>NW_021628234.1:51057-81966 GCF_900005855.1 Plasmodium gallinaceum | reverse complement strand
TCTGTATCATCTTCTATTGACCTAGTGATCCAATCCATTAAACTACATTGAACTCCTTCAATATGTTCAAATTCTAAGTTAAATTCAGATAGTCTTAACTTCCATAGATATAATTTTTCAGTATTGATTGAATTCATTCCAATAATACCTTTACAATATGTTTTAATTAATGTCTTAGATCCTTTAATATAATAATCGAAGGTTTCACATGCAACTACTATAGCAAATAATTCTTTTTCAATCTACTCCATCTCTGTTGTACTTTCTTTAGTTTCTTCGATGTATAATGAATGAATTTAGTTTGATATGCGTCCTTATCAACTTGAGTCAATACAGCTCCTATGGCATAATCTGATGTGACAGTATAAATAGTATAGGTTTTTCTTAATTTTGAGAATGATAGATAAGTAATTTCTGTCATTTTATTCTTGATTTTTTCAAAAGCCTTTGAATGCTCTTCTTTCCATTCAAATATATATTTCTTAGTTAACAATGGAACAAGTTTAGAAGTCCGCTCTGAAAAAATCTTAATATAATTCCTGTATTAATTAGCAGCTCCTAAGAATGATCTTAATTACTTTTTATATTTAGGTCGTTCTGCCTTAATAATTGTTTTCACCTTATCTAATGAAGGTCGTACACCATTTAGGTCTATCTCTTGTCCAAGATAAGTTATAGATGTTTTAAAAAGTTCACACTTTTCTATATTTATACCTAAATTATTATTACAGAGTAATCCAAATACTCTTTTTAATACTTTTAAGTGTTCAAATAATGTTTTTGTAAGAATGATGATGTCATCAATGTATGCAACAACATAATTCTCTTGAATTAATTGCATAAAAATATCTTCCATTATTCTTTGAAATTGTGTAGGACTTGTTTTTAGTCCAAATGGCAATATATTAAACACAAATGTTCTTCTCTTCGGAACTATAAATCCAGTATATGGTTTGCTACTTTCATCCAATGCGATATTAAAAAATCCATTTTTGAGGTCTATTTTCGAAAAACATTTCGCTCCATGAAACGTTTGAAATATGTGCTTCATATGTGGGATGACTTATAAATCATCTACTATAAATTTATTTAAATGCCTATAGTCTAACGTGACTCTCCATTGGCTTGTTTTCTTCTTAACCATTGCTATTAGTGAGGTCCAATTTGCATTAATGACTTTACTTATTACTTTTCATTTTATCATTTCATCCATTTTTCGATGTAATTCTTATAACATTTCTTCACTCAATGTTCTACGGTTATAACGCCGAAGTTTCCCTTGTACCTGAATAGAAACTTTGTATTTGTTGTTGGGTTCCATGATTTATTTCCCTAGAGTCTTGTATTATTTCTTAATACTTTTTCCAATTCTTCTTTATTTTTCTGATCTTTTAAGTCAGATCTTTCAACAAAATTTTAAATAATTTCTTTATTCGAATTCTCTAATCCATCTTCTTTAACTTCAGGTTTAACCTCCATGATATATATATATCCTTTTTTTTTATAATGGCATATCCTAATTCGTCCATTACTAAACCACTAAGTAATATAATGTTTTTATTTGTTTTTATTAAGGCAAATTTGGTTATTACCTTTATGTTGGTAGATTTCATTGCAATGTCTCCGCTATATATTCTGCAAACCTTGATTGGTTGTATTGATGTATCTGGCTCAATACCTAGTTCTTTGACTGAAACCGTTGATACAATACATACATCTGCTCCTGTATCTAGTAATACATTAATGTTATGACGGTTAATTTCTACTATTTGTTCCACATTCGTACATCGTCCTTTTTCGCTTCCAATTTCTATTGTCCTATTGGTTAATAAAAAGCTTTATTAGCCTTTTTGGTTATGAAAAGGTCTAATATGAAGAATTCATAGTTAGCCAAGCAGGCGCGAAAAAAAAAAAAATTTCATTAATTTTTTTTTTGAGGAATTGAAATACGTAAAAAAAAAAGATATTAATTTTTTTTAAAAGATTTAAATAAAAGAAGAAAAATTGGTAAAATAAAAATCGGGGAATAAGATTTAGTACCAATAAAAATGAGATCTTAAACAGATAAATGATATTTACATATAAAAAAGTTTAATTTACATAGTATTTATATTTTTGATTTGAGAGAGAAAATTTTATAAATATGACAATAAAATTTTCAAGTAATTAATATTCATATAACTAATTTGAATTTTTACTAATTGTTTATGTTTGTTAATTCAACAGCAATATATTTAAATTGCTGAACATAACTCATAATAAAGAAACAAGTAATATACATTTAATTTATAATCAATATTCAATAAGGATTTAAATTTTCAATAAAAATAAGGATTTTCATTAAAGTGAATAAATGCTAATGAAATCAAAGAATGCTGAATGAAGTAGATTACATAATTAAAGATCACTCGTTCAAAGCATTTAAAAATATATATAAAAACATAAAAACCGTAGAGGTAATTCTACGTGCTCTTTATTAATTTGTTTGTTCAGTACTCTAGCAAAGTCACCGAACACCCAATTAATAAATCAAATGTATATAACATAAAGTTATATATTAACTCTCAAATATTTCTTCAAATTTTCCTGTTTCTTCATCATTCCACCTACTTTGTCTGCTACTTATTTCTTCTATTTCTTCTTCATTTGTTGTATCTTCTGTTACATCTAATTTTTCATTTTTTCTTCCCTCTCGATTTTCTTTTCTTTCTTTGTCTTTATTTTCCACCATTTTTTTTATATTTTTATCTTCATTTTTTCTTATAATTTTTTTATTTTTTTTTTGAATTTTTTTCTTTGCTTTAAACTCTTTCTCAATTAGATCTTTCTCTGTTTTTTTTTTTTTTTTCCATTTTTTTTTCAAGTTATCAAATCCGGATTTTTTGTTTTTCTTGTTTTCCTTTTTATTATGTTTAAGCCTATTTTCTTCACTTTCTTCATTAATCTTTCTATTCACTCTATCTTGGTTTAATTTTTTCTTATCTGCATTTATTTTAATTTTTTTTGCCATATACTCTTTTGCCACATTACAATAATCAATATGTTTTTTTAACTTTCTATTAAAGTCATTTTTTTTCTTCGTTAATTTTTGTTCTTTTTTCAATAACTTTTTATCTAATTTATCTTCTTCCTTTCTCTCCTTAGACCTAATATCTTTTTCAATATCTACCAATTTTTTTATCCTTTTTCTTTGGTCATTTCTTTCTCTTGATTGCCTCATTCTTTCATCGCATTCACGAATTCCTTGACTTTTATGAAAACTCTCTGATCTTCCTTCTTTAATCTTCTGATATTCCTTTGCTCTTTCTTCATCCTTCTTTCTTTTTTCCTTATCTAATTTAAGAATTTCTTCTTCTCTTTTCTTTTCCCATTTTGCTTTTAACGCATTTTTCTTTATCTCCTTATATTTTTCAAAATTTTGTTCCTTCAACTCTATATTTTCTCTTTTTAACTTTAACTTCTCCATAAGTTTTTCGTAATTTCTATTCGATTTAGTTTTTTTCTTCAAAAATTTTATTTCTCTTTTTAATGATTTTTCATCTTCCTTTTTGATTTTTTTCCATTTTTTTTTAAACATTTTTTTTTTACTTTTATTACATTTTTTTCTCTCTTCTTCTTTTATTTTTAACTTTTCTCTTTCTTCTTTACTATCCCATTTGATATTTGCTGAATTCACTTTCAACATAGCTTTTCTCATATTTTCTTCTCTTCTGCATTTATTCATATTATCCATTGAAAGAAATATCTCTTCTTCAACATCATCTAATTTTAATTCTTTCTTATTTTCTTGTTCTGATTTCAGACAATCTGAATGCAGGGAATACATATGTTCTAAAAATGTTGGTAACTTTTGAATGTCTTCTAAATATAACTCATTTTTAGAACCTAAATCTTTTAATTCTTGAGAATTATCTAGATGTTGCTTCTCTGATTGTGACTTATTAGAAGATCGCAGGCCACCTGAAATGTCAGAGAATTCAATTTTTTCAAGTTCTTTTATGTGATCTTTAATCTCTTTTATCTTTTCAAGATCCTCTATTCCTTTTGTCGTGCTTTTGGCGCTTAAACATCTTTCTCCTCTTGAACTTTTATGAAAGTCTCCAATTTCATTATTCTATAAGAAAATTAAAAATAAAAAGTAAGTATTTTTCATTTTTAAATAAGTATTTCACCTTACTTTATTAAAGAGAGAAATAAGTAGGGCTGTACTAATGTAAAGAAATATATGTAATTTCTTAAAGGAAAACTTTGGTAGTTTTTTTGAATCATGATTTTTTGAAGATATAAAAGTTAAAGAGGAACTTATTAGTGGTTTAGTAGATTGAACAAATCTTGACATGTTTGCATGCAGGGAACTTACAATTTTTTTATTTTTATTTCCAGAAGTAATTGTATTTGGTACGCTAAAAAGTTCAGCGTTATATTTTAATTCTTTTTAAATGCAAACAAAATATCTTAAAAATATTTTTATATATAATATACGACGGCTATCTTTAGATAAAATAACAAATTAGAAATTTCTAAAAATAATTGATAATTAGGATTGTGAAATTAAGAATACAGGAGAGAAGCATAAAATATGGAAGGCAAAATTATATTATGGTAAAGTTAAAATAAAATTCATCATTCATATAAACCTTTAATGTTATACATTAAGCAAAATGTACCGTAACTTTTTTTTTTTTGGAATATAATATATTAAAGTAGAAACTTCATGTTTGCGTCAGAAAAACTAAAATTATTTATTTTATTTCATAAAAGTACTTATACCTTATGATTTAAATATTCTATTTCTATGTATTTTTTGCTTTATTATTTATTTTCTTTATTTTATTTTATTTTTTCTGATTTTTTTTCATTTTTGAAATACTTTATATATCAATACAGTTATTCAGAATGAAAAAAAAAAAAATAATTTTCTTATTTATCTCATTTTTTTATAAATTTAATTAATTTATTTCATTTAATTTAATTAATTTACCTTTATATATATAGTAGAGAATGATAATATTTAATTCAAATATGAGAGAGATAGGAGTTCTGATCAAAAAAAATTTATATAGAAGATAATTGAATATTGAATACATATATCGTTATAAAAGAAATATATTTTTTTTATAATATTAATATTTTCTATCATTTATTTGATAAATGAAAAATATTTGATTTATCTTTTTTTTTATTATCATTTTTATTTTTTTATTTTTTTTTTTTCGTGAAATAAAAAAAATGCAATTTTTTTTTTTCAAAATTAGTAGTAAAAGCATTTCTTTTGCAATTTAATTGCAAAACTTAATTTTAAAATTACAAAATATGTAAATTTATACAACAATTTTAAAAGAATATATTTAAATAAATATATCTTTATATTAATTTTACTAATTGACTAATATAAAACGTCTGAAAAAAATATTGAATATAAAAGAAATATAGATGATATGATATTATATTGTAAAATAAACATTTTTACATTTTTCTAACTGATCTTTTAATAATTTATGTTAATCATATGACGTGTTTTTTTTACTGTATTTACTTCTTATTTATTTATGTTTTGAAAAAATATAGTTATTTATGTTGTATTATATTATTTGAGATTTTTCTTTTTATAAGTTTTCTCTACTATTCTATTTACGTAAAATGTATCCACACTTTTCATGATTTCATTGTTCTCTAAATTTTTTTTTTTTGGATTTTAATAACAAAAAAAAAGATACAGCGAAGTAAATTTTATATTTTTACATATTAATTTTTTCCATATATATATTTGAAATTTTACAAGATATATAAGATCTCCTCTTTATTTTTAAGCTCTATATACACAATATTTTTTTTTTTTTAATTGTTAAGATATAATTTTAACCTATTGGTTTCATTTAAATTATTAAAAAAATTTAAATCTATAACTTGTATTATTTTAGAGTAAAATGAATGTAATAGTAAATTAAATATAAAATTAGGAAGTTATAAATAATATTTTCTATTTTTTTTTTTTTTTTATTTATCTAAATAGCATTATTTATACCTACATTTCAGAATTTGACAGTTTTTTATTTTAATTAAAAAAAAAAATGTTCTAATAGTTTAAATGATTGTGTTTTAAAAACATTGGATCAATAATGTAATAGTTCATTATGTATTAAAGTAATTATTCCAAATAAAGCTTAATATAAAAAGAAAATAATAAAAAATATTTTCAAATTAGAAAAATATAAAAATAGTGCATAATATAAAATATGTTAATTGATCATTATTGATTATTACAACTATATAACATTACTCGTAATAATGTAAGTAATGTAAAAATAAAGACGACATATTGTCATAATATTTATTGCTATTGTTTATATGTGATGAATGTTATATGATTTTAAATATATATCATAAAATTTTATTAGTAATTATGCACATAAGGCAATAATGTTTAGTTAGTTTTTAATAATTCAAAAAATAAAATTTAAATATATATTATGCACATACATACAATATCTATCTGCTGCAATAATATGAAGATTTATACGAAAGTAAAAATAATAATTTAAAAAAAAAAAAAAAATTAAATAATATAAAACAATAAAAATTAGAATAGTACAATTTTTTTTTGTAATAAAGTTGACTTAAATTATAATAATGAATTATTCTGAAAGGCAACAAAATTGAAGATAATTTTATCTTTATCTCAATGTGATCGATAGTAATTTTATTTTAATTATGATATAATAAATTAATGATATAATTAAAAAAAAAGAACTAAAATTTAAATTGTGTTCAAAACATGCATATATTTTATAAGTGCATAATTATATGAAAAAAAAAAAAAAATGCTAATAAATAGAATGAAAATAAAAATGATAATGATATTATTTAAGTTATAATCGAGATAAAAGAAATGATATATATTCTAAAAATGAGATAATAATTTGTTGCACTTTGAAGAAACATTTAAATCAAAGTTATGCACATGCAGATCTTTATTTGTATTACGTATTTATGATGTAGTATAATATTAATATTAAAAGCATTACTATGTAAACTTAATTAAATATGCTTAATATTATTTTATTATTGTATACACAATTATTAAATATATCATTAGAAAAAATGGGTATATAAATTTATTAATTTTTAATAAAATTAATTATAATGAAAATGATTTTATATTCATTTACAGACGATGAAATTATATTAATAAGAAGAAAAAGAAAAAAAATAAAAATTTACGGAATAAATACATAATAATTCAAGCATCAAAAATATAAAAACAAAATTAAAAATCATTATTTGCTTAATTTATAAAAATTTATGTTTAAAAATCTGAAAACTTTCACTCGAATTTTTTAAAAACAATGAAAAATTAAACTTAATTTTTTTTCATAGAAATGATTTTTAATTTAACTGTATTTGTTTTATAGAAATAAAAAAATTAATAAATAAGAAATGAATATATTTTTTTAACTCTTTTAATAGGTAAACAATTTTTTACTAGTATTTAATTTAAATTTGTTTATTTGATGCGTTTTATGCTTATTATTTAACACAATATTCTCTAATTAATTTAAAGTTCCACAAAATGTGAAAGAATTTATTCTTTTATATTAATAAAATTAAATTAAGAAAAATTAAACAATTCGTTTTTTTTCATTTATGTATCAAATATATTAGATCCAAGCAGTAACACTGTTTTTTCTAGTGATTTATTTTTTTGAAATTATGTAACTTTTTATATAAAAACAAGCATGACTTGCCTTTCAGAAAAAGTAAAACTGAAAGATAGCTTATATATATTTTTCTATAAAAAGTATTACACTTTTTAAAAAAAAATATATAATCTTATTTGTTGAAGTCTATATTAGCCAATTTTTTAATGTTTATAAACGTTTTATATGTTTATTTATTTGTATTTTACTGTACTTCTGATTTATCACTTGTTTGTTGATTTATTAACTGGGTATTCGGTGACTTTGCTAGAGTACTGAACATACAAATTAATAAAGAGCATGTAGAGCTGCCTTTACGGTTTTGATGTATTTGTATATATTTTTCAATGTTTTGAACGAGTGATCCTTAATTATGATATATATTTCGTTCAGTATTCTTTAATTTCAATAGGCACTTATTTACATTAATAAAAATCCTTATTTTCATTAAAAATTTAAATCCTTATTAAATAATGATTATTAAATAATTGTGAATTACTTGTTTATTTGTTATGAATTACATTTAGCAATTAATATATATTGCTGTTGAATTAACAAACATAAAAAATTATTAACAATACAAAATATTATCTAAATATAAATTACGTGAAAATTTTGTTGTTATATGTATATAATTTTCTTTTAAAAAATTCATAAAAATCATGCTTCGTTTCACCAAAAAAAAATTTTTTTTTTTTTTTTTTTTTTTTTTTGTTCGTTTGTGCAAGACCAACTGCGTATTCTTCATATAACTAGTCCTTTTATTTTCCAAAAAGGTTAATAAAGCCTTTTTTTTAACCATACTCCACCACCATGCGAAAGTAATGATTATTACTTTAATGTTTATTATTATTGGATTGTTTGTTATATCAAGTCCTTTTTGTACTCCTTATTCATTTTGCTTGTCCTGATTATCGCTGATATCATACGTTATGATGCTACTCCGTTTATGAATATCTAGTTAATCTTTAGACCTTAAATCATTCCTATGTTTTAGTTTCCTTTTATATTTATTCGTAGCTTGTAATAAATTCTCCAGTTGCTTTTCATATATCTCCCTGGTTTTGTTACTAAACAATTTCATTTTTGACATTGGAATTTGTACTTTTTTACCTCGATAATATATAGGTAACGCATTTAGAATTCTGCTTTCAATTTTAGTTAATCTATGAGAAAATGACCAATAAGGTTTATATTATATATTCCCACTATAGTGTTTCATTCAATTGCTTTCGTATTCCGATAATTAGCATGAGATAATATCTCCAACCCTAATATTTTTATTCTCAATTATAGGTTTTCTTTTGATTTCATTAATATTTTCATGTACGTTTTTCCATCGATAATTTAAGTATATAATCCTCATTTCAGAAGTTGTTTCTGGTAATAATTTTGCAAACCCTGGACAGATACAATCTATTCCAAACGTAGCAAAATAGGGTATTTCTCCTTTCGCTCCATGAGGTGTAATATTATATATTAGTACTTCATTTTTTAATATTTCTTAAAAAGGTAGATCCTTTTCTTTATATAAAGTCTTAATTATATAATCTAAGCTTTTATGAAAGCTTTCATTTATACCGTTACCTTGTGGATAATATACGCTGGTATGATACAATTTAACCTGTAATTCTTATGTAATATTGTCATGAAATTCTTGACTAGTATAAATTGAACCGAGATCTGTAAAAATGCTTCTATGGAATCCAAATATGGGTATCCATGTTTTCTTTATAATGTTAATTGCGTCCATAGTATTAGATGTTTTATTAGTTATATTAGTCACCATAAAACGTGAATAATGATCAATTGCTACTTGTATAAAGTATTTTGTACCTTTCCATGTTTAAGGTCCTATGATATCTAATGAAACCATATCAAATACATTCGTTTTTGATAAAAACTTTGTAATTATTAGATTTAAATTTCCTATTACGCATTACTTGATAAATCAAACAATTTGTGACGTATTCTTCAATATCTTTACTAATATTGTCAACCAAAACTGTTTTTGTATTTTCTTTAGTGTTTTATTTACTCCACAATGTCCTGCGAATTTGCTACTATGAAACCAATACATTAAATGATTTATATATTTTTCTGATATATATAATCTTCCTGTTTGATTTATTAACTGGGTGTTCGGTGACTTTACTAGAGTACTTAACAAACAAATTAATAAAGAGCATGTAGAGTTGCCTCTACGATTTTGGTGTATTTATATATACTTTTATATGCTTTGAACAGGTGATCCTTAGTTATGTGCTCTACTTCTTTCCGCATTCTTTGATTTCAATAGGCACTTATTAATTTTAATAAAAATCCTTATTTTTATTAAGAATTTATATTCTTATTGAATATTGATTATTAATTAAGTGTAAATTACTTGTTTATTTGTTATGAGTTACATACTGCAATTAATATATATTGCTGTTGAATTAACAAAAAATTATTAACAATACAAAAAATTATGTAAATATTAATTACATGAAAATTTATTGATATATGTAAAAAAATTTTCTTTCACAAATTAAAAGTATAAATACTATGTAAATTAAACTCTTTTATATGTAAATATCTTTTATCTGTTTAAGATCTCTTTTGTATTGGTACTAAATCGTACTCTCGATTTTTATTTTACCAATTTTCTCTAACCCATTAAATCATTTAAAAAAAATGAATATATTTTTTTTTTTTCGTATCTCCATTTATTAAAAGAAAAAAATCAAGAAAAATTAAATAATATTTTATTTTTTTTCCGCATGTACACAACAAACTACGTATTCTTCATATAGCTAATCCTTTTTATTACTAAAAAGGTTAATGAAACCTTTTATTAACGAAATATTGATGTTGATGAAATATATTTGTACTTATAATATTATGAATGATGTTTAGTAACTCAAGTCTGCAGCAATTAATATATATTGCTGTTGAATTAAAAAACACGAGCAATTATTTGCAAATATCAAAAATTATACGTATACTAATTACATGAAAATTTTAATGTTATATATATAGAATTTTCTTTTACAAAATTCATCACCAAAAATTATTTCATTTCCTTCCCTAAAAAAAAATTCTTTTTTTTTTTTTTTTTTTAATTTATTTATTATTAACAAATATTTTTTTAATTGATTTTTTTTAATCAGTTTTTTTTCCTGAGGATCTTTGCATTTTTTTTTTATCAGAATTTTTTCTGACAGTCTTTGTATTTTTTTTTAATTTAAAAGTACTAACAAAAAAAAAATCATCAATATTTTTTTTTGTGTGTATGTGGTTAATTAAAGCATTCATTAACATTTTTGACTATAGAAAGGACTAGCTATGTGGAGAATATGTAGTTGGTGTGCTAAGAAATAAAAAAAAAAAAAAAAAAAAAAAAAAATTATTAGAATTTTTTTTTAGTTGTTTTTCTTTTGAAAAACATGAAAGGAAGAAAATAAAAAAAAAATATATTTATTTTTTTTTGGAAGAGAAAGGAGATTTTATTGAGAGAGAGATTTTTTTTTAAAAAAAGATAATAATGTTTATATAGAAGATTTTAATTTGCATAATATTTATATTTTTAATCTGTGGGAGAACATTTTATGCATATAACAATAAAATTTTCACGTAATCAATATTCATATAATTTTTTTGCATTTTTACTAATTATTTATGCTTATTAATTCAACAGCATTAGTTTAAATTGCTGAACATAACTCATAACAAAGAAATAATTAATTTACATTTAATTAATAGTTAACTCTAATTTTTGCAGAAGGTAAAAAAATGTAATTTTAAAAAAATTACATTTATGTAGTATTGTAAACTAAAATAGTAANTTAGTATCAATTTTTTTTTTTTAATAAAAGCATATTTCTGAGTATTCATCGTTTTGTATCATATATATATACATAATATATTATAAAGACTTTAAAGTAAAATGAGCGTTAAAATATTAAGAAGATAGTATTTATGCATATAGATTTTTATTTATTTTATATCAACGATTCTTACAAATTAAATTAAAAAAATAAAAGTTCTTAATAAAATTCTTTATTATTGCTTACAAAGATGTCTTATAGTACTTAAATATATTAGAAAAAAGTAAAAATTGAAAGGGACAATTACTGAACTCTTTTTTATTATATAAATTATTTGTTAATTGTTCATTCAGTGATCATGCTAGTATAAAAAAAACAAATTAATAAAAAGCATGTAGAAAAAGCTCTATTCATTTTATCATTATCATATTATTCACTTTTATTATTTATATAAAAAGTTATATGCATGAATTAATTACAATTGTTATTAGTTTACACTATATCTCACTTATGTCACATTTGATATTATATTCTTAACTTTTTATAAAAAAATAAAATAATAAAATATATAAATATTTTTTTCATATCTTATTCCTTTTTAGAGCAAGTATTTTTTTTTTAGATGCATTTACTTTTAGAGCAATTGTTTTTATTAAACTTATTTACTTTTAGTGATAGTATACAAGCATAAGCAATCAATAGAATAAAAATTGTATTATATAAATACTACGAAATATGAAAACTTTATTATTATTAATATAAAATTTTCTTATATAAATTTAAGAAAAATATACTACAGGAAACTTTTTAGTCAGTAACTCTTGTTTTTTTAATTTTTCAACAATACAATTTTTCAAAAAAAATAAATATATTTCTTTTATGTGTTTTAGAATTTACAAAAAAAAAACAAAACAAAAATACTAATTTTTTTTTTTTTTTTTTATTCAATTCTTGCATGACTAACATGTATTTGGTTAATAAAAGGCTTTATTAACCTATTTGTTAATAAAAAAGACTAACTATATGAAGAATACGTATTGGTTATGCATACGCAAATAAAAAAAAAAAAAAGAAATATATTTTTTTTTTTTTAAGAAAAAAAGAAAAAAAATTTCAGGAAAATTGTCGAAAGATTAGTAAAAAAATCAACCGGAAAAAGATTTGTTACCAGTAAGAAAAAGATATTTTATATACAAAAGAATTTAATTTACATAGTATATATAATTTTAATTTGTAAGAGAAAATTTTATATATATAACAATAAAATTTTCACGTAATTAATATTTAGATATCCTTTATAAAAAGAAAACAAAGAAAAATTAACAAATAATTTTTCTTTTTTTTTTTATTTATCTGGAGTTTGTATGACTAACTACTTGTTTCCATATGACTAGTTATTTTTATTCTTAGAATAGGTTAATAATTCTTTTTATTAATCAAGTATATGCTATTTTGAATAATTATCTTAGTGTACGCTTTTATGATTGCACATTGTCCTCTCCATTTAGAATGCACCAAATGAAATGTTTTTATTTTATTTATTCATTTAAATATTATGCAAAATTGGCTTGTAATATTATTTACGGACTAAATGTTAAACAGAAAAATTAATAAGGAGTATATATAATTTTTTCTACTAATTTAATTGTATAAAAAGTATGTTAATACTACAAAATAGTAAAATTTATATTTGTTGCTTACATTATTGCTAATTTTTGGTTTTTAGAGGAATTTATTAAATAAAGATCACCTTATTTTTGTTAAAAATATAAATCATTGTTAACTATTGATTTTATGCAAAAATCTCTTAATAATGTTTTTGCGAGAAATTATTTTAATTATTTCTAATTATCATGAATTATTTAAAATTCTTAAAAATTAAAACATTACTGAATTTATTTTAACTTATATTTCTCAACAACAAAAAAAATTCAAAAAAACCTACAAAAAAAAATAAAAAATATAACTTTATTTTTCTAACACTAGAGAATACTCATTTCTTATTTTATATATTTCCATATAACTACTAACTATTGTTGCATAAAGCCTAATATTTCCTTTTATTAATCAAGTGGTTAATAAAAGGAATTATTAACCTTTTTTGAGAATGAAATAATTAGCTATATGAAAAATACGTAGTTATCAATGCAGTAGCTAGATAAATAAAAAAAAAAATTATTTGTTAATTTGTTGTTTTCTTTTCATAATGGACATATGTAAAAAATATATTTATTTTTTTAAAAAAAGATTAAATGATGATTTATTAACTGGGTGTTCGGTGACTTTATTAGAGTACTGGTTAATAAAAGGCTTCATTAACCTTTTTGGAAAATAAAAGGACTAGTTAAATGAAGTATACGAAGTTGGTCACGAATACACACACAAAAACAAAAAAAATTGATGATTTTTTTTTGTTTGTACTTTTTTTTAAAAAAGTACAAGGACTGTCAGGAATAAAATTTGATAAAAAATGCAAAGATCATCAGGAAAAAAATTGATTAAAAAAACCAATTAGAAAAATATTTGCTACCAATAAATAAAAAAAAAATAAGAAAAAAAAAAAAAAAAGAATTTTTTTTTTAGGAAATGAAATAGTTTTTGTGATGAATTTTGTAAAAGAAAATTTTATACATATAACAATAAAACTTTCATGTAATTAATATTTATATAATTTTTGATATTTGTCAATAATTGTTTATGTTTGTTAATTCAACAGCAATATATATTAATTTCTGAATGTAACTCATAACAAATAAACTAGTAATATACAATTAATTAATAATTAATGTTCAATAAGGATTTAAATTTTTAATAAAAAACTTTATTTTTATTAAGGTAAATAAATGCCTAATGAAATTAAAGAATGCTGAATGAAGTAGATTACGTAAATATGGATCATTCATTCAAAGCGTTTAAAAATATATATAAATACATCAAAACCGTAGAGGCAACTCTACATGCTCTTTATTAATTTGTTTGTTCAATACTCTAATAAAGTCACCGAACATCCAGTTAATAAAACAATAATAAATTATATTGAAAATAACAAATTAGTTATTTGCTCTTTCTATTTAGTAAAATAGATAACTAAAAAAAGAAAAATGAAATTTTCCTTTTTTTTTTATTGTAAATTAATTTTGTTAATTGTATAATATGAAATTTTCATTTAGAAAAAAAAAAAAATCTTTTCTTTTTTATATTATTTAATAATGGGTTTCATTATTCAATAATTAAATTTTATTAGTGGAATTAATTTTTAAAACCATGAAAAATTTAATTCAAAATTAAAAAGAAAAAAAACCATGTTAAATTTTTATTATTATTAAAAATTTATGTATTNTATAATATTGTAAGTTCTAAATTTTTATAATAAATTCATATATTAAATTTAACTTTTAATTAAGCATTATACATTTGCTTTCTTTAATAAAAAAAAAAAAAAAAAAAAAAAAAAAAAAAAAAAATTAAGAAAATTTATATATTAAAGTAAATTTATATAGTTGTTCTTCGTATAAATTATTTATCAAATAAAGAATTTAAAAAAAAATAATATTTTAAATATATTATTAAAAAAACTTTTGAAAGTATCTTTTATTGTATATAAATAGAAAATATATAAAAAAAATAAAATAAAAAAGAGTTATTTAATGTAAAAAATTATTGCCTTATTTCCAGTAGAAAATTGAAATATCATAAACTTATAAATCATTATATATATTAATTAAAAAAAAAAAAAAAACAACGAAATTTAAAAAGAATTATTTTTTGGCTGAAACAATTTATATGTAATAAAAAAAAATAAAGTTAAATTTGACATATTTATAAAAAGTTTTATAAAATAATATTAAATAACTATTAATTTAAAACATTTAACAAATTCACTAAATTTAATTAAAAATATAGATGATCATGTTAATTTATTATTTTTTATAATAATGAATTTTAAAAGAAAAAAAATAATATTAAAAACAAATGAAAATAAAAAAAAAAATTTATGTTATTTTGTTTTTTTTTTTAAAATGCTATGGGTTATTTTAAAAGGAAAAGACTTTTGATTTATCATGTTAAAACAAAATGTGGAACATATTTTATAATTTACTTAAAAAAGAATAAAATGTTCTTTTTAAATTTATAAATATTTTATCAATACAATTATAATTTCTTTTCTTATAATAAACAGTAAATAACAAAAGTTCCAATAAGGTTAAATTTCTGTTATATAATGAAGAAATAATAAAATTAATATTTTTTTTTTTAAAGTATCCTAAAAAAAATAATTTCCCTTTTTAAGTTTTCTTTGAATCTATTTTATTATAAAAAATTTGTTGAAACATGATAAAAATACAATGATCCATTATAAGTATTATTATTATATGTTATATATTAATTTGATTGTATTTCATTATTAATTGAAAAGTTTTATGAACTGCAAAATTATATTACATTTTTAATAAAGTGCAAAAAAAAAAAAAAAAAAAAAAAAAAAAAATTACAATAATTGTTTATGTTTGTTAATTCAACAGCAATATATATTAATTTCTGAATGTAACTCATAACAAATAAACTAGTAATATACAATTAATTAATAATTAATGTTCAATAAGGATTTAAATTTTTAATAAAAAACTTTATTTTTATTAAGGTAAATAAATGCCTAATGAAATTAAAGAATGCTGAATGAAGTAGATTACGTAAATATGGATCATTCATTCAAAGCGTTTAAAAATATATATAAATACATCAAAACCGTAGAGGCAACTCTACATGCTCTTTATTAATTTGTTTGTTCAATACTCTAATAAAGTCACCGAACATCCAGTTAATAAAACAATAATAAATTATATTGAAAATAACAAATTAGTTATTTGCTCTTTCTATTTAGTAAAATAGATAACTAAAAAAAGAAAAATGAAATTTTCCTTTTTTTTTTATTGTAAATTAATTTTGTTAATTGTATAATATGAAATTTTCATTTAGAAAAAAAAAAAAATCTTTTCTTTTTTATATTATTTAATAATGGGTTTCATTATTCAATAATTAAATTTTATTAGTGGAATTAATTTTTAAAACCATGAAAAATTTAATTCAAAATTAAAAAGAAAAAAAACCATGTTAAATTTTTATTATTATTAAAAATTTATGTATTTTTAAAAATTTTTCAATAACTTTATTTTGCATATACTATTTTATTTTAATATATTATTCTGAATACAATCAATAGCTTTAATGATACTTTAAGCTTTTAATAAAAAAAAGAATAAATTTATATTAATTAAATGAACTCCTCTGAAACAATAAATATCTTTTAATATAAATTATATGTATAAATTTTATTTTATTATAATAGAAGTATATTTTTATAACAGTTAAAACTAATAGAAACAACTATTCGAGCTCTTAATTTGTTTATTTAATATTCCAGAAAATTCCTTCAGCAGCCAATTAAAAGATCAGTAAATACTCTGTGAATGATATTATAGACCCCTTTTGTATAATATTTAGATGAATAAATAGAAATAGAACATATTATTTTGTGCATGCTAAATAGCGGATACAATATGCAATTGGTTAATAAAAGGTTTCATTAACCTTTTTGGTAATAACAAGAACAAGCTATATGAAGAATACGTAGTTTGTTATGCACACGCGGAAAAAAAAAAAAAATTATTGAATTTTTTTTATATTCTCCTTTAAAAAATTGAGATACGTAAAAAAAATATATTTATTTTTTTTAAAATTATTTAATTGGTGAGAGAAAATTGGTAAAATAAAAATCGGCAGTAAGATTTTGTACCAATAAAAATGAGATCATAAACAGACAAAAACATTTACATATAAAAGAGTTTAATTTGCATAATATTAATATTTTTAATTTGTGAGAGAAAGTTTTATACATATGACAATAAAATTTTCACGTAATCAATTTTCATATAATTTATTTGCATTTTTACTAATTGTTTATATTTGTTAATTCAACAGCAATAAATTTAAATCGCTGAACATAACTCATGACAAAGAAATAAATAATTTACAATTAAATAATAATCAATATTCAATAAGGATTTAAGTTTTTAATAAAAATAAGGATTTTTATTAAAATAAATATATGCCTATTGAAATCAAAGAATACTGAACGAAGTAGATCACATAATTAAGAATCACTCGTTCAAAGAATATATAATATTGGTTAATAAAAGGCTTCATTAACCTTTTTGGCTATAAAAGGACTAGCTATGCGGAGAATACATAGTTAGTTGTGCTAACTAAAAAAAAAAAAAAAAAAAAAAAAAATTATTGGAATTTTTTTTTGAGAAATGTTTCTTTCGAAAAAGATAAAAAAAAAAAAAATAAAAAAAAAGATTTAATTTTTTTTTTAAAAGAGGGAAGAGAATCAGAGAGAGAGATTTTTTTTGTTACAAAAGATAATGACATTTTTGTAAAGCGTTTACTTAGCATAATATTTTATATTTTGAATTTGTGAGAGAAAATTTTATACATATGAAGATAAAATTTTCACGTAATTAATATGCAAATAATTTATTAGCATTTCTAATAAGTATTTGTGTTTTGTTAATTCAATAGCAATATAAAATGATTGCTGAATATAACTCATAATGAATAAACTAGTAATTATAATCAATTAATAGTTAATGTTAAATAAGTGTTTAAATTTTTAATAAAAATAAGGATTTATTTATTAAAATAAATAAATACCTTTTGAAATAAAAGGATGCTGAACGAAGTATTTTATGATTAAAGATCACTCGTTCAAAGCTTATAAAAATATACATAAGTATAAGAAAATCGTAGAGTCATCTCTGCATGCTCCTTACTAATTGGTTTGTTCAGTACTGTAGCAAAGTCACCGAACACCCAGTTAATAAATCAAATATATATAAATACATCAAAATTGTAGAGGCAACTCTACATGCTCTTTACTAATTTATTTGTTCAATACTCTAGCAAAATCACCGAACACCCAGTTAATAAATCAGCAATATAAACACGTACATTAAAATAGTTATTAAGAAGTATCTACACTAAAAATATATATATATATATATATATATATATATATATATATATATACAAATGCTTGCACTAAAAGTAATTACACAAAAAAAAAAAAAAAAAAATTAAATAAATAATAATAACTTCTTTTATTTATTTATTTTTTTTTTTTTATGTATTTACAATTTTAAAAGAAAATTGTCAAGTTTTTTCCACTGGAAAATGACGCTGACCCAAAAAAAAATATATTATTATAATATTTTTTTTCTGTTATTTTCTTTTTATCTTTTATTTAAAAAATAATTAAATCTTAAAAAAAGAATGTTTTTTTTTAGGAGGGAAATGTTTAGTTGGTATGGAGTGCATACTTATTTTTAAGTTGAAATGTTAAAAAAATTATACACTGAAGTGTTGTATAAATTAATTTAAAAATAATAAACTAATATGTTGTAATTGATGTTGATTAATAAAAATATGATTTTCAAATTAAAATTAAATTAAATATAGTTTAGTACACATTCTCTTTATTAATTTGTTTGTCATATACTAACAAAGACATTGAACAATCAATTAATAGATCAGTGTATTAATATTCGTATAGAATGATGTATAAACTAGAGTATATCCAATTTACTAATCTATCGTTCAATAATTTAGACATATCAATGAACAAACAAATTAATAAAGAGGATATAGAGTTTTCTTTACTAGTTTTACTGTTATAAAAATATCTCTATTATAATAAGGGAAATTTTACGAATATAGTTTACATAAAAGAATATTTACTGTTTCAGAAGCGTTTATTTAATTAATATAAATTTATTCTTATTTTTATTCAAAGCTTGAATTATCATTATAGCTATCAGTTATATTCAAGGAAATATTTTAAAATAAAATAATAAATTCAAAATAAAGTTAACAATTTTTTAAAAGCACATAAAATTTAAATATAAATAAAAGTTAAACCTCCTTTGTTTTCTTTTCAACTTTGGGTTTCATTTTTGATACATTTAAAAATTAATTTAACTAGAGAATTTTATTTCCAAAATAGTGAAAACCATTACTCGATAAGCTAAAGAAGGGAAGAAAAATTTTTTTTTATATATTTTCTTAAATACCAAGCATTAGTAATAACCTGGTATTTTCCTACAATTTGCTAATGTTTCATAAAAGGACAACCACATATTTATATTTTTGAATACTTTGTATGTAAACAAAACTCTTTACTTCGATTAGTTATATTAAAAATTCAAAAATGTCAATAGTATTCTTTATAGACCACATGTTAAAGCTTAAGTTAACATTCAGTCATAATTTGTATTTAATCTATTCTCAATAATAATTTCATTATAAAAAACATTATAATTAAATGAATTTTATATATGCATCTATTTATTTTTTTAGAATTTCTGTTTTTTCAATAATTTTTTTGAGGAAGTATTGTTTTATGCTAACAAATTTTTTCTGTTTTCATTTTTTTTACTTTAATATTAATATATACCTAATTTATAAAATTATTACGTAACTATTAAAATGAATTTAATATTTTTTTACTAATATTATTATTACATAAATTCAAACTTAATTCAAGTATTTTTTATTTATAATAAAATATATATATATATACTGTTTTATTTAATTCATTTATTTTTTATTTATATATTATTATTTGTTTATAAATATATTATTGCATGCGTAATTTTATTTCATTTCTATTTCTTCATTTATCCAAATACTGTTATAGCTTATCAATATATCATTGTTAATTATATATCGTTATTAAAATGAAATTGTTATAAAATTTATATGTATTTTTTTTTTAATATAATTAATATCATATAATTGTAATTTTAATTATTATATAATTAATATTAGATCATCACATTTATGTATATTTTCTTGATAATTCTTGAAAGAATATTTTATTATATATATTCAGAATTTTTTTTTTTTATTTATTTAAAAAAAAAACAATATATTATTGAAGAAATTCTTGAATAGATACTACTACCATTTTATATTGAATGTACAATAAAAAATTTTTTTTAATTTTTTATTTATTGTATATTTTATTTAAAAAAAAACATTAATTTATTATTTAAAAAATTCATGAATTGATACTACCACCATTTTATATTGAATGTACGATAAAAAAAACTTTTTAATTTTTTGTTTATTTTATTCTTTATTTAAAAAAAAAACATTAATTTATTATTGGAAAAACCCTTGAATAAATATTATTATGATTTTATATTAAATTTATCATGCAAAATCACCTTTAATTTTTCACTAATTATGTAGTTTAAATAAAAAAATATGAACCATAGTATGTATTAAAAATATATATTCTACATATGTTAGATTTTATAAAAACATATATTTTAAAATGAAAAATTAAAATTAAATTCCGTTAAATAAATAAAATATTAATAAGGAGATTTTTGAATTTTTATATATATTATATATTGTTCTGAAAACTATGTTTTTTATAAGAAATAAAATAAAATTAATAAGAAAATGAAATATTAAATAAAGAAAAATAATTTTAGAAAATGTATTAAAAATAAATTTAGAGAAATCTTAGTAGTAAAAAGTAAGAAAAATATATATATCTTATATTAATTTTAAAAATGTCACTTTTATATAATAAAGGATGTGAAGATTCTGGAGAATTTATCAAATGTCATATGAGTTTATGTTCCATAAATCCAAATAAATTACAATCATCATATTGTACGATTGAACCTAAGTTTGTTATAACACAACGTCTTTTTAATAATGCTTTAATTAACACTTCAAAAAATATATTTACATACGAACATTATGGACCAGATTATGAGTCTAGTATAACCATTCTTTCAAATGAAGATAACGATGGTATTTTGATTCTATATGAATATAATCCATGGTATTTTAAATATCCAAAAGAAACTTATTTATGTCGCCTTAGAAATAAGAATCAAAAGATATCATTGTGCGAATCCATTAATGTAAATTATATAGGAAAAAGTATTTCATTTAATTCATATGATATTATTAATATAGACGATAAGAAAAATGATCTAATTAGTGTGAAACATTTAAAAAATCCTAAACATAGAATTATTAAATTGAAATATAATGAAATTACTCTTGAGAAGTATTATCGTCATTATGTAAGAACAAAATATAATCCACATCAAATTTACAGGTATATCATATGTGAAAAAGATGATCATGGTAATACGATGTGTGCTAATTCTAATTATAATGGAAAATTAATTCATTTAATTGAACAATATGGACTCAGCCCTCCAAATGAAGAAAGAATAGTGTATCTTCCAAATAAATGCTTAAAAAGTGATTCAAATTTGTTATGTACTCCATATATGTGTATAAAAAATGATTTTAATGAATCATATTCATGTGAATATGAAGAAATTAGTATTGTAAAAAACATTTTTCCAAGTCCAGAAACATTCAAAGCAATATCGACAAATCATAAGGCTATTTATCATGAAAGTAATCTTAGATCTTCTTCAGTTTATGCAATGACTCTCATGCCTTTTTTAATTATTTTCATTTTTTTTTTTTGTTATATGTATAAGATTTTTAGAAAGAAGAGAAGTAAGCTATTTACATAAAATTTAAGTATATTAATGCTTATATTATATACATGTTCTATATTTTTATATTNAATTTAATTGGTACTTTTACTAAACAATTAAATGGGATTCGCAATATAAAAAATCTCCATAAATCGTCAATATTATATCTGTTTGCTTTTTTTTATTTTTTTTTTTTTTTTTTTTTTTTTTTTTTTTTTTTTTTTTTTTTAATATTATTTCGTTATAGTAGTTAATTTCACATAAACCATTCATAAAAATAAAATAAAGTATTATTAAAAAAATATTATATATATGATCTTTCAAGAATATATTATTAAAAAAGAAATAAAAAAAAAAAAAAAAGATTAAAAGCATTATAACAAAAATAAAAAAATTTCAATAAAGATTTTAGCATTTAACCAAATAACATAAACATAAAACACTAAACGAAATAAATTATTTTAAAAAAGACAACTATTCAAAAATAGAAAAAAGCATTTAAAAAAGAAAATTTTTTTTTTTAAAGAGATTAATATTTAAAAAGAAAAATATGCATATTCTTAAAAAATTGCCATATTAAGCATTATAAATTCTAAAAAATTAATGTATATATAAAGAAATTCAAAATTATGACATTATTGTATATTTGAACTTTTAAATATTTTAATAAAAACATAAAATTTCTCTTTTTTTTTTTTTTTTTTTTAAATATGAATTCATAAAAATAGAACACAAAAAAATAAATAAAAAAATACATAAGGTAAGATTAATGATTTATGATCTTTTAAAATAAAACTTTAAAATTTTTTTTTTTTTTATATATATATATATTTTATAAATTGTTTATATTATTTAATGTAAACAACAGGTTATATATAATTCAATGATGTTATATAATGCATATTTTTTTTTTTTTTTTTTTTTTTTTTTATTTATTTAAATGTGTGCTAATTCTAATTATAATGGAAAATTAATTCATTTAATTGAACAATATGGACTCAGCCCTCCAAATGAAGAAAGAATAGTGTATCTTCCAAATAAATGCTTAAAAAGTGATTCAAATTTGTTATGTACTCCATATATGTGTATAAAAAATGATTTTAATGAATCATATTCATGTGAATATGAAGAAATTAGTATTGTAAAAAACATTTTTCCAAGTCCAGAAACATTCAAAGCAATATCGACAAATCATAAGGCTATTTATCATGAAAGTAATCTTAGATCTTCTTCAGTTTATGCAATGACTCTCATGCCTTTTTTAATTATTTTCATTTTTTTTTTTTGTTATATGTATAAGATTTTTAGAAAGAAGAGAAGTAAGCTATTTACATAAAATTTAAGTATATTAATGCTTATATTATATACATGTTCTATATTTTTATATTTTTTAATATATAAAAAATGAAAAGACAAATAAAAATATGTGCTCATTAAACATATTAAATTTTATGTTCTTTCTTTTTTTTTAGGAAAAATTAATTAATGGTAAAAATTCAGAATTAATATTATATGAAAAAATCAAATATTTATACAAGCTTAATACAAAAATAATAATAAAGAATTTATATTTTATATTTAATATGTTCTATTAGAATCGTTAAGTAAAACATTTTATCATAATAAATTATAAAGTTTAAAAAAATTTCATATATATATAATTGATTTATTAGTTATTTGCTAAGTGATTTTGACAGATTACAGAACAAACAGATTAATAAACTGCACGTAGAGCTGTCTCTACTAATTTAATTAAATTATGTATAATATTTAACGATATAAGTAAAAAAACTAGGATTATATATTTTATTCCTTTGAAAATTTGTTGTTTCCGAGAGGTATTTATTTATCTTAATAAAAATCTCTATATTTATTAAAAATTTAAATTCATGTTGATTATTAATTTTTAATTAATTGTATGTTATATATAATGTTATAAGTAATAATTAGTAATTCAAATTTATTGCTTTCAAGTTAACAAACATAATTAATTGATTTATTAATTATCTATTCAATGACTTTGCTAAAGTTTGAACGGATTATTAAGGGAATATGGAATTACCTCTACTAATTTAATTAATTTATGTATAATTTTAATGATATAAATAAATAAAATGTTTTATATATATAGTTTACTACATTAAACATTTATTATTTTTTAAGAGACATTTATTTACTTTGATAACAATACATATTTATATTAAAATCTTAAATCCTCATTAATTGTTGATTTTATTAACATATATTTTATTTATTTTGTTATATGTATTGTTTAGAATTTCAAATCCATTTATTTTAAATAAACAAGCCTAAATAATTAACAAAATACAAAATAAATTATATAAAAACTACTAACATGAAAATTTTATTATAACATATAATTTTCTTATATAAATTTAAAACAAAATATATAGGAAAATTTTTAGTTAACAACTCTTCTTTTTTGAATTTTTTTACAATTTAATCATTTTATAAAGAAAAAAAAGGTACCTTTTATGTATCTTTAAATTACTAAAATATAACAGAAAAAGTTAATTACTTTTTTTTTTCCCCCTTTTTATCTATGACTTGTATGGCTAACCATTTATTTTTTTTATAACTATTATTTTTTATTATCAAAAAGGTTAATAATCTCTTTTAATAACTTCCTATTTGTTTTATTAACTGGGTGTTCGGTGACCTTACTATAGTACTGAATAAACAAATTAATAAAGAGCATGTAGAGTGGCCTCTACGGTTTTCATGTATTTGTATATATTTTTAAATGCTTTGAACGAGTGATTCTTAATTATTTTCTCTACTTTGTTCAGCATTCTTTAATTTCAATAGGCATTTATTTACTTTAATAAAAATCCATATTTTTATTAAAAATTTAAATCCTTGTTAATATTAATTATTATTTAATTGGAATTTATTTATTTCTTTGTCATGAGTTATGTTCAGCAATTTAAATATATTGATGTTGAATTAACAAACATAAACAATTAGAGAAATTACGAAAAAATTATATAAATATTAATTCTGTAATAATTTTGTTATTATATGTATAAAATTTTCTCTTAAAAAATTAAAAATTATCTTTCATTCCAAAAAAAAAAATCTTTTTTTTTTTTTATTTTTTTTTTTTATTTTTATTTATTGGTAAACAAATCTTTTTCAAATTGAATTTTTTTTTTCCTGACGATCTTTGTATTTATTTTTATATAAATATACAAACAAAAAAAATTGATCATATATTTTTTTCTTTTTTTTATTTGTGTGTGCATAACCAACTAGGAATTCTTCATATAACTAGTTCTTTTATTTTCCAAAAAGGTTAATGAAGCCTTTTATTAACCAATTTGCTATTTCCTCGCAAGATGGTTTGACGTATATGTCTTCATATACCTCTTGAGGTTTACTACAATATAATGTCATACAATTAGGAAGATCTGTTTCATCTTCTATTAATCTAGTGATCCAATCATCTAATCTATTTTGAACTCCTTCAATATGTTCATATTCTAAGTTATATTCAGATATTCTTAACTTCCATCGATATAATTTTCCAGTATTGATTGAATCCATTCCAATAATACCTTTACAATATGTTATAATTAAGGTTTTAGATCCTTTAATATAATAATCGAATGTTTCGCATGCTACTACAATAGCAAATAATTCTTTTTCAATCGTACTCCATCTCTGTTGTGCTTCATTTAGTTTCTTCGTTGTGTAATGAATGAATCTAGTTTGACCTGTGTCCTCATCAACTTGGGTCAATACAGCTCCTATGGAATAATCTAATGCTTCAGTATAAATAATATAGGGATATCCTAATTATGGGAATGAAAGATAAGTAATTTCTGTCATTTTATTCTTGATTTGCTCCAAAGCTTTTGAATGCTCTTCTTTCCTTTCAAATTTCTGTTTCTTAGTTAACAATGGAACTAGTTTAAAAGTCCACTCTGAAAAGTTCATAATATAATTTCTATAATAATTAGCAGCTCCTAAGAATGATCTTAATTCCTTTATAGATTTAGGACGTTCTGCCTCAATAAGTGTTTTCACCTTATCTAATGAAAGTCTTATACCATTTCATTCTATCTCTTGCCCAAGATAAGTTATAGATGTTTTAAAAAGTTAACACTTTTCTATATTTATTCTTAAATTATTATTACAGAGTAATCCAAATACCCTTTTTAATACTTCTAAGTGTTCAAATAATGTTTTTGTAAGAATGGTGATGTTATCAATGTACACAACTACATAATTCTCTTGAATTAATTGCATAAAAATATCTTCCATTATTATTTGAAATTGTGTTGGACTTGTTTTTAATCCAAATGGCAATACGTTAAATACAAATGTTTCCCTCTTAGGAACTATAAATCCAATATATGGTTTACTACTTTCCTCCAATGCGATATTCCAAAATCCATTTTTAAGCTCTTTTTGCAAAAACCATTTTTTTCCCAGAAACGTTTGAAATATATGTTTCATATGTGGGATGATATATAAATCATAAAGTATAAATTTATTTAAATATCTATAGTCTAACGTGATTCTCCATAGACTTGTTTTCTTCCGAACCATTACTATTGGTGAAGTCTAATTTGGATTAATTACTTTACTTATTACTTTTAATTTTATCATTTCATCTATTTTTCGATGTAATTCTCATAACATTTCTTTGCTCAATGGCCTAGGGTTATAACACCGAGGTTTCCCTTGTACCTGTACAGAAACTTTGTATTTGTTGTTGGGTTCCATGATTTTATTTTTCCAGAGTAATGTATTATTTCTTAATACTTTTTCCAACTCTTCTAGATTTTTTTTGATCTTTTAAGTCAGATCCTTTAATAAAATTCTAAATAATTTCTATATTCGAATTCTCTAATTTATCCTCCCTTCGGGTTTAACTTCCATGATATACACATGTGGATCTTTTTTTTTACGATGGAATATCTGGTTAATAAAAAGCTTCATTAACCTTTTTTGCTATAAAAGGATTAGCTATGTGGTGAATACATAGTTAGTTGTGCTAATTAAAAAAAAAGAAAAAAAAAAAAAAAAATATTGGAATTTTTTTTGAGAAAATGTTTCTTTCGAAAAAGATAAAAAAAAAAAAAAGAAGATTTAATTTTTTTTTTTAGAGAGAGAAGGGAATCGGAGAGAGAGATTTTTTTTTTTACAAAAGATAATGATATTTTTGTAAAGCGTTTAATTTGCATAATATTTATATTTTGAATTTGTGAGAGAAAATTTTATACATATGAAGATAAAATTTTCATGTAATTAATATGCATATAATTTATTTGCATTTTTAATAAGTATTTGTGTTTTGTAATTCAATAGCAATATAAAATGATTGCTGAATATAACTCATAATAAATAAACTAATAATTATAATCAATTAATAGTTAATGTTGAATAAGTGTTTAAATTTTTAATAAAAATAAGGATTTATTTATTAAAGTAAATAAATACTTATTGAAATGAAAGAATGCTGAACGAAGTAGTTCATGATTATAGATCATTCGTTCAAAGCATATAAAAATATACATAAGTATAAGAAAATCGTAGAGTCATCTTTACATGCTCTTAATTAATTGGTTTGTTCAGTACTCTAGAAAAGTCTCCGAACACCCAGTTAATAAATCAATATCCTAATTCGTCCATTACTAAACCACTAAGTAATATAATGGGTTTATTTGTTTTTATTATGGCAAATCTGGTTATTACCTTTATATTGGTAGATTTCATGTATATTTTCACCTTTTTAGATTTCATTGCAATGTCCCCGCTATATATTCTGCAAATTTTGATTGGTTGTATTGATGTATCTGGCTCAATAGCTAGTTCTTTGACTGAAACCGTTGATACAGTACATAGATCCGCTCCTGTATCTATTAATACATTAACGTTATGACCATTAATTACTACTATTTGTTCCACATTATTACATCGTCCTTTTTCGCTTCCAATTTCTATTGTCCTATTGGTTAATAAAAGGCTTTAATAACCTTTTTGGTTAGAAAAAGGACTAATTATATGAAGAATGCATAGTTAGCCAAGCAGGCGCAAAAAAAAAAAAAAAAAATTTCATTAATTTTTTTATTGAGGAATTCAAATACGTAAAAAAAAAAAATATTTATTTTTTTTAAAAGATTTAAATGAAAGAAAAAAAATTGATAAAATATAAAATCGAGGAATAAGATTTAGTACCAATAAAAATGAGATCTTAAACAGATAAAAGATATTTTTATATAAAGGAGTTTAATTTACATAATATTTATACTTTTAATTTTCGAGAGAAAATTTTATAAATATGACAATAAAACTTTCGAGTAACTAATATTCAAATAATTAATTTGCATTTTTACTAATTGCTTATGTTTGTTAATTCAACAGCAATATATATTAATTGCTGATTGTAACTCATAACAAAGAAACTAGTAATTTATATTTAATTAATAATCAATGTTCAATAAGGATTTAAATTTTTAATAAAAAAATAAGTATTTTAATTAAAGTAAATAAATGCCTAATGAAATCAAAGAATGTTGAATAAATTATATTACATAATTAAGGATCACTCGTTCAAAGAATTTAAAAACATATATAAATACATAAAACTGTAGAGGCAATTATACATGCTCTTTATTAATCTGTCTGTTCAGTACGCTAGAAAAGTCACCGAATACCCAATTAAAAAAACAATTGTATATTACATAAAGTTATATATTAACTCTCAAATATTTCTTCAAATTTTCCTGTTTCTTCATCATTCCACCTATTTCGTCTGCTACTTATTTCTTCTATTTCGTCTTCATTTATTTTATCTTCTTTTGCATTTAATTCTTCAATTTTTCTTCGCTCTAGATTTTCTTTTCTCTCCTTCTCTTTATTTTCCACCATATTTTTTAGATTTTTATCTTCATGTTTTCTTCTTCTCTTTTTCTCTACTTTTTGAATTTTTTTCTTTGCTTTAAACTCTTTCTCAATTAGATCATTCTCTGTTTCTTTTTTATTTTTCCATTTTTTTTCCAAGTTATCAAATCCGGATTTTTTGTATTCCTTGTTTTCCTCTTTATTATGTTTAAGCCTATTTTCTTCATATTCTTCATAAATCTTTCTATTAATTCTATCTTGGTTTAATTTTTTCTTATCTGCATCTCTTTTAATTTTTTTTTCCATATACTCTTTTGTCACTTTACAATAATCAATATGTTCTTTTAACTTTCTATTAAAGTCATTTTTCTTCTCCGTTAATTTTTTTTCTTTTTTCAATAACTTTTTGTCTAATTTATCTTCTTCCTTTCTCTCCTCAGACCTAATATTTTTCTCAATATCTATCAATTTTTTCTTCCTTTCTCTTTGGTAATATCTTTCTCTCGATCGCCTCATTCTCTCATCGCATTCACGAATTCCTTGACTTTTATTATAACTCTCCGATCTTTCTGCTTTAATCCTCTCATCTTCCTTTGCTATTCCTTCATCCCTCTTTCTTTCTTCCTTATCTAATTTAAGAATTTCTTCTTCTCTTATCATTTCCCATTTTGTTTTTAACGCATTTTTTTTTATCTCCTTATATTTTTCAAAATTTTGTTCCTTCAACTCTATATTTGCTCTTTTTAACTTTAACTTCTCCATAATTTTTTGGTAATTTCTTCTCAACTTAGCTTTTTTCTTCAAATATTTTATTTCTTTATCTAATGATTTTTTATTTTCCTTTTTAATTTTTTTCCATTTATTTTTAAACATTTTTTTTTTACTTTTATTACATTTTTTTCTCTCTTCTTCTTTTTTTTTTAATTTTTCTTTTTCACTATTATACCATTTGTTTTCTTCTGATTTCTTTTTCAACATAGCTATTCTCATATTTTCTTCTCTTCTGCGATTATTCAAATTCTCCATTGAAAGGAATATCTCTTCTTCAAAATCATCTAATTCTAATTCTAATTCTTTTTTATTTTCTTGTTCTGATTTCAGACAACTTGAATTGCTGGGATATATATGTTCTAAAAATGTTGGTAACTTTTGAATGTCTTCTAAATATAACTCATTTTTAGAACGTAAATCTTTTAATTCTTGAGAATTATCTAGATGTTGCCTCTCTAAGTGTGACTCATCTAAAGATTGCGGGACATCTAAAATTTCAAATAATTCAATATTTTCAAGTTCTTTTATGTGATCTTTAATCTCTTTTATCTCTTCAAGATCCTCTATTCCTTTTGTCGTGCTTTTGGCGCTTAAACATCTTTCTCCTCTTGAACTTTTATGAAAGTCTCCAATTGCATTATTCTATAAGAAAATTAAAAATAAAAAGTAAGTATTTTTCATTTTTAAATAAGTATTTCATCTTACTTTATTAAAGAGAGAAATAAGTAGGGCTGTACTAATATAAAGAAATATATGTAACTTCTTAAAGGAAAACTTTGGTAGTTTTTTTGAATCATGATTTTTTGAAGATATAAAAGATAAAGAGGAACTTATTAGTGGTGTAGTAGATTGAACAAATCCTGACATGTTTGCATGCAGGGAACTTACAATTTTTCTATTTTTATTTCCAGAAATAATTGTACTTATTACTCTATAAAGTTGCGTGTTATATTTTAATTCTTTTTAAATGCAAACAAAATATCTTAAAAATATTTTTATATATAATATACGACGGCTATCTTTAGATAAAATAACAAATTAGAAATTTCTAAAAATAATTGATAATTAGGATTGTGAAATTAAGAATACAGGAGAGAAGCATAAAATATGGAAGGCAAAATTATATTATAGTAATGTTAAAATAAAATTCATCATTCATAT
>NW_021628234.1:19085-50572 GCF_900005855.1 Plasmodium gallinaceum | reverse complement strand
AGTGAAAAATATTTAATTTATCTTTTTTTTTATTATCATTATTATTTTTATTTTTTTTTTTTTTTCGTGAAATAAAAAAAAAATGCAATTTTTATTTTTCAAAATTAGTAGTAAAAGCATTTCTTTTGCAATCCAATTGCAAAACTTAATTTTAAATTTACAAAATATGTAAAATTATACAACAATTTTAAAAGAATATATTTAAATAAATATATCTTTATATTAATTTTACTAATTGACTAATATAAAACATCTGAAAAAAATATTGAATATAAAAGAAATATAGATGATATGATATTATATTGTAAAATAAACATTTTTACTTTCTTCTAACTGATCTTTTAATAATTTATGTTAATCATATGACGTGTTTTTTTTACTGTATTTACTTCTTATTTATTTTTGTTTTGAAAAAATATAGTTATTTATGTTGTATTATATTATTTGAGATTTTTCTTTTTATAAGTTTTCTCTACAATACTATTTACGTAAAATGTATTCATACTTTTCTTGGTTTCATTGTTCTCTTATTTTATTTTCTTTTTTTGGATTTTAATAACGAAAAAAAAGATACAGTGATAATAAATTTTATATTTTTAAATATTAATTTTTTTCTATATATATATATTTGAAATTTTACAAGATATATAGGATCTCCTCTTTATTTTAAAGCTTTATATGTACAATAAGGTTTTTTTTTTAATTGTTAAGATATAATTTTAACCTGTTAGTTTCATTTAAATTATTAAAAAAAGTTAAATCTATAACTTGTATTATTTTAGAGTAAAATGAATGTAATAGTAGATTAAACATAAAATTAGGAAGTTATAAATAATATTTTCTATTTTCTTTTTTTGTATTTATCTAAATAGCATTATTTATACCTACATTTCAGAATTTAACAGTTTTTTTTTTTTAATTAAAAAAAAGAATGTTCTAATAATTTAAACGATTGTGTTTTTAAAACATTGGATCAATAATGTAATAATTCATTATGTATTAAAGTAATTATATCAAATAATGCGTAATATAAAAAGAAAATAATAAAAAAAATTTTCAAATGAGAAAAATATAAAAATAGTGCATAATATAAAATATGTTAATTGATCATTATTGAATATTACAACTAAATAACATTACTCATAATAATGTGAGTAATGTATAAATGAAAGACGACATATTGTTATAATATTTATTGCTATTGTTTGAATGTGATAAATGTTATATGATTTCAAATATATATTATAGAATTTTATTAATAATTATACACAGAAGGCAATAATGTTTAGTTAATTTTTAATAATTCAAAAAATAAAATTTAAATATATATTATGCACATACATACAATATCTATCTGCTACAATTATATGAAGATGTATACGAAAATAAAAATAATAATAAAAAAAAAAAAAATTAAATAATATAAAACAATAAAAATTAGAATAGTACAATTTTTTTTTTTGTTATAAAGTTAAATTATAATAATGAATTATTCTGAAAGGCAACAAAATTCAAGATAATTTTATCTTTATCTCAACGTGATCGATAGTAATTTTATTTTAATTATGATATAATAAATTAATGATATAATTAAAAAAAAAGAACTAAAATTTAAATTGTGTTCAAAACATGCATAAATTTTATAAGTGCATAATTATATGGAAAAAAAAAAAAAAAAATAATAATAAATAGAATGAAAATAAAGATGATAATGATATTATTTAAGTTATAATCGAGATAAAAGAAATGATATATATTCTAAAAATGAGATAATAATTTGTTGCACAATGAAGAAACATTTAAATCAAAGTTATGCACATGCAGATCTTTATTTGTGTTACGTATTTATGATGTAGTATAATATTAATATTAAAAGTATAACTATTTAAACTTAAATAAATATGCTTAATATTATTTTATTACTGTATACACAATTATGAAAGTATTATTAAAAAAAATGGGTATCTAAATTTCTTAATTTTAAATAAAATTAATTATAATGAAAATGATTTTATATTCATTTACAGATGATGAAATTAATATTAATAAAAAGAAAAAGAAAAAGAAAAAGAAAAAAAATTAAAATTTTACGGAATATATAAATAATAATTCAAGCATGAAAAAAATAAAAACAAAATTAAAAATCATTATATACTGAATTTATAAAAATTTATGTTTAAAAATTTGAAAACATTCACTCGAATTTTTTAAAAACAATGAAAAATTAAACTTAATTTTTTTTCATATAAAAGATTTTTAATTTAAATGTTTCTGGTTTATAGAAATAAAAAAATTAATAAATAATAAATAATAAATGAATATTTTTTTTAACTCTTTTAATAGGTAAACAATTTTTTACTAGTATTTAATTTAAATTTGTTCATTTGATGCGTTTTATGTTCATCAATTAACACAATATTCTCTAATTAATTTGAAGTTCTACAAAAAATGAAAGAATTTATTCTTTAATATTAATAAAATTAAAATAAGAAAAATTAAACAATTCGTTTTTTTTTCATTTATATATCAAATATATTAGATCCAAGAAGTAACACTATTTTTCCTAGTGATTTATTTTTTTTTTTAACTTATGTAACCTTTTATATAAATACAAGCAAGAGTTGCCTTTCAGCAAAGGTAATACTAAAAGATAGTTTATATATATTTTTCTATAAAAAGTATTACACTTTTTAAAAAAAAATATATAATCTTATTTGTTGAAGTCTAAATTAGTGATTTATTAACTGGGTGTTCGGTGACTTTGCTAGAGTACTTAACAAACAAATTAATAAAGAGCAAGTAGAGATGACTCTACGATTTTGATGTATTTGTATATATTTTTAAATGCTTTGAAGGATAGATACTTAATTATATGATCTATTTCGTTCATCATTCTTTAATTTCAATAGGCATTTATTTACTTTAATAAAAATCCCTATTTTTATTAAAAATTTAAATCCTTGTTGAATATTGACAATTAATTAAATGTAAATTGCTTATTCCTTTGTTATGAGTTATGTTCAGCAATTTAAACATGTTGTTGTTTAATTAACAAACATAAACAATTAGTAAAAATGCAAATAAATTATATGAATACTAATTACGTGGAAATTTTATTGTAACATGTATAAAATTTTCTCTCACAAATTCAAAATATAAATATTATGCAAATTAAACTCTTTTATAAAAACATTCTTATCTTTTGTTAAAAAATAATCCTTCTCTCCATAAAAAAAATCTCTTCTAAAATAAAAAATAATTATATTTTTTTTTTTTTTGTGAGCACAACCAACTACGTATTCTTCACATAGCTAGTCTTTTTTATAGCCAAAAAGGTTAATGAATCCTTTTATTAACCAATTAGCCAATTTTTAATGTTTAGAAACGTTTTATATGTTTATTTATTTGTATTTTACTGTACTTCTGATTTATCATTTGTTTATTGATTTTTTAACTGGGTATTCGGTGACTTTGCAAGAGTACTGAACAAAAAGATTAATAAAGAGCATGTAGAGTTGCCTCTACAGTTTTGATTTATTTGTATGTATTTTTCAATGTTTTGAACGAGTGATCCTTCATTATATGACCTATTTCGTTCAGCTTTCTTTAATTTCAATAGGCATTTATTTACTTTAACAAAAATCTTTATTTTTATTAAAAATTTAAATCTTTATTGAATATTAATCATTAATTAAATGTTTATTACTTGTTTCTTTGTTATGAGTTATGTTCAGCAATTAATATATATTTCTGTTGAATTAACAAACATAAGCAATTAGTGACAATACAAAAAATGTTATATAAATATTAATTACGTGAAAATTTTATTGTTATATGTATAAAATTTTCTCTTACAAAATTAATTAAATCATACTTCCTTTCAAAAAAAAAAATTTTTTTTTTTTTTTATTTATTGGTAACAAATCTTTTTCCAATTGAATTTTTTTTTTTTTTTTTTAACCATTTTTTTTTTTTTCTAACGGTTTTTGATTTTTTTTTTTTTATAAAAATAAAAACAAAAAAAATTGATCATTTTTTTTTTTTTTTTGTGTGTGCATGACCAGCTACGTATTTCTCATATAACTAGTTTTTTTATTTTCCAAAAAGGTTAATAAAGACATTTATTAACCAAAAATAGAGGCATCTCGTAAAAAAACATCGTGGTAATCAAGGGGATCTAATTTTGGGGGTATAAACTTCTTTTGAGAAGTTTTATATTAAGAATATATTTTATTTTATATAAAGAAAAAGGAAAATTACATTGAACATATATATTTGAATTGTTATCTGTCTGTTCAATGACTATGTTAGAGTACTGAACAACAAATTAAAAAAGAGTATCTAGGGATGTCTCTACCAATTTAATAAATTTAAGTATAATTTTGATTATTTAATTACTTATTCAATGATTTTTCTAGTGTGTTGGTTATTAATAGATATTATTAATCCTTTTGAGAATAAAAAGTAATAGCTGTCTAGAAAAAAAATAGTTAGACATGCAAGCGCTATATAATAAAAAAAAAATTTTTTATCTTTAATTTTATTTTTTTCTTTTGTAATTTAAATATTGATTTATTAATTTTCTATTCAATGACTTTGCTAGTGTATTGAACGTAGACAGAAAATCAATAAATTGAAATGTGAATAACGTAATATATTTGTTAATTTTCTAAAATTTTATTTAAGTAATACTCTTTTGTTTAATGCTTATTTATTTAATAAATATTAATTATTTCTTTTTTAATTTTTTTTTTTTTTTACATACATCACTATTTCATTTATGTTCGATTGTATTTTTACAATACTTCTTTTTTTTCACAATTTTCTTTAATATTTATCTCGTTATAAAAAAAATTAATATATATATAGAATATTCAACTACAATTTATCAAATTGTGTTTTGGATTCATTGTTATATCGGAACTTATATTTATACTTTAATTATTATAATACTACAAATATTAAATAAAATAAGTTATTCATAGTAACATTTTAATGTAATATGTTAAATTATTTCTACTAATACACCAATAACATCATTATTATATATACAATTTTAAGTGCTAAATCTTCAAAATTTTATATTATTATTAATATAATGTATTATTTTCCTTTTGTGAAATAATAGATACTAATACAAATAACTGAGAGTTAGATATACAAATTCTTCAGTTATCAAAAAAAAAAAAATTATTACTTTTTTTTTAAATATCTTTTCAATTTGTTCTAGATAGCTATATTTTTTTTTTTTTGAATAATGATAAAAAATTATATTTAGTTAATTTAATTTTAAATTAAATAAATAATTCTTTTTTTTTTTTTTTTTTTTTTTTTCTTTTATATTTTTATTATTTTTTTTTCCTATATTTTTAACCGTTATTATTATACTTCATTGAAACCAAAATTCTTTAAAAGAATAATAAGAAAAATGATGGTTTATAACAAAAAAAAAAAAAATCAAATTTTTTCATCTATTTAAGATTATTTTTCTTCTTTTTATTTTTATTTTCTTTTCATCATAAAAATATATGATATTAAGTATCAAAACAAACAAAAATATAAAAAAATAACATTTTTTTTTTTTTTTTTTTTTTTTTTTTATCTGCTATATATATTCATTTATATATATGCATACATTTATATAAATACAAAAATGTAGAAAAAATAAAAAAAAAAAAAAAAAAAAAAAAAAAAAATCACATGCAAAATAATATATAAAAAAATTATGAAATTACTGAGATAACTGTATGCAAATACTAATAAAATGATAATTTTTATAAACTATTTAAACATATATATATATATAAATGAAGAAAGAGTTGTTATATAATATTAATCGCTATCTTTTAAAGATATATTTTTATTTTCAAATATATAAAAATAAACTTACAAATAAAGGCAAAAAATAAAATAAACATATGTATATTTTTTTTCTAATGTTCTTAAAAGAATTTTAAGAGTACAAAAAAAAAAAAAAAAAAAAAAAAAAAAAATATTTAATAAAGAAACAAGTGATACAGTTCCTAAATTGAGAGACCAAAAATGGAATATTGAATGGAATAAATTTAAACCTAACANTCACATGAAATAATCTATTAATTTCATTTTAGGTAATTTTATCATATAAAGATTACATGTATGTTACAGTAAATTACATTAAATAAAGTTCATATAAAGTATTTTAAATGATCTTTATCATTATGTTTAATGAATATACTAGGAAAGTTTTTGAATAGATATATAATAAATCATTTACAAAAATAGTAGAATTTCCATACACTAAAATATGAATTTTACTTTTATTTATTTAATTGTTTTTTGACATTTATTCATTTATTATCCATTGAAGGAATTCCATAGAGTAATGAACAAACAAATTAATAAAGAGCACATAGATTTGTTTATATTAGTTTAATCAATTTAAATACAATCCTAGTACTATAAACCATTATAATTTTTTATATAGTTTACAAGCATTTATTGTTTTTAAGAGGTATTTATTTCCTTTAATAAAAATACTTCATTCTTATTAAAAATTTAAATTATTGTTAACTATTGATTTTTAAGTAAATATATTTTATTTATATTGTTATGAATAATGTTTAGCAATTTGGTTAATAAAAGGCTTCATTAACCTTTCTGGTTATAAAAAAGACTAGCTATGTGGTTAATAAAAGGCTTCATTAACCTTTTTGGCTATACAAGGACTAGCTATGTGGAGAATACGTAGTCAGTTGTGCTAACTAAAAAAAAAAAAAAAAATTATTGGAATTTTTTTTTGAGATATGTTTCTTTTGAAAAAGATAAAAAAAAAAATAAAAAAAAGATTTATTATTTTTTTTTTTGGAAAGAGAAAATTTTTATGGAGAGATAGATTTTTTTTTTTACAAAAGATAATAATGTTTTTGTAAAGAGTTTAATTTGCATAATATTTATATTTTGAATATCTGAGAGAAAATTTTATACATATGACAATAAAATTTTTACGTAATTAATATTCATATAAGTTATTTGCATTTTTACTAATGGTTTATGTTTGTTAATTCAACAGCAATATATTTAAATTGCTGAACATAACTCATAACAAAGAAATAAGTAATTTAATTTTAATTAATAGTCAATATTCAATAAGGATTTAAATTTTTAATAAAAATAGGGTTTTTATTAAAGTAAATAAATGCCTATTGAAATTAAATAATGCTGAACGAAGTAGAGCGCACAATTAAGAATCACTCGTTCAAAGCATATAAAAATATATATAAATACAACAAAGTCGTAGAGGCATCTCTACATACTCTTTATTAATTCGCTTGTTCAGTACTCTAGTAAAGTAACAGAACACCCGGTTAATAAATCACAATTAAAATATATTGTTTTTAAATTAACAAAAATAAGTAAATATTAAGGCACATATTTAAACTATATATAATTATAAACACGAAAAATTTAATATTGAAAGCATATAATTTTTAAAAATATCAGATAAAATTCTTTCTTTAAAAAAACTGTTTTTCATCGGTAATTATTCTATAAAAAAAATTGAATTTCTTTTTTATATGTCTGGCGCTTGAATAGCTAGATACAAATTTTTTATGTAGCATTAATTTTTATTCTCAAAAAGATTAGTAATGCCTTTTATTAACCAAAAGTTGTTGAAGAAATCTATAAATTGAAGAAAAAAAATTTTTTTTTTTAGTGTAAAAATTATTTTTTCTAACTCATACGTTAATCCACGCATAATTAAGATAGTTATTAGACTATTTATAATTAGTTTTTTGAATTTATAGTTAATCTATTTAATGTACAACTTAATAGATAAATCTATATATATAAAAAAATAATATTTACAAAATACATAGTTATCAATGAAAAAGCATGTAATGAAGCTTACATATAACTAGCATTATATACTTGAATGAGCTTAAAAAATGATTTATCATTTAGATTCTTATTACTTTTTATTTTAAAATTATAAACATTAATAAATTTGTGTTGGTTCCAGTTGTACGATATTTATGATAGTTATGTTTTTTTAATGGTAAATATATTTGAGAAAAAATTTAATTTATGATAATAAAATATTTTCATTTTTTAGCAGAAAAAATAAAAAATTAAAAATTAAGTTTCAAACTATTGTTTACATTAACATAGAAAATTTTTTATAATTTATACATTTCCATATTACAAATATACTAAAGTATATAAAAATTTATTAACAATTATATTGGAATAATTAGTCAGTATTTACAATTTTATATTGATAATTCATAAGAAGCTATATAAATATAAATAAAACAAATGGATTTAAAAAAAAAATATTAAAACATGATTTATTATATGTTTCTCCTAATATAAAAAATATTAAATATTTAAATATTAATAATATTTACTTTATTAATACTAATATAATATCAGATAAAAGGGGAAAAAAAAAAAAAAAATAATAAAACATCAAATATTAAATTGCAAACTTATCAAATAAATTTATTTATATACAAATGTATAGCATATATAAAATATCTTATTTATAAAAAATATTACCATAATGTTTTTACGTTTAGTTTTTTTTTTTCATTGTAATATATTTTGTTTATTTGTACTTATATCACCATTACTTGTTATTTATAGCTTCACATCTTTCTTATGAAAATATGAATATATATATTGACTTACTATCTAAACTCCAAAAAGATTTTTACATTGTTTCCTTTTCCTTATTTTACTTCTTTATATTTTTATTTAATGTTTTCTTTTTTTCAATTTCTTTCAAATTCAGTAGAAAATGAAAAACTTTTTGATATCATATTACTTGTTTTGGGTAATCGTCTAGCTTCTCATAAAATGTTTATTATATAATTTACATTACGTCATTTATCTATTTTTTTTTTTGGATAGGTTCATCATGAAATAATTTTGTTTATTTTTAACTTTTATTTTATCTTGTCCCTTTTTTCCTACGTGGTTTTTTATCGGATCTTCTTACTTTCTCTCTCTTTTATATTTTTCCCTTAATTAATTACTTTTTTTTTGTTATATTAAAGAGAATAGTAACAAAATAAGGATCAATTTCTATCTCATTTCACTTTTTTAATCATATAAAAAAGATATTTTTCCTTTTTTTATCTTCATATTCTCTTCAGTACGTATCTTATTTATTTACCCATTTTTATCTTTGCTTATGATTTATTTTTTGAAATTTTTTCTTTTTTCCTTTGGTATATTACAACTTTCTGACGATTTCTGTTCTTTCATAGAATTACGAAAAAATTCACTCCATTTATCTCTCATTATGCTATTAAGGGTATTCCATTTATCTTTCTTAGAATTACAAAAAGACATAAATGATGACGGTTTTACTTTTTTTTCCAATACAATTTGGAATTCACGATAATCATCTAAATAACAATTTGAAAAAGTATCATTTAATAAATTACACCAATTTTTCCATTTTTCTGTAGCCCATTTAGAACATATTTTATTTGATTTACATTCTTTTACCCACTCATTATATTTTATCGTTTGCTCGTCACACCTAATTAATGTTTCTTCTGCACATATGTCCTCCCAAATTTTATATGGATCATACGTTTCTTGATCATAACTTAATTCACTTTCCTTTTTGAAGTTCCTCTTGTCCATTTGAGATAATTTTCTTGTATGAAATTTACTGAATTTTAATTTAAGAGATATGTAGTTACTTTGGTTAGATACGCACTATAAATCAATTTAAACATAAAATTTTTTCCGTTTAACAGATTTTTAATTTAAATAATTTAGAATTATAAAGAAATTAATTTTCATATAATGTCTTTATCTTACTTGTAATAAGAAAAACAGTAGAGAAAAAAAGAATATTATAACAATTCTAGATAAAGTAGGATAATAAATAATTTTTTTTTTAATTATTTTATTTTGAATTCTACATGAACGGTTAAAGTAAAATTTTGATTTAATTTTAATAGTTCTTAAGGATTTTTTTGGATATTTATCTGTAAATCCTTTGAAAAATAGCATATTTAATATTTTATTAGGAAAATGTTAACTAATTTTTATTTATGAAAAGCCATTTAAGATTTGTTTTTCCTTGTAACTATATATTGTAGTTATTTTTTAATGATATCATTTGTAGTTTAAGTTAAAAAAATAATAATACATAAAGTTATAAGTAAAAATAATTTTTTATTATTAAAATTTGCATAAAATATATTCCTTTAAAGTTATAAATAAAATTTTTTTAAAGAACGTAAAAATATATGTATATCTAGAAATCAATAATACTTGATGTTGCATGGTATGGTTATAGCATTCTTTTTTTTTATGAAGTATATTTTTATGGAAACAACTGAATTTTATAATATTTCTTTAGCCTTTTTTTATATATATATAAATATTACATCTTATATGTAAAATAAAGAATTTTGTTTTTCTAAATATTTATTTTTTTATAAATAACTTTTTTTAGCAGCATGCATATAAATCGTTAATTTTTCTGTAATATATGTAATGGTACATTAATAATTCTGTATTTGAATCTATAAGAAGATTAAATTTTTATTTTAAAAAATTAATTCTACAAAAAAATCATTTATATGTTAAATTTATAAAAAGCTTAAATTTTTTCTTTTATATTATATAAGGAATTGATTTTTTTGTTTATTTCAATATTTTGAATATCATTATAATACTCAAATATATTTAGTTAATAACAGAAATTTAAATTAGATTACTATAACAAATGCCTTTTTATTGTTATTTCTAATATTTGGTGAATAAAATATAAAGAAAAAAAAAAGAAAAAGAAAAGTAAAATAACAATATCAAAGATATTTTAAATAGTATATCATTAAATTAATAAAAAGAAAATTTTCTTTTTTTTTTTTTTTGATATTTTTATTGATTGTAATACTAAATATAAATATTATAAAAAAAATATACTTCATCTATGTTTTTTTTATAATCTCCTATTTAAGTAATAAAACACTATTTTTTATAAATAAAAAGTATGAAATTTTAATTAATAAATTTAATTATGGCTAAAATGAGAATAAATTATAGTGTTTTTTTAAAAAATAGTTAAATTTAAAACTTCCTAAACTAAAAATGGAGATTATAAAAATAACTAAAGTCATGCTGTGTTATAATTTAAATATTGTTGAATTCAATTTTTAACTAAAATATCACTTAAACTATAAAGTTTGCTCTACTTAAGTATTTAACTTTGCATAAATATTTAATACAATTTTTATTATATTGTACATGTATATAAATTTTTTTACTTCATTTTTATAAGTTTTTCTTTTTATTTGCTATATTTTTTTAAAGTTTATTAATATAATTTTATTCATAAAAATGTTTTTGAGAATAAACATTAATATCATAAACACTATGGGAATATCATTCTTTAATTGTTTAAATATAGCAATTTTTTATAAAATAAACAATTTATAAAAATTTTAAAAGAAATTTTTTCAATGTAAGAGTTCAATTTAATTTGGTCTATTTTATTTAACAAAAATTAAATTTATTTTTTCCATTTTTTTTAAAATGAATTTAAAAAATTAACAATTGAAAATATAAAGAAGTTACACATATTCATTAATTTTTAATTTTTTTCTGAATTAAATTGACAAAATAAATGGTAATATTTTGAAATTTATTTCTTTTTAATTAAATTTAAAAATAATTTGAATAATTAATATACTTAAAGTAATTTATTAGTAATATATTTAACATATATTTAAAATATCTAAAATTAAGTGTAATTTGAAAGAGCAAAAGTTTCATAGAAAAAAATGATATTATACAAAAACAATAATATTCTTTAAGCATCCTATTTATATAGAAATAATTAATATAACAGAAGAAAAAAATATATAATTCATGTAATAATTACATTAGTTTTTATAATAGTGGTGTTAATGTAAATTATCAATATTTTAGGACAAGTACATTTTGGTAATAATATATAAAAACACTTGTCAAGGGATATGATTTAAAGAAAGGAAAGAAAAATATGTGTTGTTTTTAATTAATCATTAATGGATAAAATATAATAAAAATAAAGAAAAAAAAATTAAAAGATGATAGACAAATTTAATCAAAAAGCTAAAATAATTGAAAAGGAAAAATGATAATTATGCATTATTTATGATAATTAGAGAAAAATTAATAGTTACAATTAAAAAAATAAATATAAATAGCTTAGATTGGAATAGAATGCTAAGTTTTATTTCTTTTCATTATACTATTATTATGAATAATCAATGATATTGTAATATGGAATAATGTGAAACTGATGATAAAATAATTAATTAAGTTATTTATGAACAGTTATTATTTTAAAAATGTGTAATAATAGGAAAATAAAAATGAAAAAAATTATAAATGGAAAAAATAAAATACAAGTATAGAATAAAATGAAACTAAAACTAAAAAAAAAATAAAAATAATTTTTATTTATAAAATAAATAAAATGATTCATAAGTTTATAGTTTAAAACAGAAATGACATAATTAATAATTTTATTTTCATTTTAAGAATTATTTAGTGTCAATATTTAGTATATTAGTAATAGTAATAATAATAATAAGAAAGAGGAAAAATAATAATACATTACATATAGAATTTTTTTCTCTTTTTAATGGAAATTACAAAGTAATGATAGGAAATTTAATAATGGAAGTATCATATATTGTAATTATATTTGAAATTATTATAAAATAGCAATTTCTTATTTAATTATTTTAAATTAATGAAAAAAAAAAAAAAAGACAACGTTTTTTACTTTTTCATAAGAAAAAACTTTTTTATCATAATATTATATAATACTATCGATTAAAAAAAAGATAAGAACTAATAGTTAATATTTGTGTATATATACTTTCTATGGAAAAAAAGAAAATTTTGGTAAAACAAAGTTTATAATCAATGAATAAATTAAATTATTGTATTCAGTTAAATATTACAATGAATATTTTATTAGTAAAGGTATTATTTATTCATAAATTTTTTAAATTTTTATAATAAATATATTAAATGTTATAACAAATTTAATGAAACTAATTAGGAATATATTTTACTTAATTCTAGTACATTATTACAGAAGAATAATAGAACAAATTATGATTCTTTAGGAATTAAAAACAGCATATATAAATTGTATATTAATAAATATGTTAATTAAATATGTAAATAAGGAGTTATAGTTTTATACTATAAGTGGTAAAATAGTTCACATTGATATTACTTAAGATAATTATGTTGTTCTAAAATATTTGTGAACCACTATATGAAGGTTATTTCTTTATATATATGTTTAATAAAACATATCATAATTTTTTATTTAGGTCATTCCAATATTTGAACTGAAAGTTATAATATTTGTGAAGTGTGTACAATGAAAATACATATGGCTTATATATTTAATTTTTTTGTGCATATTTCATTAAAAATAAAATATAAAAAAAAATTATTTTTTTTTTTTGAAGAAATTAAGGATTCATGATCAAAAGAAATATTTCAAAGAATGAAATTTAACTACACAAAAAAAGAATAAGTAAATTAATATATAGGCTATTTTTATTAGAAATATTACATATAATATTTTAATAAAATATCAATTCATCTTATGTATTTTTGCATGTTAAAGTTTATATATTTTTGATAATTAATTATTTAAAGAATTTAAGTTCTTATTTTATAATAAAAACATTAATTATTTTAACAAAAGTAACAAAAATCTTTTGCATTTTTTTTCATTGAAGTATTTTCTCAATTTCTTGTAGGAGCGTTTAAAAAGGAAATTGATAAACCGTTATAAGAATACTTATTTATCAATTTTTACAATGAATGTAGTTAATATAATAATATGAAATTATATATTTATAAGTAGAAAAATTATAAAAATTTAATTTTAATGTTAGATCTTCAAATATTTATCAGTATACTTTTAGATTATTTTTTTTTTTCTAATAGTTCACCAATTTTATTATAAATTATACTTTTTACAATATTATAATAAAAATAATATAATCGTAAATAAAAAGAAATAATACTAAAAATTTAATGTTGGTTATAAAAATTTAAAACATTGATAACTTTTTATTTTTATATAAAAAATTTTTAAATACATCATTTAACTGTATTTAGCATAGCAAATTATTAAATTTTAAAATAATTAAAAGAATTTTTTAACCATACACGATTCATTAAAGTTTTTTTCTTCCTTAATTGGTACTAATAAAATTACAGATTCAACTTTTTATACATAACTTTATTATTTTAATGAAAAAAAATTCGATTTGATTTATAATTAGTATACTTTCTTAAGAATGTTATAATAATGGAAAATTATGTAAATTTCTTTAATGACATAAAAATGACGGAAAAATATTTGCTTTTTCATTTATAAAGTGAAGAAGAAAAACCATTTAAATGCTTTTTAGGTACTACAATTACTATATTTGTGTATAAGAACATCATAAGATACAATATCCATCTTTAAATATTTTAAATTTATTTTTCATAAGTATATCTTGACATCGTTATTTTTTTGGTCCATTTAAAACAAATTTGTAAAGCTCATAATAAAATGATGAATAAAAATATTTCTTATGTACTCAATTTAAAAAATTGTGCATATATTATAATTCAAATGAACCACACATTCTTTCAAAACTATGGACAATATATTAAAAAGTAAAAAAATTAATTTTTAATTTATAAGTCTGTACTACAAAGTAAATTAATAAGGAAATTAAAAAAGTTATTTAAAGAGTGATTTTCTTACTATATTATTGATCAATAAATAATGTTTTTTACATTTTTAAATATTTAATAAGACTAAAATATAATATAGTTATATGCTGATTTATTACTTACTTTGAATTGCCTATTTAATCACTTTGCTAGATTATTGAACAAACATATTAATAAAGAGCATATAGAGTTTTCTGTGATAAAGAAGTGAATTTAAATTTAGCTTAAATGTTATGAACTACTAAGTTTTTTCATATATATTTTATTTCATTGAGAATTTATTATTTTAGGATGCTTATATTTACTTTAACAAAAATCTTATATATTTATTAAAATTTTAAACCCTCATTAATTATAGATTTTTATTACATATATTTTATTTACAATTTTATGAGTAATGTTTAACAATTCAAATTCATTGCTCTCAAATTAAAAAACATAAATAATTAGCAAAATAAAAAATAAATTGTATAAATACTATGAAGTATGAAAATTTTATTATCCAGAGTATATAAATTTTTCTTATACAAATTTAAACAAAAATATATTACATGAACTTTTCATCAACAATTTTTTCTTCTATATTTCGAGAACTTAAAAGCCACTTAAAAAAAAAAAAAAACAAAAAAATTAATTTTTTTTTTTTTTTTTGTATCAAGTTCTTATATAGCTATCTATTTTTCTTGCATACATCTATTACTTTTTATTAAAAATGATAATGATTCCTTTTATTAACCAATGACTTTGCTTGTATCAAACAAACAAATTAATAAGAAATATGTAAACTACACTTAATTTATTTTTAATTTATTTAAAATTTTAATTTAAAATCTTTATTTTTATCAATTAATATCATACACTATTTATTAGTTAATTATTTTTTTTTAAATTTTATTGCACAACACTCTAAATATAATTTTTCTCGTATTACATTTTAACTTAAGAATATCCACTTCACAACCATTCTCATCATCTCAAAAAAAAAAAATAATAATAAAATTTTTTTGTAATTTTTTTTTTTTTTTTTTTTTTTTAATGTAAGTACTTTTTGATTATTATTTTTAGTGTACACATTTACGATGTACCATGCCCCCCCTACTCAGCATATATAAAATAAAACATTTTCATCCTATTTATTCATTTAAATATCATACAAAATATGTCTTTAATATTATTTATAGATCATTCATATATGTAGAAACACAGTCAAAATATTTTATAGATATTTAAATATAAGGAGAAAAAGATTTTCCATAATAGAAATTGTATCAACCATTGACATTTGTTCGGTGACATTATAATAAAAAGTAAATAATTATCTACTTCTACATGCATAAAATATTTCTCTTAATATATCAGTTGGATGCTCAAAAACTTAGATGTACTGAAGAAAAAAATTAATAAGGAGTATATATAGTTTTCTCTATTAATTTTAATGGTGTAAAAATTAAAATAATAATAGAAATAAGTTTTATATACACACAGTTTAAACTATAAAAAATGTATTTCGTTTAGAGGCGTTAATCTATTTTGACAAAAATAACCTTTTTTCATTAAAAATTTAAACCCTCATTAAATTATTGATTATATTTGAAAATCTCTTAAAAATATTTTATAAAAAACTATTTAACAATTTTTTTTCGTTGGTTTTAATTCCTCAAATATCTTTTTAAAAAAAACAGAAATCTAAATTTTCCATTTATTTCTTTTAAAAAAAATGATACTCTTATTTTAAAAAATAAAAAAGAATATGTATTTTTTTAACAAAAATAATTTACAATAAAAAATAAAGAAAAAATTTTCTTTTTACTAGTGAATATTCATAGATAACTTTGTCTTTTCTGTATAGTGACAAACTATTATTTCAGAAAAGATTATCATATTAATTTATTAATTGCCTGTTTGGTAATTTTGCTAGAGTACTAAACAAACAAATTAATAAAGAGCACGTATAGTTGTCTCTACGAATTTTATGAATTTATGAATAATTTTCATTGATATAAACAAATAAACTCTATTTATATAGTCTATTTTGTTCAGAATTTATTAGCTTTTAAGAGGTATTTATTTAATTTAATAAGAGTTGCATTATGCTTATTAAAGATGTAAATCCTCATTCATTATTTATTTGCACTTATTTATATTTTTAATTATAATGTCACTAATAATATTAAACACTTAAGCATATTGCTTTAAAATTAACAAACGTAAACAATTAATAAAATACAAATTAAAATTATATAAATAGCACATACATGAAAATTTTATTATTATTTTTTTTTGTTTTATCTTAAAAATTGAAAATATAAATTTCCTACAAAAAAAAATTTGTCAAAAAAAAAAAAAAAACACTTCTGGTATTTTTTTTGATAAAGCGACATCATGGATAATTATGTAATTCGCGTACAGTTAGTTATTTTCAATCACAAAAAGGTTAATAATTCATTTTATAAGCCACTTTTCCATGTTTTTGGTTGTAGAATATCTATTGAAATCATATAAAATAAATTATATTTTGATAATTTTCAATCTTCATAAGTCTTAAATTTTATATTGAGCATTACTTTACAAACCAAATAATTTGTAATATATTCTTTAATATTATGACCAGTATTAAGTAATTATTAAATAATTAGCACTATAGACATTCTTGTATATGTAGTGATACATATTTAATATGAATAGAAATTTAATTATGCATTTTTGACATTTGAAAGTATAAATATATATTTTTTAAGACATAATTTTAATGATATGAAGAAAAAAGAAATACGAAGATTTTTTTTTGAGAGGGAAGATTTAGGAAATAAAAATTGTTCAATAAATCCTAATTAATTATTTCTTTTTCATTAATTTTAATTAAGATTTATGTAAATATTTTTACAAAATTTTATTTTATCATATAACTTTTTTTAATAATTAATACTTAAAAGAATAATTAAATTCATATTTAATAAAATATATTTTATTATTATTTTCTAAAGTCATAATAATAAAAAAAAATTAAGCATTTAAAATATACAATATATATTTTATGCTAAATTGATTAATTAATCAGAGATCACTGTTCATGCTCTTTATTAATTTGATTAATGTTTTAAAAAAGTCATTCAACGATTAACTAATAAATAATATTTCCAGGAAGCATATTAAAGAATTATATTTCAATTTATATACACCATGAATTTCGAAAAGATTCTACTAAGGTTTTACAAGTATAATTATATGACACCATAGTATATTATATAATGGTGGTCAATATATAGTAATTTTGACTTATTTTTATACATAATAATGGAACTTAGGCACAATGAAAAGTTTCTTTATGAACATAAAACACTTTATAAAAACATTTATTTTAAATCACATAGCTCTTTTTCTATTATAGAATGCACGTTGAGAAAGATAAATTTTCATTTTTAAGAAAAAAAATTAATAAACATTAATTTCTTATATAGAAAATTAATAGAAAATTGATGTTGTAAAACTAATTTATCAAGAATGATTTAAATAGATTATAAGTTTATTTAAAATAAAAATAATTTTATAAAAAACATTAAATTATTTGTAGTTTATAATTTAATGTAATAAATAAGTAAATTTAATTTTATCTTCTCTTTATTAGTTTATTTATTTTATATACATTAAAATTATTTAAACAACCAGTTAATAAATCGAAAAAAGAATGTTATAAATTAGAGTTCATAGGTTTATATTATACACTGGTTGATAAAATTAGTTACTAATCTTTTGAGGATCATAAAATAAATAGCTGTATGGAAAATACATAGCCATGAAGGCTCTAAAAAAAAAAAAAATAAAAAAAAATTAGTTGTTAATTTTTTTTTCTTTCTCTGTTTTCAAATTAAATAGAAAAAAGAGAAAATATATTTATTTTCCGAAGAAAGAAAAAAAAAGAGTAAATATAGTCGGAAAAATAATGATTGAAAAATATAAGAAGTAATTTATGGAATAAAGAATTTTCTTTTGTAGGGAATTTTTATTTTGAATTTTTAAGATAAAATTTCATATAAATAATAATAAAATTTTCATGTTTGTAATGTTTATATAATTTAATTTGAATCTCATTAATTATTTATGTTTGTCAACTTAAAAGTAACAGACTTAAATCATTAAAAATTATTCATAGCATTATAAGTAAACATATATTTCATTAAAAGAATCAATATTCAATAAGGATTTAAATTTATAATAAATATAGAGATTTTTATTAATGTAAATAAATGCCTATTGAAAGTAAAGAATACTGAATGAAGTAGACTATGTAAATAAAGTTTATCTGTTTTATATCATTTAAAATTATACATAAATCATTAAATCAGTAAAGGTAATTCTACATGATTATTACTGGTTTGTATGTTTAGTACTTGGTTAATAAAAGGCTTCATTAACCTTTTTGGTAATAAAAAGGACTAGCTATGTGAAGAATACCTAGTTGGTTATTCACATGCGAAAAAAAAAAAAAAAAAAAAAAAAAAACTATTGAATTTTTTTTTGAGATATTTTTCTTTTGAAAAATGGAGATACGTAAAAAAAAAAAAGTATATTTATTTTTTTTAAATGATTGAAAAAGGAGAGAAAATTGGTAAAATAAAAATCGAGAGTAAGATTTAATACCAATATAAATGAGATATTAAAAAGATAATAATGTTTACATAAAAGAGTTTAATTTGCATAATATTTATATTTTGAATTTGTGAAAGAAAATTTTATACATATGACAATAAAATTTTCACGTAATTAATATTCATATAATTTATTTGCATTTTTACTAATTGTTTATGTTTGTTAATTCAACATCAATATATTTAAATAGTAGAACATAATTTATAACAAAGAAATAAATAAATTACAATTAAATAATAATCAATATTCAATAAGGATTTAAATTTTTAATAAAAATAGGGTTTTTATTAAAGTAAATAAATGCCTATTGAAATTAAATAATGCTGAACGAAGTAGAGCGCACAATTAAGAATCACTCGTTCAAAGCATATAAAAGTATATATAAATATACCAAAATCGTAGGCACATCTCTACTTGCTCTTTATTAATTTGTTTGTTCAATACTCTAGCAAAGTCACGGAACACCCAGTTAATAAATCATACACTTAAAATCTTACATAAAAAGATAGATTTACTTTTTTGAGAAATAAAATAAAGCATAGTTTAATGTATAATAATATTCCACATAGTTCAATAAATAAGATAATGTTTTTCCACATTTGGAATTCATTGCATATGTGCATGTTTCTCAAAAACATCATTGAAAACATAATAAACTTGAGAGTCATTTAAGTGACCTATTGTTTTATTAATTGGGTGTTCTGTGACTTTTCTAGAGTACTGAACAAACAAATTAATAAAGGGCATGTAGAGTTTCCTCTACTAATATAATGAATTTAGTATAATTTTAATACTATAATCCAGTAAACTATATTATAAGTAGTGTACTTCATTGACCATTTATTGTTTTTTAAGACACATTTATTTACTTTAATAAAAATCCAATATATTCATTAAAAATTTAAATCTTCTTTAATTATCTATTTTAATTACATATATTTTATTTATAACATTATAAGTAATGTTTAGCAATTAAAACCCATTATTCTCAAATGAATAAACATATATAATTAACAAAATACAAAATAAATTATATAAATAATACAAATTATGAAAAATTTATTATTGTTAATATAAAATTTTCTCATATAAATTTAAACAAAATATTCTACAAGAAACTTTTTAGTCAACAACATTTCTTTTTAATTTTTTTGACCACCGAATAATTTTTAAAAAAAAAATGAAGATATTTTTTTATGTATTTTAAATTTACAAAAAGAAAACAAAAAAAATTAATAACCAATTTTTTTTTCTTTTTTTTATCTACTTCTTGTATGGCTAATTGATTATTTTCCATACTATTACTTTTTATTCACAAAAGGGTTTATAATACCTTTAACTAGCTACTTGGAAAACAATTAATAGTTAAACTCAAAGTTAAGAGAAAAAAAAAAGAATTTTGTTTTTATTAATATTAAATTTATATTTATTTTATTTCAGAAGATCATTAATAACTTGATTTTTATTTTATGAATACATTTTAAAAGATTATTTCAAATAAAATGATGAATTTTCACATGGATCTATGTTTTTAATAAAAATAAGGAAAATTTTTTACCATAGTCAATAGAAGTTTCTAAAAAACTATGTAATCACGTAAATTATATGTATGAAGATTATTCCTAGCATAAATATGTTTTTACAACAGCTGAAATTAGTATAGATAACCCTGTATCATTTTTATTAATTGTTTGTTCAATTATTTTACTATATTATTGAACAAACAAATTAATAAATCGAGCACTAAATATACAAATTAATAGAGATTATGTGTAGTGAATATTATCAGTTTTAGATATTTTAAAAATATATATATAAAGTAATTAAGAAAACTTTATACACATAGTTTACATAAATAGTTAATAAAAGTCATTATTAACCCTTTTGGAAGAGAAATTAATTACTATATGGAAAATACATAATAGCCATGCAAGAGCTAGCTAAAAAACAAAAAAAAAATTGTGAAAAATTATTTATTTTTGTTTCTTTTGTATGTTTTAAAAATAAATAAAATATATTTTTTTTTTATAAAAGGTTAAGTTGTTAAGATTCTAGGAAATAATTCTTGGAGAAAGCAATTTCTTTGAAGAATTAGCTTCATATTATATTTTTAAAGAAAATTATATGCACAATAATAAAATTTCCGTGTTTATTATATTTAAATAATTAAATTTGAGTTTTAATAATTACTTATTATTGTTAATTTAAAAGTAATATCCTTGAATTTCCATATATTTTTCATAACCTTACAAGTAAAATATATTTAACTATAAATCGATAATAAGGATTTAAATTTTTAGCGAAAGTATATGATTTTTATTTAATTAAATATATTCCTCTTAAAAATAATAAGTACTCAATAATGTAGATTACACAAATATTGTTTAATCGTTTATAAAATTTAACATTATACTGAAATTCATTAAAATAATCGAAGCAACTCTATATGCTCCTTTTAACTTTTTTTTTCATTATTCTAGCAAAGTCAATGAAAGGAAAATTAGTAAAATAATTGGTTAAAAAGAATTATAAACCTTTTTGAGAAGGAAAATAACTATTCATACAGAAAATACTTGGTTAGCCATGAAAGCATTAAATAAAAAAAAAAAATTATTTGTTAATTCTTTTCATTTTTTTTATAAATTAAATGCATAAAAACAAAAAATGTATTTATTTCTTTTTTAAAAGTTGTTTTTTAATGGACTGGAAAATATAAGGAGTAATTATTGATAAAAGAATTTCTTTGTAATGAATTTTTATTTTGAATTTTTAAGAGAAAATATTATACACATAATAAAATTTTTTTCTTTCTGACATTTATATAATTCAATTTGTACTTCATTTATTACTTATGTTTGTTAATATGAAATTAACAGAATTAAGTTGCTGACCATTATTCATAGTATTATGGGTAAAATATATGTAATTAAAAACTGATAATTAAAGAAGGCTTAAATTTTTAACTAAGGTATAGGATTTTTATTAAAGTAAATAAATTACTCTTGAAAACAAGTATTCAACGGAGTAAACTACACAAACGAAGCTTACTTGTTTGTCAGCATTTAAAATTGTATATAAATTCATTAAATTAGTAGAGGCAACTCTATTTACTCTTTATTAATCTGTTTGTTTAGTACTCTAGCAAAGCTATCAAACAGACAGATAATAAATCAACAACCTAGCATTTATGGTTTTTAAAAGGAATTCATTTATTTAATAAAAATTATTCTTACTTTTAATAAACGTCTAAGTACTTGTTAAAATTATTCCTTATATGGAAAATACCCCTAAAATAAATTAAAATTAATATCTTTTAAAAATATGTAAAGATTAAATATTAATAAAAAAAAAATATCTTTTTGCTTCTTTTTAAGTCCTATTTATTTTTCATTAACTTAAAAATTGGACCAAATGATAAAAATTCAACGAAACTTTTATCATCTTAAAAAAAAAAAAAAATAAAAATGAAAAATGTATTTAATAAAGAAATTACAAAAACAAGAATAATTAATAACATTTTTTTTTATATAGAGAATGTGAATGGTTAACTTCCTATTTTCTATATAAGCTATTATTATTTAATAAAAGGTTAATATTTTTTATCAGCAGATAACTAAACGTTTATTGTTTCTGAGATATTTGCTTGCTATAATAGAAATTTACTCTCAATTTTATTAAAATCCTAAATCCTTACTAAAATGATTTGTTTGTAAAAAAACCTGCTAGAATAAAATAATAAATTCGATTGAAAGTTATTATCAATATTTTGAAAAAATCTAAAGATTAAGTTCAACGAGAAGAAAACACTTTTTGTATTTCTTTAAAATTTGAATTTAATTTTTAATTGTTAGAAAAATAATTCTATCGAAAATTTTTAATTTCTAGATGAATAAAAATCCCTTCATTAACTCAGAAAAAAAATTTTCCTTTAATTAGAAATTTTTGTTGAAATAAAAGGTATGCTTAAGTGACCTATTTTCGTTATAATTAGCTAATATTCAATAAAAGGTCAAAACTATCTTTTATTAAGCACTGATTGATTAATATAAAAACTGTTTAATATATATTGTTATCAATAATTTTTAGAGTGTTTCGACTGCATGTTACAGTTCATGCAAATGAAAATTTTCACCTTGAGCATCTTTTTGTAGATTACAAAATTTAGTGTTTTATTAATATATTATATGTGATCTATAAATAGATTAATATAAACTTTATTACCCAGTAAATAATAATGAAATATTATATTGATATATTTTTATTTAATGAATTATGAATATTATATAAAATAAACTATTTATTTCCTGTTGTATATTTTATTATGTTCTCTTATTCATAACAAAATAATTTTTCTAATAAATGAAAATAAAGAAATTAATTTTAATTGTTCTTTATTAACTCATTTGTTCCTTAACAAAATATTTGAGCATAAAATTAATAAATCAGTACATACAAAACAATATAAATCCATTTATATAAAAAAAATCATATAAGATTTAAGAATTTTGAACATAGGAATTTTTAATATCAATTAATTTTTATTTATTATTTTTTAATAAAAGTAATTATTATTATTTTTCAGAATAGAAGTAATAACTGTGTGGAAAATTAATAAATCATACAAGATCCAGATAAAACAAAAAAAAAATTTGTTATTAATTTTTCTGGTTTCTTTTTGTAAATTTATATACATATGTTTTAACTGGGTGTTTAGTGACTTTATTAGAGTACTGAACAAACAAATTAATAAAGAGCATGTAGAGTTGCCTCTACGGTTTTGATGTATTTGTATATATTTTATATGATTTGAATTAGTGATCCTTAATTATATAATCTACTTCATTGAGCATTCTTTAATTTCAATAGGCATTTATTTACTTTAATAAAAATAAAGTTTTTCATTAAAAATTTAAATCCTTATTGAACATTAATTATTAATTAATTGTAAATTACTATTTTATTTATTATGAGTTACATTCAGCAATTAATATATATTGCTGTTGAATTAACAAACAAAAACAATTATTTACAAATATAAAAAATTATACATATATTAATTACATGAAAATTTTATTGTTATATGTATAAAATTTTCTTTTACAAAATTCATCAAAAAAATTATTTCATTTCATTCCTTCCTAAAAAAATTTTTTTTTTTTTTTTTCTGACGATCTTTGCATTTTTTTTATATCAAAATTTTTCCTGACAGTCTTTGTACTTTTTTTTAAAAAAAAGAGTGCAAACGAAAAAAAAAATCATGAAATTTTTTTTTTGTGTATATGTGCACGACCAACTTCGTATTCTCCATTAAACTAGTACTTTTATTTTCCAAAAAGGTTAATAAAGCTTTTTATTAACCAATATAAAAAAATATATTTATTTTTTTCTTGAAATCATATGAATTGTCGAAAAATAGAAGTGATAATTGTTCGCAAAAGGTTTCCTGTAGTATATTATGTTTAAATTTATGTAAAAAAATTTTATATTAACCATAATAAAATTTTAATATTTGTAATATTTATATAATTTAATTTGTATTTTATTAATTGCTCATGATTGTAACATGAAAGCATTGGACTTCAGATGATAAGCATTATTTATAACATTATAAGTAAAATATAATAAATTAAAAATTAATGATCAACGAGAATTTAAATTTTTAATAAAAATTAGTATTTTTATTAAGGTAAATAAATAACTTTTGGAAACAATAAATCTTCAACGGAACATACTATACAAACCTAGTTTACTAGCTTATAAAATTAAAAATTATATATAATTTTATTAAATTAGTAAAGGCAATTCTACATACCCTTTATTAATCCGTTTGTACAGTACATGATTTATTAATTGCATGTTCAATGATTCTGCTATTATGATACAACTTAATAAAGAGTATGTGGTTAATAAAAGACTTTATTAACCTTTTTGGAAAACAAAAGGATTAGTTAAATGAAGAATACGAAATTGGCTATGCACATACACAAAAAAAAAATATTGATGATTTTTTTTTATTTGTACATTTTTTTTTTAAAAAAAAGAACAAAAACTGTCAGGAAAATTTTTGATAAAAAAAAATGCAAAGATTGTCAGGAAAAAATTGATTAAAAAAATCAATTTTTTAAAATATTTGTTACTAATAAATAAATAAATAAAAAAAAAATAATATAAAATAAAAGAGAATTTTTTTTTTGGGAAAGGGAAGGAGATGAAATAGTTTTTGTGATGAATTTTGTAAAAGAAAATTTTGTACATATAACAATAAAATTTTCATGTAATTAATATTTGTATAATTTTTGATATTTGTAAATAATTGTTTATGTTTGCTAATTCAACAGCAATATATATTAATTGTTGAATATAACTCATAATAAATAAACTAGTAATTTACAATTAATTAATAATTAATGATCAATAAGGATTTAAATTTTTAATAAAAATCTTTATTTTTATTAAAGTAAATAAATGCCTATTGAAATTAAAGAATGCTGAATGAAGTAGATTACGTAAATAAGGATCACTCATTCAAAACATATAAAATATATACAAATACATCAAAACCGTAGAGGCAACTCTACATGCTCTTTATTAATTTGTTTGTTTGATACTAGCACAATCATTAAACGTATAATTAATAAATGAAATATTAAAGAAAGAAATGTTATCTATATTACATCAAAAAATAGATGAAATGCGTCGATTAAAAATAACAAAAAGTGATATTTATACGAACTTCTCCTATTGCGATGGTTCACAAGAAAACTGATAAATGGAGAATTACTCTAGGCTGTCAATACTTAAATATGTTTACACTATATGATTTACATATCATTACACACTTGAAGTATATATTTCAAACTTTTCATATTTCTAAATGGTTTTCTAAAGTAGATCTTAAAAAGGAATTTTAAAATAATGCATTAGAAAAAGAGGGAAAAAAATTTAAAAGATTTATAGCTCATAAGGGAAAAATATATGTATTTAATATTTTATCGTTTGGATTTAAAACAAGTCCTACACAATTCCAAAGAATAATGAAAGGCATTTTTATGAAACTAATTCAAAAAAATTTTCGTAATTGTGTGTATTGATAACATCATTATTCTTACAAAAACACTATTTGGACATTTTGAAGTACTAAAATAGGTATTCAAACTACTTAGAAATAATAGTTTAGAAATATATAAGGAAAAATTTGAACTTTTTAGAATATGCATAATCTACCTTGAATAAAAAATATATAAAAAAGACACAAGACTTTCATTATATAAGATAAAAACAATTATCGAAGAAGAGAGGCCTAAGTCAAAAAAGAGAGTAAGATTATTCTTAAGAGCTGCTTATCATTATAAAAATTATATTGAGAACTTTTAAAAATGTACATCTTAACTAGTTCTATTCTCAACTAAAAGACAGATGTTAGAATGAAAAGTATATTCAAAAGTGTTTGTACAAATCAAAGAGAAGATGGCCAAAATAACTTATCTTTCATTTCTGGAATTAGGAAAACCTTATATTATATATGCTAGCGTATCAGTCTATGCCATATCTGTATGGACTCATGTAGACAAAGATATAGATCATACTAAATTTATTTACTATACATCTATGAAATTAAATGGCGTACAATGGAAATGAAGTATGGTTGAAAAATAGTTATTTGCAATAGTAGTAATTTGTGAAACATCGACTATTATATTAAAGGAATTAAAAAATTAATTAAAACTGATTGTAAAGGTATTATAAGAATGGATTCAATTAATACGAGAAAATTATATCGATAGAAATTGAAATTATCAGAAATGAATCGAGAATTTTAATATATTGAAGGGGTTTAAAATAATTTATTTTATTGGATTGCTTGGGTAATCGAAGATGAAACTTATATTTCTAATTATATGGCATTATACTTTAATAAACCTCAAGGAGCATGCAAAGTTTTATACGTTACACCATTTTGTGATGAAATTTTAAATGCAGAAAGAGAAGATAAAAGCAATGTACCAAAAGATGTAGTATGGAAAGATAATTTTTCAATTAATTATAGTACAGAAAGATCATATATATAAGAAAAAATATAGAAATAATATAATGTATTGGTTTCACAATAGTAAAATTGCAGGACATTATGGAGTATATAAAATATTAAAGAAAGTATCAAAAAGCTATTGGTGCCTTGATATCAATAAAGATATATAAAAACATATTATAAATTATTTAGTTTCTCTAGTAATGCATAATAGGAAATATAAACTTAATAATAACCAGGTTTCTCAAAAACTAATGTATTTGATTTATTTTTCATTCGATATCAAAGGATCTAAAACATGGACATATACGGAGTATATTGCACAAGAAGTAAATTATTACTCACCTTTTATGATGAAAAATGTATCTAGCTGATTAGTAAAAGGTAGTATTAACCTTTTTGAGTATAAAGAGTAGGAGTCATATGGAAAATAAATAGTTCACTATGTAATCTCTAGATAAAAAAAAAATAAATTCATAATTCTCTTGTTTCCTTTTTATAAATTTTAGAATACATAAAAAAGAATATATTTATTTTTTTTTTTAAAATGACTATAATTGTAGGAAAAAAGAAAAGTTATTGAATAAAAAAGTTTATTGTAGTACATTTAGTTTAAATTTATATGAGAGAATCACATATTAACAATAATAAAATTATCATGCTTTGTAGTATTTATTTAATTTATTTTGTATTTTATTATTTATTTATATTTGTTAATTTGAATGCTATGTATATGAATTGATAAACCATGTCCATAATATTATAAATAAAATATATGTAATTAAAATCAACAATTAATGAGGATTTAAATTTTTAATAAAAATAGGTATTTTCATTAAAATAAATAAATGTCTCTTGAAAATCAATGAATTCTTAAAGTAGTAGACTATATTTATAAAATAGATTATCGGTTTACAGAATTAAAATTATACATGAATTCATTAAATTAGTAGAGGTAATTCCATATTTCCTTAATAATCTGTTCAAACTTTAGCAAAGTCATTGAATAGATAATTAATAAATCAATTAATTATGTTTGTTAACTTGAAAGCAATAAATTTGAATTACTAATTATTACTTATAACATTATATATAACATACAATTAATTAAGGATTAATAATCAACGTGAATTTAAATTTTTAATAAATATAGAAATTTTTATTAAGATAAATAATTACCTCTCGGAAACAACAAATTTTCAAAGGAATAAACTATATAATCCTAGTTTTTTTACTTATATCGTTAAATATTATACATAAATTAATTAAATTAGTAGAGACAGCTCCACGTGCAGTTTATTAATCTGTCTGTTCAGTAATCTGTCAAAATCACTTAGCAAATAACTAATAAATCAATTATATATATATGAAATTTTTTTAAACTTTATAATTTATTATGATAAAATGTTTTACTTAACGATTCTAATAGAATATATTAAATATAAAATATAAATTCTTTATTATTATTTTTGTATTAGGCTTGTATAAATATTTGATTTTTTCATATAATATTAATTCTGAATTTTTACCATTAATTAATTTTTCCTAAAAAAAAAGAAAGAACATAAAATTTAATATATTTAATAAGCACATATTTTTATTTTTATTTTCATTTTTTATATATTAAAAAATATAAAAATATAGAACATATATATAATATAAGCATTAATATACTTAAATTTTATGTAAATAGCTTACTTCTCTTCTTTCTAAAAATCTTATATATATAACAAAAAAAAAAAATGAAAATAATTAAAAAAGGCATGAGAGTCATTGCATAAACTGAAGAAGATCTAAGATTACTTTCATGATAAATAGCCTGATGATTTGTAGATATTGCTTTGAATGTTTCTGGACTTGGAAAAATGTTTTTTACAATACTAATTTCTTCATATTCACATGAATATGATTCATTTAAATTATTTTTTATGCACATATATGGAGTACATAACAAATTTGAATCACTTTTTAAGCATTTATTTGGAAGATACACTATTCTTTCTTCCTTTAAATTTGCGAATGTATAATAATCAAGTAAATGAATTAATTTTCCATTATAATTAGAATTAGCACACATCGTATTACCATGATCATCTTTTTCACATATTATATACCTGCAAGTGTGATGTGGATTATATTTTGTTTTCGCATGATGACAAGAATCCTTCTTAAGAATAATTTCATTATATTTCAATTTAATAATTCTATGTTTAGGATTTTCTAAATGTTTCATACTAATTAGATTATTTTTCTTATCGTCTCTATTAATAATATCATATGAATTAAATGAAATACTTTTCCCTATATAATTTACGTTAATGGATTCGCACAATGATATCTTTTGATTCTTATTTCTAAGACGACATAAATAAGTTTCTTTTGGATATTTAAAATACAATGGATTATATTCATATAGAATCAAAATACCATCTTTATCTTCATTTGAAAGAATGGTTATACTAGACTCATAATCTGGTCCATAATGTTCGTATGTAAATATATTTTTTGAAATGTTAATTAAAACATTATTAAAAGGACGTTGTGTTATAACAAACTCAGGTGCACGTATACAATATGATGATTGTAATTTATTTGGATTTATGGAACATAAACTCATAAGGCATTTGGTAAAATCTCCAGAGTCTTCACATCCTTCATTATATAAAAGTGACATTTTTAAAATTAATATAAGATATATATATTTTTCTTACTTTTTACTACTAAGATTTCTCTAAATTTATTTTTAATACATTTTCTAAAATTATTTTTTTTTTAATATTTTATTTTCTTATTAATTTTATTTTTTTTCTTATAAAAAACATAATTTTTAGCACAATATAAAATATTTATAAAAATTCAAAACTCTCCTTATAAATCTTTTATTTAAGTAACGAAATTTAATTTTAATTTTTTATTTTAAAAAATATGTTTTTATAAAATCTAACATATGTAGAATATATATTTCTAATACATACTATGGTTCACATTTTTTTCTTTAAAATATATAATTATTGAAAAATTAAAGATTTTTTTGCATGATAAATTTAATATAAAATCATAGTAATATTTATTCAAGGGTTATTTCAATAACAAAATTAATGTTTTTTATTTAAATAAAAAATAAAATAAACAAAAAATTAAAAAGTTTTTTTTATCGTACATTCAATATAAAATGGTGGTAGTATCTATTCAAGAATTTTTTAAATAATAAATTAATGTTTTTTTTTTAAATAAAATATACAATAAATAAAAAATTAAAAAAAAAAATTTTTTATTATGTGTTTAATATAAATGGTAGTAATATCTATTAAAGAATTTCTTCAATAATGTATTATTTTTTTTTTAAATAAATAAAAAAAAAAAAATTCTTAATATATATAATAAAATATTGTTTCAAGAATTATCAAGAAAATATACATAAATGTGGTGATCTAATATTAATTATAAAATAATTAAAATTACAATTATATGATATTAATTATATTAAAAAAAAAATACATATAAATTTTATAACAATTTCATTTTAATAACGATATATAATTAACAATGATATATTGATAAGCTATAACAGTATTTGGATAAATGAAGAAATAGAAATGAAATAAAATTACGCATGCAATAATATATTTATAAACAAATAATAATATATAAATAAAAAATAAATAAATTAAATAAAACAGTATATATATATATTTTATTATAAATAAAAAATACTTGAATTAAGTTTGAATTTATGTAATAATAATATTAGTAAAAAAATATTAAATTCATTTTAATAGTTACGTAATAATTTTATAAATTAGGTATATATTAATATTAAAGTAAAAAAAATGAAAACAGAAAAAATTTGTTAGCATAAAACAATACTTCCTCAAAAAAATTATTGAAAAAACAGAAATTCTAAAAAAATAAATAGATGCATATATAAAATTCATTTAATTATAATGTTTTTTATAAGCAAAAAAAAGATTAAATGAAATACCTATGGAATGTATAAATTCTCCTCAATTGCTAAAAGTAAAAAAAAAAGAAAATGCAAAGAGAAGTGTATTAG
>NW_021628234.1:0-18862 GCF_900005855.1 Plasmodium gallinaceum | reverse complement strand
TTTATTTGCATTTTTAATAAGTATTTGTGTTTTGTTAATTCGACAGCAATATAAAATGATTGCTGATTATAACTCGTAATAAATAAACTAATAATTATTTAATTAATAGGTAAGAAGACCACAATAATACATGAATTCTCTTAGCAATAATTCCTTGTTTTTGCTATCTGAATGATAATAATTTACTGCATATGCCCCTCTGTTTACAGTTAGTGGCTAGACTCAGGTTGTTTCAGAAATTAAAACTCAGCCTTATAGTCTTTGCACTACTTACAGAGAGATAAGGAAAGAATGAGAGAAGGAATAAAAAAAGTATTCTATTTATAATATATACATAGAATTAAGCAAAAATGAAATGAATGTGTATAAATATATAACAGACGGAAACCTTCATTAAAGAAATTTCCAAAAAACTTTTAAATCATTTTAGGGAACCAAAAAATCAGCCAACAAAGTAGGTGAGGTTGTTGTTTTTTCTTTTGCATCCCCCTTTTTCGAATAGGCTTGCAAGCAAACTTTCATAGCTGATTCCTGAGTTTTCTTCCTTGTCAGCAAGAGCTCAACTCAGTATTTACCTAAAAAACTTAAAACATGGTATGACACTTTTCTGCATCTATGAAATTTGAGAAGAGTGTAGGGCCTCATTTAGTCACTTTAATTTGTTGTTGTTGTTGTTTTAGTTATATATTTACTAGGTTTATGAAGAAAGTAGTCTTTAAGGCATCAGAAATAATCAAATTATAGATTTGCTACTTTTTTTATTAAAAGCTTAAAGTATCATTAAAGCTATTGATTGTATTCAGAATAATATATTAAAATAAAACAGTAAATTCAAAATAAAGTTATTAAAAAATTTTTTAAAATACATAAATTTTAAATAATAATAAAAATTAAAGATGGTTTTTTTTCTTTTAAATTTTGAATTTAATTTTTCATGGTTTTAAAAATTAATTCGACTAATAAAATTTAATCATTGAATAATGAAATCCATTATTAAATAATATAAAAAAAAAGATTTTTTTTTTTAAATGAATATTTAATAATATACAATTAACAAAATTAATTTACAACAAAAAAAAAAAGGAAAATTTCATTTTTCATTTTTTAGTTATCTATTTTACTAAATAGAAAGAGCAAATAACTAATTTTTTATTTTAAATATAGTTTATTATATATCATTTCACTAAAATAAAATTATATCTTTTATTAACCCATATTATATAAAAGTATTTGAATAACTAACTAATAAATCAATGTTTTAATATTTATATTTTCTTTGGTTAATAAAAGATAATATTAAAATTTTTTATTTATTAGTTAAATATAAATAAAATAAAAAGATGGACATGAATGTTTTATATTTTAAAAAATATTTCCAATGAGTAGTTAAAAAAAAATTATTAAATAATTACATTAATAAAAAGAAATTTAGAAAGAATTTTCTGTTATTTTTGATAAATAATCAGAATTTACTAAAAATATTTTTAAGTAAATTTTACGGAATATTATTAACACAACAAAATTATTTCACATATTATCATTGATCTGTCTGAGTTGAATATATATTCTCTTAAATAAGTTAAATTTAATAAATTTATTTTAATTTCATATAAATTAATTTGTGTATTAGGAATAAATAAAATATTGAGTTATATATTTAAAAGATAGTGAGGTCATATATTATGAGCTATTTGTTTCTTGTAATTTAATTATAGAAAACTTACATATAGTTAATTAAAAAATTTTTATACAATTAATAAAATTTGCATAGTTTTGTTTGCATACTCTTATCTTGTTTATTCATTAATAGGTGATTTACTATCTGCGTGTTCGATGACTTTGTTGGAGCACTAAAAAAACATATTAATAAAAAGTATATGAAATTATCTCTATAATTTAATGAATTTGTGTATAATTTTAAGTGCTCTATAACAAGTGAACTGTACTTATGTAGTTCACTTCGTTAAGTATTCTTTATTTTCAAGATACATTTATTTACTTTAATAAAAATCCCTGTTCTCATTAAAAATTTAAATCTTCATTGAACTTTATTTTTATGAAATATATTTTTATTTATAATGTTATGAACAACGTTTAGCAACTCAAACTCGCTGCCTTCAAGTTAACAAACATAATTAATGAATTAAAAATTAAATTACATAAACATTAAAAAAACAAAAATATTGTTTCTATGCATACAAAATTTTTTCTTAAAAAAGAAAAATACACTTTGAAGAAACTCTCTTGTCAACAATTTACTCCTCATCTTTTTTAGACATTTTTTTTAAACATTTATTCTTTTTTTAAAAAAATAAATATATTTTTTTACATATATCCTTTATGAAAAGAAAACAACAAATTAACAAATAATTTTTTTTTTATTTATCTAGCCACTGCATGGATAACTATGTATTTTTCATATAGCTAATTATTTCATTCTCAAAAAAGATTAATAATTCCTTTTATTAACCACTTGATTAATAAAAGGAAATATTAGGCTTTATGCAAGAATAGTTAGTAGCTATATGGAAATATATAAAATAAGAAATAAGCATTCTCTAGTGTTAGAAGAAAAAAGTTATTTTTTTTATTTTTCTTTGAAGGTTTTTTTTCAATTTTTTGGTTGTTAAGAAATATGAGTTAAAATAAATTCAGTAATGTTTTAATTTTTAAGAATTTTAAATAATTCATGATAATTAGAAATAATTAAAATAATTTCTTATAAAAACATTATTAAGAGATTTTTGCATAAAATCATTAGTTAACAATGATTTATATTTTTAACAAAAATAAGGTGATCTTTATTTAATAAATTCCACTAAAAACAAAAAATTAACCATAATGTGAGCTACAAACATAAATTTTACTAGTTTGTAGTATTAACATACTTTTTATACAATTAAATTAGTAGAAAAAATTATATATACTCCTTATTAATTTTTCTTTTAAACATTTAGTCCGTAAATAATATTACAAGCCAATTTTGCATAATATTTAAATGAATAAATAGAATAAAAACATTCCGTTTAGTTAATTCTAAATCGAGGGAACAATGTGAAATCACAAACGCATACACCAAAATAGTTATTAATAAAGTGCATTCATTTAATTAATAAAAAGAATTATTAACCTTTTCTAAGAATAAAAATAACTAGTTATATGGAAATAAGTAGTTAGTCATACAAGCTCCAGATAAATAAAAAAAAAAAGAAAAATTATTTGTTAATTTTTCTTTGTTTTCTTTTTATAAAGGATATTCATAAAAAAATATATTTACTCCTTTTGGAAAAAGATTTAATGGTTGTAAAAAAAATAGCTATTGAAGAGTATAAGAAGTTATTGAATAAAAAGTTTTCTTTTGTAGTGAATTTTTCTTTTGAATTTTTAAGTGAAAATTTTATATACATAATAGTAAGATTTTTATGTTTGTAATGTTTATATAATTTAATTTGTATTTCATTACGTTAGTTAACCAAGAAGTAGCAGACTTGAGTTACTAAACATCATTCATAATATTATAAGTACAAATATATTTCATCAACATCAATATTTGGTTAATAAAAGGCTTCATTAAACTTTTTGGTAATAAAAAGTATTAGCTATATGAAGAATACGTAGTTTGTTGTGCACACGCAAAAAAAAAAATAAAATATTATTTAATTTTTCTTGATTTTCTTCTTTTAATAAATGGAGATACGTAAAAAAAAAATATATTCATTTTTTTTTTAAATGATTTAATGGGTGAGAGAAAATTGGTAAAATAAAAAGCGAGAGTAAGATTTAGTACCAATAAAAATGAGATCTTAAACAGATAAAAGATATTTACATATAAAAGATTTTAATTTACATAGTATTTATACTTTTAATTAGCGAGAGAAAATTTTATGAATATAACAAGAAAATGTTCACGTAATTAATATTCATATAATTAATTTGCATTTTTACTAATTGTTTATGTTTGTTAATTCATCAGCAATATATTTAAATTGATGAACATAACTCATAACAAAGAAATAAATAAATTGCCATTAAATAATAATCAATATTCAGTAAGGATTTAAATTCTTAATAAAAATAAGGATTTTTATTAAAATTATTAAATGCCTGTAGAAATCAAAGAATGCGGAAAGAAGTAGAGCACATAACTAAGGATCACCTGTTCAAAGCATATAAAAGTATATATAAATACACCAAAATCGTAGAGGCAGCTCTAAATGCTCTTGATTAATTTGTTTGTTAAGTACTCTAGCAAAGTCACCGAACACTCAGTTAATAAATCAAACAGGAAGATTATATATATCAGAAAAATACATAAATCATTTAATGTATTGGTTTCATAGTAACAAATTCGCAGGACATTGTGGAGTAAATAAAACACTAAAGAAAATACAAAAACAGTTTTGGTGGCCCAATATTAGTAAAGTTATTGAAGAATGTGTCAAAAATTGTCTGATTTGTCATGTAATGTGTAATAGGAAATTTAAATCTAATAATTACCAAGTTTTTATTAAGGCCGAATGTATTTTATATGGTTTCACTAGATAATATAGGACGTAAGACATGAGAAGGTACAGAATACTTTATACAAATAGTAATAGATCATTATTCACGTTTTATGGTGACTAATATAACTAATAAAACATCTAATGCTATGGACGAAATTAACATTATAAAGTAAACATGGATACCCATATTTGGATGCCCTAGAAGCATTTTAACATATCGCGGTTCAATTTATACTAGTTAAGAATTTCATGACTATATTACAAAAGAATTACAGGGTAAATTGTATTATACCAACGCATATTATCCACAAGGAAACGGTATAAATGAAAGCTCTCATAAAAGCTTAGATTATATCATTAAGACTTTATATGAAGAAACAGATTTACCTTTTGAAGAAATAGCACAGAATGTAATACAAATATATAATAATACACCTCATGGAGCGATAGGAGAAACACCCTATTTTGCTACGTTTGGAATAAATTGTATCTGTCCATGGTTTGCAAAATTATTACCAGAAACAACTTCTGAAATGAGGATTATATACTTAAATGATCGATGGAAAAACGTACATGAAAATATTAATGAAATCAAATAATAACCTATAATTGAGAATAAAAATATTAAATTTGAAGATATTATCTCATGCGAATTATCGGAATACGAAAGGAAATAAATGAAATATTATAGTGGGAATATATAATATAAACCTCATTGATCATTTCCTCATAGAGTAACTAAAATTGAAAGCGGAATTCTAAAAGCGTTACCTATATATTATCGAGGTAAAGAAATACAAATTCCAATGTCAAAAATAAAATTCTTGAGTAACAAAAGCAGGGAGATATATGAAAAGCAACTGGAGAATTATTTACAAGCTACGAATAAAAATAAAAGGAAAATAAATCATACGCATGATTTAAGGTCTAAGGATTAACTAGATATTCATAAACGGAATAGCATCATAACGTATGATATCAGCGATAATCAGGTTAAGCAAAATGAATAAAGAGTACAAAAATGACTTGATATAATAAACAATCCAAAAATAATAAACTTTAAAGTAATAATTATTACTTTCCTATGGTGGTGGAGTATGGTTAATCAAAGGCTTTATTAACCTTTTTGGAAAATAAAAGGACTAGTTATATGAAGAATACGTAGTTAGTCTTGCACACACAAACAAAAAAAAAAAAAAAAAAAAAAAAAAATTTTTTTTTTTTGGGAAACGAAGAATGATTTTGATGAATTTTTTTTTTGAAAGAAAATTATATACATATAACAATAAAATTTTCATATAACTAATATTTATATAATATATTTGTATTGTCAATAATTGTTCATGTTTGTTAATTCAACAGCAATATATATTAATTGCTGAATATAACTCATAACAAAGAAATAAGTAATATACATTTAATTAATAATCAATATTCAATATAGATTTAAATTTTTAATAAAAATAAAGATTTTTATTAAAGTAAATAAATGCCTATTGAAATTAAAGAATGCTGAACGAAGTAGATTACATAATTAACGATCATTCGTTCAAAGTATTTAAAAATATATACAAATACATCAAAACCGTAGAGGCAGCTCTACATGCTCTTTATTAATTTGTATGTTCAGTACTTGATTTATTAACTGGGTGTTCTGAGACTTTGCTAGAGTACTAAACAAACCAATTAATAAAGAGCATGTAGTTATGACTCTACGATTTTCTTATACTTATGTATATTCTTATATGCTTTGAACGAATGATCTTTAATCATAAACTACTTCGTTCAGCATTCTTTTGCTTCAATAAGTATTTATTTACTTTAATAAATAAATCCTTATTTTATTAAAAATTTAAACACTTATTTAACATTAACTATAAATTGATTACAATTATTAATTTATTTATTACGAGTTATATTCAGCAATCATTTTATATTGCTATCGAATTAACAAAACACAAATACTTATTATAAATGCAAATAAATTATATGCATATTAATTACATGAAAATTTTATCTTCATATGTATAAAATTTTCTCTTATAAATTCAAAATATGAATATTATGCAAATTAAACACTTTACAAAAATATCATTATCTTCTTAAAAAAAATCTCTCTCTCTCTGATTTTTTTCTCTCTCAAAAAAAAAAATAAAATTAAATCTTTTTTTTATTTTTTTTTTTTTATCTTTATCTTTTTCGAAAGAAACATTTCTCAAAAAAAAATCCAATAATTTTTTTTTTTTTTTTTTTTTTTTTTTTTTAGTTAGCACAACTAACTATGTATTCTCCACATAGCTAGTCCTTTTATAGCCAAAAAGGTTAATGAAGCTTTTTATTAACCAGTACTCTAGCAAAGTCACCGAATACGGAGATAATAAATCAATAAACAAATGATAAATCAGTACAGCAAAATACAAATAAATAAACATATTAAACGTTTCTAAACATTAAAAAATTGGCTAATTTAGACTTCAACAAATAAGATTATATATTTTTTTATAAAAAGTGTAATACTTTTTATAGAAAAATATATATAAACTATCTTTAGTATTACCTTTTACTGAAAGGCAACTCTTGCTTGTATTTATATAAAAAGTTACGTAATTTCAAAAAAAATAAATCACTAGAAAAAACAGTGTTACTGCTTAGATCTAATATATTTGATATATAAATGAAAAAAAATCGAATTGATTAATTTTTCTTAATTTAATTTTATTAATATAAAAGAAAAAATTCTTTCATTTCTTGTGGAACTTCAAATTAATTAGAGAATGTAGTGATAAATTGATAAACATAAAACGCATCAAATAAACAAATTTAAATTAAATACTAATAAAAAATTGTTTACCTATTAAAAGAGTTAAAAAAAAATATTCATTTCTTATTTATTAATTTTTTTATTTATATAAAACAAATACATTTAAATTAAAAATCATTTCTATGAAAAAAAAATTAGGTTTAATTTTTCGTTGTTTTTAAAAAATTCGAGTTAAAGTTTTCAAATTTTTAAACATAAATTTTTATAAATTCAGTATATAATGATTTTTAATTATGTTTTATTTTTTTCATGATTAAATTATTATTTATTTATTCCGTAAAATTTTTATTTTTTTTCTTTTTCTTTTTATTAATATTAATTTCATCTTCTGTACATGAATATAAAATCATTTTCATTATAATTAATTTTATTTAAAGTTAAGAAATTTATATACCCATTTTTTTTAATGATATTTTTATAATTGTGTATACAATAATAAAATAATATTAAGCATATTTAATTAAGTTTACATAGTAATACTTTTAATATTAATATTATACTACATCATAAATACGTAACACAAATAAAGATCTGCATGTGCATAACTTTGATTTAAATGTTTCTTCATTGTGCAACAAATTATTATCTCATTTTTAGAATATATATCATTTCTTTTATCTCGATTATAACTTAAATAATATTATTATCATTTTTTTTTTTTTTTTTTCATATAATTATGCACTTATAAAATTTATGCATGTTTTGAACACAATTTAAATTTTTGGTTCTTTTTTTTTAATTATATCATTAATTTATTATATCATAATTAAAATAAAATTACTATCTATCACATTGAGATAAAGATAAAATTATCTTCAATTTTGTTGCCTTTCAAAGTAATTCATTATTATAATTTAACTTTATAACAAAAAAAAATTGTAGTATTCTAATTTTTATTGTTTTATATTATTTAATTTTTTTTTTTTTTTATTATTATTTCTATTTTCGTATATATCTTCATATAATTGTAGCAGATAGATATTGTATGTATGTGCATAATATATATTTAAATTTTATTTTTTGAATTACTAAAAATTAACTAAACATTATTGTCTTCTGTGTATAATTATTAATAAAATTCTATGATATATATTTTAAATCATATATCATATATCACATTCAAACAATAGGAATAAATATTATAACAATATGTCGTCTTCATTTTTACATTATTTACATTATTATGAGTAATGTTATATAGTTGTAATAATCAATAATGATCAATTAACATATTTTATATTATGCACTATTTTTGTATTTTTCTAATTTGAAATTTTTTTTTATTATTTTCTTTTTATATTAAGCTTTATTTGGAATAATTACTTTAATACATAATGAACTATTACATTATTGATCCAATGTTTTTAAAACACAATCATTTAAACTATTAGAACATTTTTTTTTTTAATTAAAATAAAAAACTGTTAAATTCTGAAATGTAGGTATAAATAATGCTATTTAGATAAATACAAAAAAAGAAAATAGAAAATATTATTTATAACTTCCTAATTTTATGTTTAATCTACTATTACATTCATTTTACTCTAAAATAATACAAGTTATAGATTTAACTTTTTTTAATAATTTAAATGAAACCAATAGGTTAAAATTATATCTTAACAATTAAAAAAAAAACCTTATTGTGTATATAAAGCTTAAAAATAAAGAGGAGATCCTATATATCTTGTAAAATTTCAAATATATATATAAGGAAAAAATTAATATTTAAAAATATAAAATTTATTATCACTGTATCTTTTTTTTCGTTATTAAAATCCAAAAAAAAAAAAATAAAATAAGAGAACAATGAAACCAAGAAAACTATGAATACATTTTACGTAAATAGTATTGTAGAGAAAACTTATAAAAAGAAAAATCTCAAATAATATAACACAACATAAATAACTATATTTTTTCAAAACATAAATAAATAAGAAGTAAATACAGTAAAAAAAACACGTCATATGATTAACATAAATTATTAAAAGATCAGTTAGAAGAAAGTAAAAATGTTTATTTTACAATATAATATCATATCATCTATATTACTTTTATATTCAATATTTTTTTAAGACGTTTTATATTAGTCAATTAGTAAAATTAATATAAATATATATTTATTTAAATATATTCTTGTAAAATTGTTGTATAAATTTATATATTTTGTAAATTTAAAATTAAGTTTTGCAATTATATTGCAAAAGAAATGCTTTTACTACTAATTTTGAAAAAAAAAAATTGCATTTTTTTTATTTCACGAAAAAAAAAAAATAAAAAAATAAAAATGAAATTAAAAAAAAAAAAAAAAAAAAAAAGATAAATTAAATATTTTTCATTTAACAAATAAATGATAGAAAATATTAATATTAAAAAAAAATATATTTCTTGTATAACGATATATACATTCATTATTCAATTATCTTCTATATAAATTTTTTTTGATCAGAACTCCTATCTCTCTAATATTTGAATTAAAAATTATCATTCTCTACTATATATATAAAGGTAAATTAATTAAATTAAATGAAATAAATTAATTAAATTTATAAAAAAATGAGATAAATAAAAAATTTTTTTTTTTTTTTTTTTTATTGTGAATAACTGTATTGATATATAAAGTATTTCAAAAATGAAAAAAAATCAGAAAAAATAAAATAAAATAAAATAAAGAAAATAAATGATAAAGCAAAAAATACATAGAAATAGAATATTTAAATCATAAGGTATAAGTACTTTTATGAAATAAAATAAAGAATTTTAGTTTTTCTAACGCAAATATGAAGTTTCTACTTTAATATATTATATTCCAAAAAAAAAAAAGGTTACGGTACATTTTGCTTAATGTATAACATTAAAGGTTTATATGAATGATGAATTTTATTTTAACTTTACTATAACATAATTTTGCCTTCCATATTTTATGCTTCTCTCCTGTATTCTTAATTTCACAATCCTAATTATCAATTATTTTTAGAAATTTCTAATTTGTTATTTTATCTAAAGATAGCCGTCATATATTATATATAAAAATATTTTTAAGATATTTTTTTTGCATTTTAAAAGAATTAAAATATAACACGGAACTTCATAGCGTACTAAGTACAATTATTTTTTGGAAATAAAAATAGAAAAATTGTAAGTTCCCTGCATGCAAACATGTCAAGATTTGTTCAATCTACTACACCACTAATAAGTTCCTCTTTATCTATTATATCTTCAAAAAATCATGATTCAAAAAAACTACTAAAGTTTTCCTTTAAGAAGTTACATATATTACTTTACATTAGTACAGCCCTACTTATATCTCTCTTTATTAAAGTAAGATGAAATACTTATTTAAAAATGAAAAATACTTACTTTTTATTTTTAATTTTCTTATAGAATAATGCAATTGTAGACTTTCATAAAAGTTCAAGAGGAGAAAGATGTTTAAGCGCCAAAAGCTCGACTAAAGAAATAGAGGATCTTGAAGAGATAAAAGAGATTAAAGATCACATAAGAGAACTTGAAAATATTGAATTCTTTGATACTTTAGATGGCTTGAAATCTTCTAATAAGTCACAACTAGAGAGGCAACATCTAGATAATTCTCAAGAATTAAAAAAATTAGGTTCTAAAAATGAGTTATATTTAGAAGACATTCAAAAGTTACCAACATTTTTAGAACATATATATCCCAGTAATTCAAGTTGTCTGAAATCAGAACATGAAAATAAAAAAGAATTATAATTAGAATTAGAATTAGATGATGTTGATGAAGAGATGTTCCTTTCAATGGAGAATTTGAATAATCGCAGAAGAGAAGAAAATATGAGAAAAGCTATGTTGAAAAAGAAATCAGAAGAAAACAAATGGTATAATAGTGAAAAAGAAAAATTAAAAAAAAAAGAAGAAGAGAGAAAAAGATGTAATAAAAGTAAAAAAAAAATGTTTAAAAATAAATGGAAAAAAATTAAAAAGGAAAATGAAAAATCATTAAAAAGAGAAATAAAATATTTGAAGAAAAAAACTAAATTGAATAGAAATTACGAAAAACTTGTGGAGAAGTTAAAGTTAAAAAAAGAAAATATAGAGTTGAAGGAACAAAATTTTGAAAAATATAAGGAGATAAAGAAAAATGAGTTAAAAACAAAATGGGAAAAGAAAAGAGAAGAAGAAATTCTTAAATTAGATAAGGAAGAAAGAAAGAGGGATGAAGAAATAGCAAAGGAAGATGAGAGGATTAAAGCAGGAAGATCGGAGAGTTATAATAAAAGTCAAGGAATTCGTGAATGCGATGAGAGAATGAGGCGATCGAGAGAAAGATATTACCAAAGAGAAAGGAAGAAAAAATTGATAGATATCGAGAAAAGTGTTAGGTTTCTGGAGAGAATGGAAGAAGATGAATTAGACAAAAAGTTATTGAAAAAAGAAAAAAAATTAACGGAGAAAAAAAATGACTTTAATAGAAAGTTAAAAAAACATATTGATTATTGTAATGTGGCAAAAGAGTATATGGAAAAAAAAATTAAAATAAATGCAGATAAGAAAAAATTAAACAAAGATAGAGTGAATAGAAAGATTAATGAAGAAATTGAAGAAAATAGGCTTAAACATAATAAAAAGGAAAACAAGAAAAACAAAAATCCGGATTTGATAACTTGGAAAAAAAATGGAAAAAAAAAAAAAAAACAGAGAATGATCTAATTGAGAAAGAGTTTAAAGCAAAGAAAAAAATTCAGGAAGTAGAAAAAAAGAAAAAAAGAAAACATGAAGATAAAAATCTAACAAATATGGTGGAAAATAAAGAAAAGGAGAGAAAAGAAAATCGAGAGGGAAGAAAAAATGAAAAATTAGATGTAAAAGAAGATACAAGAAATGAAGAAGAAATAGAAGAAATAAGTAGCAGACAAAGTAGGTGGAATGATGAAGAAACAGAAAAATTTGAAGAAATATTTGAGAGTTAATATATAACTTTATGTTATATACAATTGTTTTTTTAATTGGGTATTCGGTGACTTTTCTAGCGTACTGAACAGACAGATTAATAATGAGCATGTATAATTGCCTCTACGGTTTTATATATTTATATATGTTTTTAAATTCTTTGAACGAGTGATCCTTAATTATGTAATATAATTTATTCAACATTCTTTGATTTCATTAGGCATTTATTTACTTTAATTAAAATACTTATTTTTTTATTAAAAATTTAAATCCTTATTGAACATTGATTATTAATTAAATATAAATTACTAGTTTCTTTGTTATGAGTTACACTCAGCAATTAATATATATTGCTGTTGAATTAACAAACATAAACAATTAGTAAAAATGCAAATTAATTATTTGAATATTAGTTACTTGAAAATTTTATTGTCATATTTATAAAATTTTCTCTCGCAAATTAAAAGTATAAATATTATGTAAATTAAACTCCTTTATATAAAAATATCTTTTATCTGTTTAAGATCTCATTTTTATTGCTACTAAACCTTATTCCCCGATTTTTATTTTATCAATTTTTTTTCTTTCATTTAAATCTTTTAAAAAAAATAAATATCTTTTTTTTTTAAGTATTTCAATTCCTCAAAAAAAAAATTAATGAAATTTTTTTTTTTTTTTTTTTTGCACCTGCTTGGCTAACAATGTATTCTTCATATAATTAGTCCTTTTTCTAACCAAAAAGATTATTAAAGCCTTTTATTAACCAATGGGACAATAAAAATTGGAAGAGAAAAAGGACGATGTACGAATGTGGAACAAATAATAGAAATTAACCGTCATAACGTTAATGTATCACTAGATACAGGAGCAGATCTATGTATTGTATCAACGGTTTCAGCCAAAGAACTAGGTATTGAGCCAGATACATCAATACAACCAATCAAGGTTTGCAGAATATATAGAGGAAACATTGCAATGAAATCTAAAAAGGTGAAAATATACATGAAATCTACCAACATAAAGGTAATAACCAGATTTGCCTTAAAAAAATCAAAAAACTCATTATATTACTTAGTGGTTTAGTAATGGACTAATTAGGATATGCCATTATAAAAAAAGGATATATATATATCATGGAGGTTAAACCTGAAGTTAATGAAGATGGATTGGAGAATTCGAATAAAGAAATTATTCAGAATTTTATTGAAAGATCTAACATAAAAGATCAAAAAAATAAAGAATAATTGGAAACGTTATTAAGAAATAATACAAGACTCTAGGGAAATAAATCATGGAACCTAACGAGAAATACAAAGTTTCTGCTCAGGTACAAGGGAAACTTCGGCGTTAAACCGTAGACCATTGAGTGAAGAAATGTTATCAGAATTACATCGAAAAATAGATGAAATGATAAAATTAAGAGTAATAAGTAAAGTAATTAATGCAAAGTGGACCTCACCAATAGTAATGGTTAGGAAGAAAACAGGTCTATGGAGAATCACGTTAGACTATCGATATTTAAATAAATTTATACTTGATGATTTATATGTCATCCCACATATGAAAAATATATTTCAAACGTTTCAGGGAAAAAAATGGTTTTTGCAAAAAGAGCTTAAAAATGGATTTTGGAATATCGCATTGGAGGAAAGTAGTAAACCATATATTGGATTTATAGTTCCTAAGAGGGAAACATTTGTATTTAACGTATTGCCATTTGGATTAAAAACAAGTCCAACATAATTTCAAAGAATAATGGAAGATATTTTTATTTAATTAATTCAAGAGAATTATGTTGTTGAATACATTGATGACATCATCATTCGTACAAAAACATTATTTGAACACTTAAAAGTATTAAAAAGAGTATTTGAATTACTCTGTAATAATAATTTAAGAATAAATACAAAAAATTGTGATCTTTTTAAAACATCTTTAAATTATCTTGGTCAAGATATAGATCGAAATGGTATAAGACCTTCATTAGATAAGGTGAAAACAATTATTGACACAGAACGACCTAAATCTAAAAACCAATTAAGATCATTCTTAGGAGCTGCTAATTATTACAGGAATTATATTAAGAACTTTTCAGAGTGGACTTCTAAACTAGTTCCATTGTTAACTAATAAACATATATTTGAATGGAAAGAAGAGCATTCAAAAGCTTTGGAGCAAATCAAAAATAAAATGACAGAAATTACTTATCGTTCATTCTCAGAATTAGGAAAAACCTATACTATTTATACTGACACATCAGATTATGCAATAGGAGCTGTATTGACTCAAGTTGATGAGGACACAGGTCAAACTAGATTCATTCTTTGCACATCGATGAAACTAAATGAAGCACAACAGAGATGGAGTAGATTGAAAAAGAATTATTTGCTATAGTAGTTGCATCTGAAACATTCGATTATTATATTAAAGGATCTAAAACATTAATTATAACATATTATAAAGGTATTATTGGAATGGATTCAATCAATACTGGAAAATTATATCGATGGAAGTTAAGACTCTCTGAATTTAACTTAGAATTTGAACATATTGAAGGAGTTCAAAATAGTTTAGCGGATTGGATCACTAGGTCAATAGAAGATGACACAAATCTTCCTAATTACATGACATAATGTTGTAGTAAACCTCAAGGAGTATATGAATATTCATATGTGATACCTTCTTGCGAGGAAATAGCAAATGAAGATAGAAAAGATATAGGTAACATACCAAGAGACGTAGTATGGAAGGATGATTTCCCAGTTCACTATAGAATAGGAAGATTATATATATCAGAAAAATATAGAAATCATTTAATGTATTGGTTTCATAGTAGTAAATTCGCAAGACATTGTGGAGTAAATAAAACACTAAAGAAAATACAAAAACAGTTTTAGTGGCCCAATATTAGTGAAGATATTGAAGAATACGTCACAAACTGTTTAGTTTTTCAAGTAATGCGTAATAGGAAATTTAAAACTAATAATAACCAAGTTTCTATCAAAAACGAATGTATTTGATATGGTTTCATTAGATATTATAGGACCTGAAACATGGAATGGTACAGAATACTTTATACAAGTAGCAATAGATCATTATTCACGTTTTATGGTGACTAATATAACTAATAAACATCTAATACTATGGACACAATTAACATTATAAAGAAAACATGGACACCCACATTTGGATTCCATAGAAGCATTTTTACAGATCTCGGTTCAATTTATACTAGTCAAGAATTTCATGACAATATTACATAAGAATTACAGGTTAAATTGTATCATACCAGCGTATATTATCCACAAGGTAACGGTATAAATGAAAGCTTTCATAAAAGCTTAGATTATATAATTAAGACTTTATATAAAGAAAAAGATCTAACTTTTGAAGAAATAATACGAAATGCAATACTAATATATAATAATACACCTCATGGAGCGATAGGAGAAACACCCTATTTTTCTATAATTGGAATAGACTGTATATATCCATGGTTTCCAAAATTATTACCAGAAACTACTTCTGAAATGAGGATGATATACTTAAATGATCGATGGAAAAATATACATGAAGATGTTAATGATATCAAAAGAAAACCTATAATTGAGAATAAAAATATTAAGGTTGGAGATATCTCATACGAATTATCGTAATACGAAAGGAATCAAATGAAACTCTATAGTGGGAATATACAACATAAACCATATTGGTCATTTCCTCATAGAGAAAATAAAATTGAAAGTGGAATTCTTAAAACATCACCTATATATCATCGAGGTAAAGAAGTGCAAATTCCAATGTCAAAAATAAAATTGTAGAGTAACAAAACCAAGGAAATATATGAAGAGGAACTGGAGAATTTAATACAAGTTACGAATAAAAATAAAAGAAAATTAAATCTAACGTATGTTTTAAAGTCTAAAGATTACCTAGATATTCATAAACGGAGTAGTATCATAACGTATGACATCAACGATAATCAGGACAAGCAAATTGAAAAAGGATTGCAAAAGGGACTTGATGTAATAAAACAATCCAATAATAATAAACTTTAAAGTAATAATCATTACGTTCCCATGGTGGTGGAGTATTGTTAATAAAAGGCTTTATTAACTTTTTTGGAAAATAAAAGGACTAGTTATATGAAGAATACGTAGTCGGTCATGCACACACAAAAAAAAGATCAATTTATTTTTGTTTGTTTTTTTATAAAAAAAAGACCGTCAGGAAAAAAAAAAATCAATTTGAAAAAGATTTGTTACCAATAAATAAAAATAAAAAAAAAAAAAAAAAAGTGATCTTTTTTTTGAAATGGAAGATGATTTTAATGAATATTGTAAGAGAAAATTTTATACATATAACAATAAAGTATTCACGTAATTAATATTTATATAATTAATTTGTATTGTCACTAATTGTTTATGTTGGTTAATTCAACAGCAATATATATTAATTGCTGAACATAACTCAACAAAGAAACAAGTAATATACATTTAATTAATGATCAATATTCAATAAGGATTTAAATTTTCAATAAAAATAAGGATTTTCATTAAAGTAAATAAATGCCTATTGAAATTAAAGAATGCTGAACAAAGTAGATAAAATAGTTAAGAATCACTTGTTCAAAGCATTTAAAAATATATACAAATACATCAAAATCGTAAAGGCAACTCTACATGCTCTTTATTAATTTGTTTGTTCAGTACTCTAGCAAAGTCACCGAACACCCAATTAATAAAACAAGTATTGAACATACATATTAATAAAGAGCATGTGAGATTTGCCTCTACGCATTTAATAAATTAATATGTAATTTTAATGCTATAAACTAGTAAACTGTATTTATGCTGTCTACTTCATTGATCATTTGTAATTTTTAAGAAACATTTACCTACTTTAATATAAATCCTATATTTTTATTGAAAATTTAAATCCTCATGGATTATTTTTAATTAGATTTTACCTATAATGTTATAATCACTGCTTAATAACTGAAGTCCCTTGCTTTCAGATTAACAAACATAATTAATAAATGAAATTCAAATTAAATTATATAAATATTATTAACAGAAAATTTTATTATGGTTAATATAAAATATTCTTATAAGAATTTAAATAAAACATACTACAAGAATCTTTTTAGTTAACAACTTTTCTTTTTTTTTTTAACAATAAATCATTTTATAAAAAATATATATATATATATTTTTATATATATTTTAAATTTAAAAAAAGAAAAAAAAACTTAACAACTAATTTTTTTTTTTGTCTAACATTTGCAAGTCTATTTATTTTCCACACAGTTATATTTTTTATTCCAAAAAAAGTTAATAATATCTTTTATTAACTATTGATACAATAAAATGCAACAGATAACTTCTTGAACATAGGTTTTTATAAAATTATAATGTTAAATACATAAATAATAAAACCTATTAGCAATGCGCCGTATGTATAATTTTCCAGATAATAATAAGGGTTTACACATTTACTTAATCTATTAGATAATGACTATTTTATGATAAAATAAAATATTTTGTATTTTTTTTGTAAAGAAAATGCGAAAAAAAGAAAAAATTTAGGATATATTTTTAAAAAGTAATGTTATATAATATAATAAAAATTTTTTATAAGTTTTTATCAATATGAAAGATATCTCGGGATTTCATAATCCAAATACACTTTAATTTAAAACATTAGTGAACAATTACTAATAATGTAAATTTAACGGGACCTGTAAAAAAAAAAGTAAAAAAAATGTATAGTATTCTTTAAAATATTTGTAAAATTAATAAAAATTATATTTTCATTTTCTAAGAACAAATTAAATAAAAACTTGATTATATATAAATAAAAAGAATTTAAGACTCAAAAGGAAATAATTTCAAAAGAAAATAAATAAAACTATAAAAGAAATATTATAATAAAAATTTCTTTTTGCAGTAGAGAAATTGTTAAAAATCATATTGAATGCAATAAGACTTGGATATTTAAAATAATAAAGTTCATTAATTATATTATAAAAATTATGTAGAATAAGTTTATATGGTGATACTAATTTTAGACGGAAAAGAAAAAAATAAAATTAATTTTTCATTCAATTTATACAACTTATAAGGATATATTAAATATAAGAGAGGTAAATAATAAAAAAGTTGAAAAATAAAATATTTATATTTTGTTGTTACTTCTGAAATATGAATTGAATTCCAAATCAGATAAAATATAATAATGTTATAAATAACTTAATGATCTATATGCCAAACTCCTTATATATATATTTATATGCTTACATAGTTATTAATAAAAAACGTATAAATTTTTCTCAAATTTAGGAATATAAAATATTTATAAATGTTAATATTTATTTGCTCTAAAACATAAGTTCCTATAATGAGTTAAATATCAAAAAATTTTAATATAGTTTGTTGGGGAATCTTATATATAATAAAAATTATAATAAATGAATATTCTAAAATATATTTACGTTAATTGAGCACAATATTAATATATAAAAAAAGTGATAAAATATTATATGAAAAATATAGATAAATCTTAATATGTATAAAAACATTTATTTGAATAAATGACTGCATATATATGT
>NW_021628233.1:0-119260 GCF_900005855.1 Plasmodium gallinaceum | reverse complement strand
AAAATTTAATGATAACTGTCATTATCATGTCTCAATTCGACAGTTAAATTTTACTTATTTTAAAATTAAATATTTTTTTTCTTTATTATACTTATAAGTTTCCTTTCCTTATTTTAAATTTCATTTTATATGAAATATTGATTATTTTTAAAATAATTAAGGACGTATAAGAGTGAATTTTCGTAATTAAAAGAAATTATATATTTATTTTGTATTGAAAAAAAAATATACACATCTAAAATTTTTATAAAAAATAATGAAACATATTTTTTTCTTTTTTAGAAAAAATCTTAATATATATTTTAAAATAAAAAAATTAAAACAAAAAAAGAACAATTTTTAATCTATTTTTCTTTTTTAAAAAGAAGCACTATACCCATATTTTGTAATATTTTGTGTCTTCTTCCTTTTAATATATTTTAGATAAATGCAATAATTTAATAAAAATAAAAAAAAAAAAAAAAAATTCATTGTGGTTAATTTGAATCAGAACATCAATTATTGGTTTTATAAAAAGAAAAAATTTATTGTTGTACAAAAATTTAAGTATCAAGAAAAAAATGATATATTAAAGGATCATATATATAATTAACAATGTGATCAAAAAAGAAAAAAAAATTACGCAAATTCAAAATACAAAAATAATAAAAAAATTAAAATAAGAATTAGATTTATAAAAAATAAATAAATAAAAAAAAGATAAACATAAAAAAATTATTTTACTCAATATGAATTTTTTCTTTTTTTTTCATTAATAAATATTTAATATCCATTAAGTTTTGCAATAATACATATAATGTTAATTTTAAAAAACCTAAAAGGTTTTTCCTATTTAATATACATGCACTTTCAATTACATAACTTTTTTTCTTCGAAAAAAAAATTCATTAGATTGAATAAAAAGATATAAAAAATATAAAAAAAATAGAAATTTCAAATTTTATGAAAAAATTTATAATAAAAATGAAAAAGTAAAAAAAAGATTAAAAAGATTTTATTTTATTTTCACGTTTCTTCAATAAAATAATAAAAAAGGTTTTAAACATTAATATTGAAAATACATGGACTTAGTTATAGGTATTTTATGAAGATTTTTAACAAAGCAAAACATAAATTATAATTTTAAAATTATCTTTTTCATATTTTTTTATTTTTATTTTATAATTTTCTGATTTTATTTACTTTTTTTTTTTTTTTTCTTATATTAGAAAAATGAATCCTTTAAAAAGTACCGACAACGTTTGTAAATTGTGCTAAAAAAAGTATAGAAGATTGTTATATAAATCATTTTTCTTTTTAAAAGTATAAGAAAATATGGAACCTAATAATATAGCCATGAATGATATTACAAAAACACTTATATCTTCTCCAAATTCAACTGCAGAAAATGATAGAAATTCACCTGGAACACAGAATGAATCATTTGGCGCTTTCTACGTTTACCTTAGCCTTTCTATTATATTATTTTTTGCTTTTTTACAACTTTTTTCAGATGTAAGATAAAAATTTTATCTAATTGTATATTTTTTTTTTTTTTTCTGTGTATTTTTTAATTTTCACAATAGAAATTTTATTAATATAAAAAAATGTATTTTTAAAAAATTTTAAAATTGTGTTGTAGTCTATTGTAAAGAAAATGCAAGAACAATTTTGTGAATCAATGATGCTAGAAGGAAAGAATGAAGATGAGGTGAATGATAAAGAGATAGAAGAAGAAATGAAAAGAGAAGAAAACAAGAAGGAAGCAGGATGTAATATAAAAGAGGAATGGATAAAGAATGAAAGAAGTAAATGGATGAGACAATTAGAAAATGATTGGAAGGAATGGATGGTTGAGATAGAAAAGGAGAAAAGCAATTGGATTATAGAAAGGGAGAGTGAATGGAACGAATGGATAAAAAATGAGGAAAAAAAGTGGATTAATTGGAATAAAAGAATGGAGGACGTATTTGCACATAATGAGTGGGAAGAATGTATGGGATGGGGTAGAAATGAGTGGATAAAATGGATGGAAGAAAAATGGATGGAGTTCATGATAGGAAATTTTAAGGAATGGATAAAATCAAGTGAAGATTTTATGTTAAATTTGAAGAACACTAAATGGAAAAATTGGAAAGATAAAAAATTAATAGAGTGGCTTATGAAGGATTGGAAACAGAAGGAAGATGATTATTGGAATAATTGGGAAAAAAAAAAATGGAAAAGGTGGATTCTGATAAAAGAGAGAAAAAAATGGATGAAGTGGAAGGAAAGAATATATATGGAAAAAGCAGAATGGAAAAATTGGATAGAGTTAAAGGAGGAAGAGATGAATAATCAGGAAAAGTGGTGGGCTTGGATAAAATGGAAGAAGGAGAAATTGGTGTATTTGAAGAATTGGATGAAGTTGATTGAAAAGCAATGGATTAAAGAGGAAAGATGGAAAGAATGGATGAATAAAAGGGAAAATATGAATAAAGAAAAAAGTAATGGAAATGAAATTAATGAAGAATAAAGAATTATTAATGAATTACATCTAAACGTATTAATTTTAATTATTCATTATTTAATAATAGGGTTTATGCATATAAATCTAGAAAAGCAAATGAAAAGAGAGAAAATGAAACATAAAATATAAAATTTTCATTTTTTTATATGGAGAACTTTATTTTAATGCTTCACATAGAAAAAAAAAAAAAATAAGAAGCAAAAAAAAGGGAAAAATATGAAACATAAAAAATACTAAAAACAAAATTTTAGACTCAATGAAAAATATAAATTGAAGAAATCAGTACTAGTTCACAAGGATTTCAGGAATTTATACATTAAAAATATAATATTTTATATATATATAAACAAATGAGTATTATCATATAATATTTTGTTGTAAATGTAATTTATGTTATTTTTTCCTTTTATTTGATACAGTACTTTTTTGATATTAGAAAGAATTATTTTTCATAAATAATGTTAAATTTTTTTCAGAAGGCATGAAAACTCATTTTTATATGAGATTTTCCTCAATATTTTTCCATAAAAAATGCATAACTCAATTTATATTTATAAATATATCCTTTTCATATATTATTCAGATAGCTATTAATGTCTACAATGTCTTCGTAATTATTTTTTTAGTATAAAAAGTTTCATTTTATTGATACTAATTTAAATATTATTTTTATTAACACATATGTAAAAAACATCCTTTGGAATAAAATAATAATTATATTATATATTTATATATAGTTAATTTTTTTTTTTTAAAATTAATTATGAATAAAGAAATGTTTTTATTACCACAATTTTGACTTTATCCCTACTAATTATATAGACAAATATTTAGTTTCCATAAAATTAATAATTTATGATTATTTTTATTTTTCTATTAATACATTTATTATCATTAAATAAAAGTCTACGCTAAAAAACTATGTAAATCACGTTTTAATTTTTTTAATATTATATGAACATACCACATTGAATATATGTTGTGTTTATGTAGCAGGGATGTTCTTTATATTATATCCTTAATTTTTGTTAAAGTAGAAATATAAAATTTACGTAAATTATTAATTAATATTTGTAATACCTTTTCTATCTTTTTGCCATCCAAAAATTTATTATTTTCTGTTCTAATTTTCCTCGAAAAATATTTTTTTTTTTTCTTTGCTATTTTATATTTTTATAAATATATGTATCTTTTTCCTTCTTTTTTTATATTATTTTAAAAAATATATTTTTAAGCTCTTTTTAATTTAATGTAACATGCTATTGTTATATGATTTAAATTTAATATCAAAACTACCTTAATTAATAATAGTTATGACTTAATAGAATATTTCATTTTAAGTTAACTTTGAAAATTAAATTTTCATTATATTTTTCCTCTTAATGTAAATATAAATTTTAATATTGATGTTGCCGTTTAACGATAGCTTTTCCATTAATAATAATTTTTATTTTTATATAAGCTTAAACTTTTATTCACTAGTATTAGTATTTTATATTTACTTAATATCACACTGTAATACATTTTCATATATTCTTTATGCTTAGGATTTTTATTTATACTTTAACTTTTTATAACCTATTTGAATTACAAAATAAATTTCATATTATATTTTTCATGTTATCATTTATTTCAATTTTAAATTTAATATGTTTTTTTAAATTTTTATATAAATTTATATCTAACCATATGTTGATGTTACATGTTTTAGTATTCATATTTTACCCTCATCGTTATGTTCTTTATTTCATTGTACTTTTTATCTTTGCGTATCATTTATTTTTCAGTAAATTATTATTTAATCTACATCTTCACATAATTTTATTTACTTATTATCCCATTATTTTTTAACTGTGTAATTTATTCAATTTCATCTTAAATTTTGAATAATTTTAGTGGTTAAATTTTATGATATAATTATTATTGTGTATGTACCATTATTCATATTTAAACCTTTAAATTTTATAGAAATTCGTTAACTTTGTTATTTTACCATAAATATATGTCACTTTATTTTTCTATATATATTTATAATTTTATTATAATTAAAATTACTCTATAATTACATTTATCACAATTGTCATTATTACAAAAGATGTAATCACTTTAGTTAAAAAAGATTCGTATTAAATTTTTTCCTCTTTTTATTCTGTCACATTTTCATTATATATCTCATTTTATTTTATAATATGCATATAATCATTTTTTTTTTTTAACCAGAAATAATTTTTATATTAATTTTGTATATTTTTCTATCAAAATAGTTATTTTTTTTCTTGATGCTGTAAGTACTATTCATGGAATATATATTTTTTTCTTTTTTAAATTTATCAAAATATAAACATTTTTATTTACTTAACATTTTACTATATATTTCACTTTTTTTCAAGCATTTTTATTAATATAAATAAAAAATGAATTTATCATGATATCTTTATTATTGTATTCTAAATTTTTAACTTAATATTTTACTATAATAAAACATCTAGTTATTCCATATTTTGTCAATAAATGATATTATCACTTACTTAAATTATAATGAATAGGTATATTAAATTAATGAATTTTTAGCTGTTTTTGGAAGATGTACAAGGAGAACATACAAATTAAAATTAGTGCAATAATATTATGTACAAAAAAATTATTATTTATATATATTTATTTTTCTTATTTTTTGTATATACATTAATAAAAAAAAAAAAAAAAAAATACATTCTTTTTTTGTGTGGAAATGAGTAAAAAAAAAAGATTATATAAATTAATAAATAAATGGTAATATTTTTTATTTTTATTTATTTTTTTTTTATTGTGAATATGTAAGGTTATAAATGTGTAATAAAATTTATTTTACTAATAGATTATTGTGAAAGTCAGCTGAAATAATAAATATTAGAATAGATATTTAATTTAATTTTTGGATTTTTTGAGACATCAATGGAATATCTAGGACAAATTGTCAATCATAAAGGGATTAAATCCATATCAAATAGAAAAAAAGAAATTAAAAAAAGACGAAAAATCTAAATCTATGAATCAGATGAAATCATTTTTAGGAGTAACTAATTGTTGTTGAAATTGAATTTATAACTATTCTAAATGGGTTTCTAAATTGATTCCGTAATTATGTAAAAAGGAATCGTTCATACATAATAAAGTGTGTTTTGAAGTGTTCTAACAATTAAAATAAAAAGTAACTGATATGACTTACTTATCTTTTCCAGAGGCTGATGATACCTATGTCATTTATATTAGCACATAGTATTATTCTATAAGAGATCTATTAATTTAGGTAGATGGTACTTCCAAATTAGATATACGCATTATTGATCAAGAAAGTTTAATCATGTCTACCAGGGATGGAGTACAGTAAAATAAGAGTTATTTTCAATAGTTATAGCTTTTAAACATTTTATTATTATATTAGAGGATCAAAGGCGTTCATTAAAACGAACCTAAATGAATTATAGTGATAGACCTTATTAATACAGGAAAATAATATATATGGAAATTACAACTATCTGAATTTCGTTTAAAATTTCAACACAACGAAGGAATTCAAAATAGATTAGGTGATTTGATTACTATGTTAACAGATCAAAAAATTGATCTTCTAATTATATGACTCTGTGTTGAAATAGGTCATAAAATAATATGACAATCCTTACTCTATGTCTTTTTTTTAAAAAATTGCTATCTCTACTCTAGAAGATAGGGATGATATCCCATGATGTGTAAATGAAGGCGCAACTTCTCTATTCATTATAGGTTAGGAATGTTATATATATGATTTATTAATTGTTTGTTCAATGATTTGTTAGTATCAAGCAAACAAATAAATAAAGGGTTTAAAAATTCTACTTAATTTAATTTTAATTTAATTAAAATTTTAATCTAAAAATCTTTATTTTTATTAATTAATATCAAATACCAAATATTAGTTAATTATTTTTATTAATGTTAATTTATATAACATCCTAAAACATAATTTCCTTAATATTGCATTTTAACTCTAAAAAAAAGGAAATAATAAAAAAAAAATATTACGATAATAGTTTTTTTTTATGTTCGTCATATACCAAAAAAAAAATATATTTGTTTTTTTTTTTTTTTTTTTTATAATTTTAAATGCATACACACAAGAGAAAATTTATTTATCTATTTTTTTTTTTAATATACTTAATTTTATTACAAGTATATATTTTTTGAATAACTATTTTAGGGTACGCATTTGCAATTACATATTTTACCCATAATACAGCATGAACAAAATAAATTTTTTTATTATATTTATTTATCTAAATGTTATATAAGAGAGATCTATAATATTCCTTATAGAAAAGTTACTGATTTATTAATTTCCCCTTCAGTGAATTTGCTAGAGTGTTGATTAAACGAATTATAACATTTTTCAAAATGAATATAACGATCAATATGGAAAATATGTAATTAGATATGCAAATACTAGGTATAAAAAAATTATTTGTTAATTATTTTTTTTTTTTTGTAAAATTATGTATACAAAAAAATGTATTTATTTTTTTTTAAATATATAAATTTTAAAATTGATTGGAAAGAAAATAATGATCATAAAACTTAATTTATTGATGAGAGAACTTCCTCGTAGTGAATTTTTATTTTTAATTTAATGAGAAAAATTTTATATGAATAGTAATAACATTTTCATGTTTGTGATATTTACATAATTTAATTTGTATTTCACTAATTACTCATGTTAACTTGAAAACAGCAAACTTAAATTGCTAAACATTATTCATAGCATTATAAGTAAAATTTATGTAATTAAAATCGATAATAATGATTTAAATTTTTAATAAAAATATAGTATTTTTACTAAAATAAATGCTTCCTGAAAACAATAAATATTCAACGAAGTAAACTACATAAATACAGATTACTTATTTTATAGAATTTAATAATTGATTTATTAACTGAGTGTTCGGTGACTTTATTAGAGTAAAGAACAAGCGAATTAATAAAGAGCATGTAGAGTTGCCTCTACGGTTTTTGATGTATTTGTATATATTTTATATGCTTTGAATGAGTGATCCTTAATTATGTAATCTATTTTATTCAGCATTCTTTATTTTCAATAGTCATTTATTTACTTTAATAAAAATCATTATTTTTATTAAAAATTTAAATCCTTATTGAACAATAATTATTAATTAATTGTAAATTACTAGTTTATTTATTATGAGTTACATTCAGCAATTAATATATATTGCTATTGAATTAACAAACATAAACTATTATTTACAAATGTCAAAAATTATACAAATATTAATTACATGAAAATTTTATTTTTATATGTATAAAATTTTCTTTTACAAAATTCATCATCAAAATTATTTCATTTCCTCCTTAAAAAAAAAAATTCTTTTTTTTTTTTTTTTTCTTTTTTATTAGTAACAAATATTTTAAAAATTTGATATTTTAATCAATTTTTTTTCCTGACTATCTTTACATTTTTTTTTATAAAATTTTTTTTTCCTGATAGTCTGTGTACTTTTTTTTTAAAAAAAGTACAAACAAAAAAAAAATCATCAATTTTTTCGTTGTGTGTGTGTGTGTGTGTGCCTGACCAACTTTGTATCCTTCATTTAACTAGTCCTTTTATTTTCCAAAGAGATTAATGAAGCCTTTTATTAACCAATAATATACATAAACTCATTAAATTAATAAAGACAATTCTTCATACTCATCATTAATATTTGTTTAGTAGTCTACCGAAGTCATCGAAAAGGCATTTAATAAATCAGCCACTGATCTATAAATTATATTGTTGACCTCTTTTGTAAATCGCAAGGACAATGATCAATCATAAATGTTTACTTTAAAATAGTTATTCAAAAGTGTGTACACTAAAAAATATATATATACTTACATTGAATGTTAGTACACTAAATGAAAAAATTTTTAATAGTGATAATTTTTATTTATTTTTTATATTTGTATCTACAATTTTAAAAAAGAAAGATATATCAAATTTTTTTTGTACATGATACTTAAGTAATAAATTGTAATAATATTCTTTCTTTTTTTTTAAAAAAAAAATGGTAATCTTAAAAAAAAGGTTTTAGATATTTTTTTTTTGGGGTGGATGGAATGCATTTTCATATTATTCTAGAAACTATATTTTATTTAAGTTTAAATATTTAAGTATTTAAAAGTTTAATTGCATAAGAAATAAATTAGATATAATTTTTTTTATGTTCTCTCTATTAATTAGTTTGTTCAATATTAACAAAGTCATTTAATAGTAAATTAGTAAATCAGCTACCTACATTAATATCTTTAATTTCAGAAGTTAAGCATTCTCTAAATTTGTTCAGATTTTCATATATGTGTTTCCATCTATCATTTATATAATTCTCGTAAATGGTGCTTTTTCTCGGCTAACTCTGAAAATTCCATACATTTACAATTCGTTTCAAACATGGTCAAATGTGATATTTATCCTATAGCTCCGTATGTCACATTATTGTATATCAAATCTGCATTCTTCACTATTTTTTTGACAGGTATATCTTTTTATTCATATATTCATTTAAGGATATAACCAATGCTTTTATGAGAATCCTCATTAATACTACTTTCTTGAGGATAATGAACACCAGTACAGTGTAATTTTATCTTTAATTCTTCGATTACATGGTCTTGTAGTTCTCGACTTGAATAAATAGAATCTCTGTCAGTTAAAATACTTCTAAATATTACAAATAAAGGGATCTAGATATTTATCCTTATAGAATTTAATAATTTAATGAAGTAGTTCTTCTGATAACATCAGTTAATGTAAAACAAGAATAATAATCTAAAGTTACTTGTATAAAATACTCTTCTGGTTTTCAAGTTATTTTATAGATTCAATAATATTTAACTAAATCGTAAAAAATAAATTAAGCTTAGTTAAAGTCTAATTCTATTTAGATTTAATTTCCTTTTATGCATTATCTGGAAGACTAAATAATTTGTGACACATTTTTCAATGGAACATTTAATATTAGGTAAACAAAAATGCCTTTTAATTTCCTATAAAGATATTCTTATTTCACAGCATCTTTCTGGACAACAATATCCTTAATTGGCCTTTTTCTGAATTTATATTATGATAGAGTCCTATTTTAAGATTATCTTTGTGCATGCAAAATAATTAATAGGCATGCATGAAGATTTATTTATCATGTTATGTACAATATATTTAGATAAGCACATAAAAATTGCAAAATGGATTAGGAAGAATATGCATATTTTCCAAAATGTAATGGAGATATCCTTATAAAGTATGCATGGTTTTATTAAAAAATTCATATAAAAAAATAGAGTTCGCATTTTTTTAAAAAAAAAAAATAATTTTTCTTTTTCTATGAGTATATTGAGATAATTTTGTTTGTATAATTTTATAAACACTATTGAGATATGCCATAAAAACTATGAGATTTAAAAGATAAATGTGTTTAATATGCTATCACTAGATAATTATGTAAGAAGATAGTTTATTTATTTCCTATTCAATAACTCTGATAAAGCGTTGAATGAATATATTAATAAAGCATGCAGAATGTCTCTACTAGTTTAATGAATTTGTGGATAATTTTAATGCAATAGACCAGTAAACTCTTTTATATATAGTGTTCTATATTGAGCATTTGTTTCTTTTAAAATGAATTTATTTGCTTTAATAAAAACCCTTATTTTTATTAAAAATTTAAATGAAAATTATCGATTTTAATTACATATATTTTATTTATAATATTATGAGCAATGTTTTTCAACTTAATTCAATTGCTCTCAGATTAATAAACAAAAATAATTAACAAAATACAAAATAAATTATACAAATACTACTAAAAACGAAACTTTTATTACTCTTAAAATAAAATTTTCTTTTAAAAATTTAAACAAAAATGTACAAGAAAAATTTTATTAATAACTCCTTTGTTCTATATATCTACAATTTTAAATCATTTCCAAAAAGAAATATTTTTTTTATGTATTTTAAAATTTACAAAAATTAAATGAAAAAAATCAATTGTTAATTTGTTTTGTTTTTTTTATTTGTAATTCACATTTCTAGCTATTCATTTTCCATACAACATTTTCTATTTTCTTTTGTTTTAAAAAAAAAAAAAATAATATATTTTTTTTATTTTCTTTCGGATAAAAGAAATGACGAATTCTGGTAATTTTTTTTTTTGATGTTTTAAAGGTATATTTTGTAAACAATAATAAAATTTTCTTATCTTTGTAGCATTTATCCATTTTAAATTGTATTATGTTATTTATATTCGTTAATTTTGAGGTCAATGAATTTGAATTTCTAAAAATTATTTATAAGATTATAAATAAAATATATGTAATTAAAATCGATAATTAATGAATATTTAAATTTTTAATAAAAATATAGGATTTTTATTAAATAAATAAATTCCTCTTAAAAACATTAAATTTTCTAAATAGATTGTATATAAGACAGTTTGTTCGTTTATAGCATTAAAATTAAAGTTCATTAAATTAGAAGAGGTAGCTATATATTCCTCTTATTAATCTGTTTTCTCAATATTCTCTTCATAAATAGAACTATCAACACATTTTAAATAATATTAAGAAAATAAAATGAGTAGAAATATTTTATTTAAGCATATTCAAATGCAGAGAAAATGTGCACACATATACGCGTGAGCAATAAGAAAAACTTGTGCTAAAGTATGGTAATTTTATGTATTTTTTTTTTTTTAAAGATTAAGAATGTAATATAAAATGCTATATACACGGGATATTGAGTAAATTGACGATAATAGTAATTATCTGAAAAAATAATATTTGATAATAATAAAAATTAATAATCTGATAAATATATAATTTGGATAAAAATTAAATAAGTATAGATTTCTATACGTGCTCTTTATTAACTAGTTTTTTCCAATATCATAGAAGAGTTATTTGACATTCAATTAGTGGTTAATAAAAGGTATTATTAATCCTTTTGAGAATAAAAATTAATAGCTATATGGTATATAAATAGTTATTCATGTGCTAAACAAAAAAAAAAAATTAGTTGTTAATTTTTTTTTTTATTTTTTATAAATTTAAAATGCATAAAAAAATATATTTTTTTTTTTAAAAAATGTTTTAAATTGTTAGAAAAATTAAAAAATAAAGTCGTTTATAGAAAAAGCTTCTTGTAGTGTATTTGTTTAAATTTATATAAAATAATTTTATATTAACGATAATAAAATTTTCTTGTTTTGTATTAATTAATTTAATTTGTGCTTCATTAATTACTTATTTTTATTAACTTGAAAAAATTGAACCTGAGTTGCTGAACATTATTTTTAGCATTATAAGTAAAATTTATGTAATTAAAATCAATAATCAACATGAATATAATTTTTTAATAAAAATATGGATTTTTACTAAGATAAATAAAGACATCTCAAAAATAACAAATGCTCAATGAATTTGACTAGATAAATACAGTTTACAGGTTTATAGCATTAAAATTTTATTTATATTCACTAAATTAGTAAAGAAAATTCTACATGTTCTTTATTCATGTGTTTCTTGAACACTCTAGCAAAGCAATTGGATAGACAATTAATATGTTACCCCTATAAACATTTTAACAGACCCTAGTTTAATTTATACATGTCAAAAATTTCAAGAATATGTTACAAGAATATTGTAGATAAAATTATATTGTACCAGCATATGTTATTGACAAAAAAAATAAAATGAGTGAAAATTCTCATAAAAGTTTACATAAATAAAACTTTATATGAAAAAAAAAATTCACCTTTTAAGAAAATAGTGCAAAATACAGGGTTAATTTATAACAATGAATTGAATGGTGAAATAGAGTAGACATTATATCTTTTTTTGTTTGAAATAGATTATTTCTATTCAAGGTTCTAAATATATTAGCATAAAATTTTTAAAAATTAGAATCACTTAAACGATCGATGGAAAAACACATTCGATCTTAATGAAGTTCCGAAGAAATCCATGGTTGAAAATTATGATAATAATGCCGTGGATAATATTTCCTAAGAATGATCAGAATACTAAACAAACCAAATGGGGCCTTATAGTGGTAACACGCAATATAAACTACATTTGTTTTTTATGTGTAGAGTAACTCAAATCTAAAATGAAATTCTAAAATATATACCTATATGCTATAGAGGTAGATATATATAAATTACATTAACAAAAATTAAATAGTGAAGTAATAAAAATAAGAGATATATAAATAACAATTGGAGAATTTAATACAAATTACTAACGTTAGTATGTAAAAACTTAATTTTGGACATTCATTCAAGCATAAGAACTATTTTTATATTTACAATAAGAACAGTGTAATACTTTAAGATATTAGAATGATAAATATAGAAAAGTTAGAGAAATATAAAAAGGTTATAACATAATAAAACAATCTAAATAGAACGAGCTTTAAGTAGTAACTAATACATTTCACTGAATGATAGGTTATTCTTAATAAAAGATATTAACTTTTTTCAGAATAAAAAATTAATAGCTGGATGAAAAGTAAATAGTTATCTATATGGTTAATAAAAGGAATTATTAACCACCTGGTTAATAAAAGGCTTTATTAACCTTTTTGGAAAATAAAAGGACTAGTTAAATGAAGGTTACTGAGTTGGTCATACACACACACACATAAAAAAAAATTGATGATTTTTTTTTTGATTGTACTTTTTCTCAAAAAAAAAGTACAAAGACTGTCAGAAAAAATTTTTATTAAAAAAAAAAATGCAAAGATCATCAGGAAAAAAAATTGATTAAAAAATCAATTCTTTTTAAAATATTTGTTATTAATAAATAAAATAAAAAAAAAAGAAAAAAAGAATTTTTTTTTTTGGGGAAGGAAATGAAATAATTTTTATGATGAATTTTTTAAAAGAAAATTTTATACATATAACAATAAAATTTTCATGTAATTAATATTTGTATAATTTTTGATATTTGTAAATAATTGTTTATGTTTGTTAATTTAACACAAATATATATTAATTGCTGAATGTATCTCATAATAAATAAACTAGTAATTTACAATTAATTAATAATTAATGTTCAATAAGGATTTAAATTTTTAATAAGAATAAAGATTTTTATTAAAGTAAATAAATGCCTATTGAAATTAAAGAATTATGAATGAAGTATATTACGTAAATAAGGATCACTCATTCAAAGCATATAAAATATATACAAATACATCAAAACCGTAGAGGCAACTCTATATGCTCTTTATTAATTTGTTTGTTCAGTGTTCTAATAATGTTACGTAACACCCAGTTAATAAAACATGCACAAATGTATAATAAATAAAAATAAAATTGTTTACTTTAAAATAAATAATCTTAAAAATTAGCACTAAATATATATCGATGAGCAGAATTTAATTAATACATACTCAACAAAATAAAATTACAAAAAATTTAAATCAATAAACGACCAATAACTATAATCATAATAAATTTATATCCTTTTAAAATAACCATTATCCTTTTCCTAACAACATGCATATTCAAAATAAATATTATAAAATTCAACAATAAAATTTTTATAAAATTTATACCATGTCATATTATTCATACAGTCAACTTATCTTTTACCTTCTCTTTATTTTTAATATACTTATTCAATTATTAATCGTAATATCAACTTAAAAATATAAATAAATAAAAATAATAAAAATTATAAAAAATTTTAAATAATTATTAAATTTTTAATAATTAAAATTTATAAATATATTTACAAATATTCATAAAAAAATATGTTTCATCTTTAATATTTCCTTAAAAAAAATAATCAACCTTCATAAAAATCAAATAAAATACTAATAAAAATAAAATAAATTTACTTTTCTCACGGATTTTTTCAGTAAATTATCTATTGTAATTTATCTTGTAAGAGCACAAATATATAAAAAAAAAAAAAATTGAATAAAGTAATTAATTTTATTTTTATTTATTTTTTATTTTTTTTTTATAAAGAAAAATCAATCAGTACCTTAAGTTCGACTCATATTTTCGCTCATTTATTTTTTCGATATAAATATATTTTTTCTAAAAAATTTTTGTTCGTAAACTATTGTTATTTTAATCTTCTAAAAAGATTATAAGAAATAATTGTAAAAAAAATAACCAAATAATAAATTGTGTTTCTTTTTGTTTATAATAGAAAATCCTAAAATTATAAAATACATTTCCTCAAATAATGTTAGATATATATATATATATATGTATATTACCAAATAAAAATTAATAAAAAAATAAAAAATTTAATATAATTTTAACGAAAAAAATAAAGTGCATTACCCACTAACATAAACTAATTTTTTTTTTTTTTTTTTAATACATGTATTTCTATATAAATAAAACTAAATTATAGTGCACTTGTTTGTCACTAAAAACTTAAATATTAAAATAAAGAAAATTAGAGTAGTTTGATCAGTGTTTAAAATTTAATAATTTAACAACAAATAACGTAGCTTTTCATAATTGTAAATATTTTTTCTATTAAACATAATATAATTTATTTATTAAAATATATATAAATAGCTAAAATAGTATATTGTAGTTGCTGATTTTAGAATTTACATATATATATTTTATTAATTTTTCTTTTGCTTATTTTATATTTTATGAAATTATCAATTAGATCCTTTAAAAAAATAATTATAAATTATTAAGTACATTATTTTATTTATGTATAAATTCCATATACTACTTATAAAAATTTACATCAATTGTCAAATTTCATTTTCAAAAAAATTTTCTACAAAAATATTATATAATAATTAAATTTTTTATTCAAAATATCAAAGTTAAATAATTGTATCATTATTTAAAACTTATATTCATATTCATAAATTATATAAAAAATTTAAGAAAATACAGAAAAAATCCTTAACATGATTTCTTTTTTTCATGTAAATTTCATAGAATAATATAATTCTTTACTTTAACTATTGTTTTCTTTTTTTTTTCTTAATGTTAATCTTATAAATTATTTTTTTAATTTATTTATAGCAATTTTTCATTTTTTTTAAAAATTAATTACATTCTTATTATTAGAAAGTTACAATAATTTAATATTTTACATATATAGCAAATAGAAAATTACTTCTACTCCGAATTGTTATTTTATATTACATAAAATAACATTTTCACATATAAACAAATTTAATGATATACTTATTACATAAGTACAAGTGTTCTCATTTCTACATACAAATTATAACAATTTCCTAATGTGATTTAATTATTCATGGTACTGCAAAATAACAAAAATAGTAGTATTCAATTTTTTAGTCAAATTATATTATTTTTCTTTAATTGGATTATTGAATACCTTTTTAATGTATGATAAAATTTAAATGTAAAATAAATGTATATTATATATATTACCTTTTTCTCTTCCTCAAATTTTTGCTTTTATATATTATTCATATAAAAATTTATTTTTCCTAATATATCAATTTTTAAATGTTATTACAGAATATTTTAAGAAAACCTTGTTGGGAAACAACAGCCATGAAAAAAAACTCAACCTCAAAAAATGCAAGATTATTATCACAATTAGAAGAAATTTCCTGCATGTCAAATCAAGGAAATAATGCAATAGAAAACAATGCTACTTTATCTAATGATATAATTAAGCTCAATACAGAAATTCAATCATTTATGGATGATACTCGTAATGAACTTCAATTTTATCTTGAAGACAATAAAATTACTAACGACACAGAAAAATGTCAAAAGGCATCCTCATACATAAATTGGAGAGGAATGGACTATGTTAATTTGTTATTAAGTGAAAGAGAAAATTATAATATCTCCTGTGTTGTTGAAAAATGGAATGAGAAACAAAAATCTTTACAAACAAGTATAGATGAAAAAATGAAAACGTGTAGTACAACAACGTTTGATTATTGTGCTATTTTGAATAAAAATGATAAATGCACTAGACCTTATGAATATAATGATCTACCAGTAAGCACATTATTAACATACGATAAACTAAAGGAAGATACTTATAGTTCTAATAAAACTCAAATTATTGGTGATAGATGGAGTATGTTTAACAATATTACTAATGATATATCTGATTACTATTACAGAATGTATGAAAATGAGAATTCTGAACTTAATTGTGGAAAGTGGAGTATGTATATATATAAGAGAGGAAAACAATTTATTAAAATGGCGGCCAAAGAATTATATGAAGAAGAAATATATGTAAATGATTCTATTACAAGATGGAATCAACATAGTAATATATTGCAATATACTGTGTTAGAAGACACTGGTAATCAATGTAATATGACAACATTTATTCATCAAATTAAAGAGCAACAAAATTCAAATAATCCATATGATTTATCTGGGCTTTTTTCAAAAAAGAATCGCAATGAACCTAATGGAACTATATATAATACAACTCCATTACCAGATAACTTACAACCTACAACTGTAACTCCTAATGTATTGCATAATGATACTACTACAGGTTTATTGGGTGGCAAAACGACTAGTGTCAATATCGTAAATGGTGTGAATTCCTCTGAAAATACATTCACAGGTGTCACCTCAGTATCATCAATGACTACAGATCAAACTTCCCCAGAAACTGAAACCACAATTTCTCCAGAAAACTCAACACAATCCAATTCTTTAACTCAAAATGATACAATATATTCTAATACTAATACTATATCTAACACAACCTCAACATCACCTTTCCCTGAGATTGTATCATCTCCTACAACTAAAACATTATCTTCAAATTCTACTACAAGTAGTGGCACACCAGCAGTTATACATTTACCTGGAGATATATCTGCTACAGCGACTAATGAATATTCTGATACTACTATGAAGACATTTACAAATAATATTACAGCTTCTACAACATCCACTAAATCTCCTGCAACTTCTTTACCTTCTGAAACTGTAACTTTTGTAAATAAAAATATATCTACAAATGGCAATACATCTGTTACGAATGACACAGCATCTCCTATGAATAATCCTTTACCTTCTCCTGAGATTGCACCTTCTCTTACAACTATGACTACGACTCCTACAGATAGCTCCACAACTCCACTACCTTCATCTATTCCTAAAATCACAACTTTGCCATCTACAAATTATTCTATATCTCCTACAAAAGATATGTCTATTCTTCCTACTAAAGAAGTTACTCATAAAACTGCAATTTCACCTTTAACACATAGTTCTACATTTTTTTCGACCAATACCATTGAAAATTCTACTACTACCATTGAACCATTTACTAATAAAATTGCGTCTTCTACAATTGACGCTACAACTCTTGCAATTAATACTACATCTCTAATGTCTGATATTATATCTCCAACTCCACTTTCTTATTCTCCTGATAATACACCTATTCTCACAACTACGACTGCTTTTTTTCCTATAACAAATAACAATTTACCTTCAAATCAGACAGATAGTACCCAACTGCAGATCCCACCAAATACACATGTCCCTTTTAAACAGGTTCAACAACATGTATATGAAAGAAATTGTACTGGAAACATTTCACTATGTCAAAGTGCGACTGATCCAAATACTTTCAAGCCAATCCCATCAAGTGACCCTAATGAAGTTATGCCTACAGTTAAACCTACAGATAATTTATTAATACCAATGGTTTCAGGAGGTATTTTTCTTTTAGGAATTATTTTTCTTTTGATTCTTCTTTGTAAAGTATAATTAAATTAACATTTAAAAATGAAAAAACGTATATATTTAAAATTATAATTACATTAATGAAGAATTTTTATAATTTTTTATTTTTTAATTTGAATTATAGTATACTCCCATTGGATCTTGGATTCGTAATAGGAAGTCAAAAAAAAAAAAAGCAAGAAAAAAGATTAAGAAAATAACAAGGGAACCGTTGCTAATGGATACAAATAATACAAAGAATGAACCAATAAATAATCAAAATTATTCATTCTTACACCATGAAAAGGAAATACCACAATGTGATATGAGTTTGAAAAATCGAAAAGATTTGAAGTATAAACAAGTAAAGAAATCCAAAGCACCTAAAGGAATGTATATGGAAAATGAAAAATATTTTAAGTATGAACATATGAAGAAATCCAAACCTCATGAAGGAATGCATATGGAAAATGAAAATAAGTGCATTCGTGAAGCTGTAGAAGTATCAAAGAAGCATGAAAATGAATTTATATTGAGAGAAAAATTAAATGAAGATAATCCTAGAAATGAAATTAAAGATGAATTAAATAAAAATAGATTAGAAGAAAATCCTGTTCATATTGTAGGGTATATTAGGAAAGATACATTAAATGAGGAAAAAGCAAATGAAATAAATTCACATAAAAAAAAAAAAAAAAAAAAAAAAAAAGAAAAAAAATTAAAGTAAAAAATCTGCTGAATACAAATCTTGAGTTTAATGCATAAAAGATCGTATGAAAAGTCTTTTATTTCAAAAAATGGATGTTCTCAGAAGAAAGACTTAATTTTTACGTAAAATTAGTTGTGGAAAGATTTTAAATTTTCTTTTTTTTTTTCTTATATTCATTATATTTATATATCTGAAGAGAATCGATGTTGATAAAGATTTAAAGGATTCTAGTTTGAGAGATTATAAAAAAATTAAAAAATATATATATATATATATACATCTCCTATAGAATTTATATAAAAATACTAGGAATAATTAATTATAATTTAATTTATTTATTTATAAAAAAAAAAAAAAAAAAAAAAAAAAAAAAAAAAAAAAAATTAAAAAAAAAAAAAAAAAAAAAAAAAAAAAGCAAAATTGTTTAGTAAAATTAATGGAAATATAAAATATACACTTTAATGAGTGAGTTTATTCCATTATTTTTAATTTTGAGAAACTCTATAAAAAAAAAAAAAGGCAAAAAATTATACATTTTAATAACTTAATTTTCTCAAAAATATAATTAGTAATTACTTAAAAAATAAATAAATTATAAACTAAACATCTTATATTTCTTCTTTTTTATTTTGTTTTTTATGTTATCTAAAAATATTCCAATAAAGAAAATAAAAAAATTAAAAAAAAGTTCATATAAATTATAAATTTTTTTGCAATATTAAAATAATTACATATATTTATCTTTGCATGAGAATAAAAAAAAAAAAAAAAAAAAAGGGGAAAAGAAAACTTTATATAATAAAAAAGGATGAGATAAATAGTTTATTTTGTTTAACATTTCTAATTATTAAATAAAATATGTTAAAGTCTATGNATTCGTAATAGGAAGTCAAAAAAAAAAAAAGCAAGAAAAAAGATTAAGAAAATAACAAGGGAACCGTTGCTAATGGATACAAATAATACAAAGAATGAACCAATAAATAATCAAAATTATTCATTCTTACACCATGAAAAGGAAATACCACAATGTGATATGAGTTTGAAAAATCGAAAAGATTTGAAGTATAAACAAGTAAAGAAATCCAAAGCACCTAAAGGAATGTATATGGAAAATGAAAAATATTTTAAGTATGAACATATGAAGAAATCCAAACCTCATGAAGGAATGCATATGGAAAATGAAAATAAGTGCATTCGTGAAGCTGTAGAAGTATCAAAGAAGCATGAAAATGAATTTATATTGAGAGAAAAATTAAATGAAGATAATCCTAGAAATGAAATTAAAGATGAATTAAATAAAAATAGATTAGAAGAAAATCCTGTTCATATTGTAGGGTATATTAGGAAAGATACATTAAATGAGGAAAAAGCAAATGAAATAAATTCACATAAGGAAAAATCTACATGTGATGTTGAAATGAAAAATTTAGGAAATAAAACAACAATCGAGAATGATGTATGTAATTGGAATTCATGGGTAGATATACATATGATTGCATTACTAGAGTGTAAAAAAGAGGAATGGAAATTGAGCAAAACTGAATTTTTTAATATTTGTTTAGAAGAGATCGAAAAAGATGGAGAAAATTCTAATTTAAAAGAAATGGGAAATAATTTTGTAATGAAAATTAAAGAAGAAAATAATACCGATTCAATAGATAAAAATAGTAGTATATTAGAGAAATATAAAAACGAAATGTGGTTTATTAATTTGAAGAAAGAATGGAAACAAGAACAAGAAAAACACTTACAATATTTAGAAGAACATGAAATTAAAAATATGACAGAATTGGGATTAAATAATTTTATTCTAGGTAAGAAAAAAAAAATATGGAAGAAATGGATAGAATGGCAAATAGAGCATTCATACAAATACAAAAATCAGAATTGGTTTATAAAATTGTTAGAAGAATATGAAAAAGAAGAAATTGAAGAAAATTTAAAGGAAGAAAAAATAGAGAAAGGAAGAAATAAAGGAATAGATAAAAATGAAATGAAGAAAAATTTGGAAAGGAGAATTTTGTTAGATATTTATATGATGGTATTAGAGGAATGCATGAAAGAAGAGTGGGAAAAAGAAGAAGAATTTTATAAAACAAACATTATAGAGATAAGAAAATATAAAGATTTGGATGAAGAAACAAACATATTAGATAAAATAGAGAAAGAAAGAAGATGGAATGTTATATCAGAGAAAAAAAAAGAGGAAATAGAAAAATGGAAAAGAGAAAAATGGTTTATTGAGTTAATGTTAGAATGGAAAAATAGTGAAGAAAAATATATTATGGAGACAAATGAAGAAATTTTAGTAAAAAAGAATAAAGAAATAATAATAGATGTTGTCTTAGAAAGAAAAAGCAATATATGGAAAAAACACTGTGAAAATATTTGTAAAAAGTGGAAAGATGATGATAACGATGAGGAATGGTTTACAAAGTTAGTGAATGAATATGAAAATGAAGAGAAAGAATATAAAAGTAGAATTGATAAAAATAGTATAGAAAAAAAAATAGAAAATGAAAAAACCATAGAAAGAGGTGAATCCATAACAGAGTTTAACAAAAAGGGAGAAGAAAAAATGAGAAAATATGAAAGGAATAATTTAGATGAATCATATGAAAAGAATAATTCTTTGATAAACAAAAAAAAATTAAAATGGAAGACTTTAATAGAAATATATATGGTAATATTGGAGGAATATAGAAAAGAGGAGTGGTTATTGAGTAGAGGAAAATTTTTAGAAATCTGTTTAGAAGAATTTATAGAAGATAAAGAAAAATATCCAAAAAAAATAGAAAATGATTTAGCAAGGTTGAGAGAAGGGGAAGAAGACATTAGTACATTGATGATAGAGAAACAAAAACGTTTATGGAAAAATTGGGTAGAAAGAAACAAAAGAATGTCAGAGAAATGGAAAAAAGAAGAATGGTTTATTAATTTGAAAAACGAATGGGAAAAAGAACAAGAAAAATTTGATGAATTAACAAAAGAATCAGAAATATCAGATATAAAAGCAGGAAAAAATCCTATGCTAGAAAAACAAAAAAGAATATGGAAACAATGGCTAAAAAAACAAAGAATGTGGTTTATACTACATAGCGAGGATGAATGGTTTAACAATTTATTAGACGAATACGAAAAAGAGAAAGAACTTAAGGAAGGAATGACTAAAAAAGATGCGATAGGAGCGAAGAAAATTCATGAAAATATAGAGGAATTGAAACAAGAAAGAGATGAAGAAATAAAGAAATATAAAAAAAAAGAAAAATTGATACAAAAAGTTTTGATAGAAATACATATGACGCTATTAGAAGAATGTATGAAAGACGAATGGCAAAAAGAAAAAGAATGTTTTTTTAAAACAATGATGAAAGAGTTGAAATTACAAGAAATTTTAGATGAACATGTTATCATATTGGAAATAAAAAAAAAAAGAAGTAGGAATGCTATATTAGATATTGAAAAAGTGGAAATAGAAAAATGGAAAAAGAAAAAATGGTTTATAGAGTTAATATTGGAAATGAAAAGAAAAGAAAAGGAATACATAAGAGAAGTATATGATGATATGATAGCAAAAAAGAATGAGGACAAAATTAGAAATCCCATGTTAGAAATGCAAAAAATTATATGGAAAAAACACTGTGAAGATATTCATAGGAGGTGGATAGAAAAAAATAATAAAGAAATTTTACAACACTAATTTATTAATAAAAAAATAGAGATAATGAATAAAAATGCAATATTTATAAATAGAGTGTAGGAAAAAAAATTTGATGGAAAGAAACTCCAAAATTAAGTAAAACAATAGAGAAAAATTTAGAAGTAATAAACAGAATTTTTAAACTTTTTGAATGGTTGTTAAGAAATAAACTTAAACATTGCTTGATGCTTAGTTATTTGTTGCTTAATTTACCCATTCATTGATCTCGTTAGAATATTGATTTATTAATTTATTGTATAATAATTTTTCTAATGTTGAACAAATAAATTAAATATATATAAATATAACTATAATTATTTTATTTAGAATAAAATAAATCATTGCATAAATCATTTATTTTTATTAACTAAATTAAATTTTAACTCTCTTATTAATTGTTTTAGCCAATATATACAATACAAATATAATATCTAACGTTATGTTATTTAATCTTTCATGAAAAAAAGAGCAATACCCATCGCATCATCAAAAAAAAAAAAAAATTATTATTATTATTTTTAAGATGAAATTTCTTTTTTTCTATTAAAAAAAAAATAAAAAATAAAACTATTGCCATTTATTTTTTATTAAAATTTCATAGGTTGTCTGAGTAGTAAAATCCAAAAAAAAATAAAATTTTTTTTTTTTTTTATAATAATAAATGCACACAAAAGAAAATAAATAAATGAAATATATTTTTTTTTTTTTATTTGTTTTTTAATTTTATGTTCAATTTTATTATTATCTATTAATACTCTTTTTAAATACTTTCATAGTGCTTTAAATAGTCAATAGAGAGTATGCATAATAATTTTTACTTATTCTTTTTATTATAAAATTAGCTTATATAGATATTTATATACTTATTATAACAGTATCAATTAATAATAAACATAACATATTTGTTATAAAATTTGCGCTTATTAAGACTTTTTTGTAATTTTGCATATAGAACCAAAAAAAAAATTATTATATTTATACATCTCCCAAAAAAAAGAAAAAAAAAATATTTTTCTTTTTTTTAAAAATAAAAACGCATACGTAATGTTTTTTCATGAATATGCTAACAATACCATTTATTTTATACATTGTTCTGCTAAATTTGGGAAAATATTCTTTTAACCACAAAATATCTTGTATTTTATTTCTATACATGCAAAAGTTATTATAATTGTTCTCATACATATATCTCTTTATATACTTTTTAATTATCCTGCATGTAACTACATTGCTCTAAAATGAATTCTATCATTATGTAAATGGTTAATAAAAGGCTTTATTAATCTTTTTGGAAAATAAAAGGACTATTTATATGAAGAATACATAGTTCATAATGCACACACAAAAAAAAAAAAAAAAAAAAATGATCAATTTTTGTCCTTGTATTTTTATAAAAAAGAAAATAAAGACGATTAGAAAAAAAAAAATTGATAAAAAAAAATCAATTGAAAAAATATTTGTTACCAATAAATAAAAATAAAAGAAAAAAAAGTTTTTTTTTTTTTGGGAAAACAAAGTATGATTTTTATGAATTTTGTAAGAGAAACTTTTACATATATAACAATAAAATTTTCACGTAATTAATACTCATATAATTAATTTGTATTGTCACTAATTGTTTATGTTTGTTAATTCAACAGCAATATATATTAATTGTTGAACATAACGCATAACAAATAAACAAGTAATATACATTTAATTAATGATCAATATTCAATAAGGATATAAATTTTTAATAAAAATAAAGATTTTTATTAAAGTAAATAAATGCCTATTGAAATTAAAGAATGCTGAACGAAGTAAATCACATAATTAAGAATTACTCGTTCAAAGCATTTAAAAATATATACAAATACATCAAAACCGTAGAGTAAACTCTGCATGCTCTTTATTAATTTGTTTGTTTAGTACTCCAGCAAAGTCACCGAATACCCAGTTAATCAATCAATTGGCGACAACGGCAAGAAAACCGAAAACAGCACAAACAGAACCGACATTGGATTAGAAGTTCAAAATGGATAAAGAATTATACAACCTTATACTAGATTCTTTTGCGAATATAATAGAATTTAATCATTCATACATATTTGAAATTAGAAACAATCGATATAAGATAAGCGCAAAAATACCACCTGGACTCCCAAAATTTAGTTATTGATCTTTAGAACTATACTTTAGTTGGTTTAGGATATTCGAAATGAAGGCAAAAATGCGAGGAATATCCAAAGTAGAAACATTTATGATATTAGAATCTTTAACATCAAACATCTACCACCAGAAAATAGCTAAATTATCAAGAGACAAAAAAACCACCGATATGTTACAATTTCAAATTAAATTAGGTAAATTAATGTTTGAAGATCCAGACGACAAATTCATTTTAGCAAGGAAGTTTTTTAATGCACCAAAAAAAGTATATGTGAAAGAAGCTATTAGTTCATTTTTTACAACTGTAATTCGTACGTTCATAGCTGTTCATATTTCAAGAAAGAGAATAGCATGGACAGAAAGGATATTTTAAAATGCTTTAAAAGATATATACGAGAGAAATTCTTAAAAGAATTAGATAAGAAGATGGAAATGTATAAACCTTTTACATAGATAAGAAAATATTTCCTAACTGTAACAAATAGAGAAACAAAGACAGATGAGGACCGAAATATCAGTATAAATCCTGCAGATCGGATCTACAAAGACAATAGTATTGATAATGATAAGAAACAAAGTCTTATGAAATGTTATTGTTGTTGAGGGAAAACTATTTAAAAAGATACTGTTTTTACAGAAAAAAAAGATCCAAAATTGTAATGAAATAGGACACACAGTAAATGTATGTAGAAATAAAGTGATTCGAGTTAAAGAAGATGAAATTAAAGGTATAATGATAGATGAAAGATCTGATTTAAATTTTAAAATGATTAAAAATGAAACGAATCCACAGAAAACTCGCCAAGTGCAAAGATACCTTAGTAAACAATTGGAACACCTGGAAGACAAAAAGAAAAATCAAAAGAAAGGTATAAAGAAAATAAACCTAAGGGAAGTGACTAAGAGAAGGATAGAAAGAGGAACAGAGTAAATAAAATATTTAAGGAGAAAGAAATTGACATCGATGAGAAATCCTATGAAGGGGTAACAGATTCAGCAGAAAGTGAATTATCTGTTAATAGGAAAATAGAAATTGGAAATGAAAAAGGACGATGTACGAATGTGGAACAAACAGTAGAAATTAACGGACATAACTTTAATGTATTACTAAATACAGGAGCAGATTTATGTACTGTATCTACAGTTTCAGTCAAAGAACTAGGTATAGAGCCAGACACATCAATACAACCAATCAAGTTTTGTGGAATATATAACGGAGATATTGCAATGAAATATAAAAAGGTTAAAATATTTATGAAATCTTCCATTATAATGGTATTAACCAGATTTGCAATAATAAAAACAAATAAACCCCTGATATTACTTAGCGGTTTAATAATGGACGAATTAGGATATGTCATCATAAAAAAAAAGGATAAATATATATATATAATGGGAGCTAAACCCGAAGTAAAGGAAGATGAATTAGAGAATTTGAATAAAGAAATTATTCAGAATTTTATTAAAGGATCTGAATTAAAAAATCAGAAAAATAAAGAAGAGTTGGAAAAAGTATTAAGAAATAATACAAAATTCTGGAAAAATAAAATCATGGAATTCAACAACAAATAGAATGTTTCTATTCAGGTACAAAGGAAACCTGAGCGTTATAACCCTAGACCATTGTGCGAAGAAATGTTATCAGAATTACATCGAAAAATAGATTAAATGATAAAATTAAAAGTAATAAGTAAAGTCATTAATGAAAATTGTACCTCACCAATAGTAATAGTTCGGAAGAAAACAGGGCAATGGAGAATCACGTTAGATTATCAGTATTTAAATAAATTTATACTAGATGATTTATATGTCATCCCACACATTAAACACATATTTCAAACGTTTTATGGTACAAAATGGTTTTCGAAAATAGACCTCAAAAACGGATTTTGTAATATCACATTTGAGGAAAGTATTAAAACATATACTGGACTTATAGTTCCGAAGAGGGGAACATTTGTATTTAATGTATTGCGATTTGGACTAAAAACAAGTCCTACACAATTTCAAAGAATAATAGAAGATATTTTTATGAAATTAATTCAAGAGTATTATATAGTTATATACATTGATGACCTCATCATTCTTACAAAAACACTATTTTAACACATAGAAGTATTAAAATGAGTATTTGAATTACTCTGTAATAATAATTTAGGAATAAATACAGAAAAGTGTGAACTTTTTAAAACATCTGTAACTTATCTTGGTGGTTAATAAAAGGCTTCATTAACCTTTTTGGAAATTAAAAGGACTAGTTAAATGAAGAATACGAAGCTTGTCATACACACATACACACACAAAAAAATTGATGATTTTTTTTTTGTTTTTACTTTTTTTTAAAAAAAAAGTACAAAGACTATCAGGAAAAATTTTGATTAAAAAAAAAATGCAAAGATCGTCAGGAAAAAAAATTGATTAAAAAATCAATTCTTTTTAAAATATTTGTTATTAATAAATAAAATAAAAAAAAAAGAAAAAAAGAATTTTTTTTTTTGGGGAAGGAAATGAAATAATTTTTATGATGAATTTTGTAAAAGAAAATTTTATACATATAATAATAAAATTTTCATGTAATTAATATTTGTATAATTTTTGATATTTGTAAATAATTGTTTATGTTTGTTAATTCAACACAAATATATATTAATTGCTGAATGTAACTCATAATAAATAAAGTAGTAATTTACAATTAATTAATAATTAATGTTCAATAAGGATTTAAATTTTTAATAAGAATAAAGATTTTTATTAAAGTAAATAAATGCCTATTGAAATTAAAGAATGACGAATGAAGTATATTACGTAAATAAAGATCACTCATTCAAAGCATATAAAATATATATAAATACATCCAAACCGTAGAGGCAACTCTATATGCTCATTATTAATTCGTTTGTTCAGTACTTAATAAAGTTACCTAACACCCCGTTAATAAAACATGCACAAATGTATAATAAATAAAAATAAAATCGTTTACTTTAAAATAAATAATCTTAAAAATTATCACTAAATATATACTGATAACCAGAATTTAATTAATCCATACTCAACAAATAAAATTACAAAAAATTTAAATCAACAAACGACCAATAACTATAATCATAATAAATTTATATCCTTTTAACATAACCATCATCCTTTTCCTAACAACATGCATATTCAAAATGAATATTATAAAATTCAACAATAAAATTTTTATAAAATTTATACCATGTCATATTATTCATACAGTCAACTTATCTTTTACCTTCTCTTTATTTTTAATATACTTATTCAATTATTAATCGTAATATCAACTTAATAATATAAATAAATAAAAATAAAAAAAATTATAAAAAATTTTAAATAATTATTAAATTTTTAATAATTAAAATTTATAAATATATTTACAAATATTCATAAAAAAATATGTTTCATCTTTAATATTCCCTTAAAAAAAATAATCAACCTTCATAAAAATCAAATAAAATACTAATAAAAATAAAATAAATTTACTTTTCTCACGGATTTTTTCAGTAAATTATCTATTGTAATTTATCATGTAAGAGCACAAATATATAAAAAAAAAAAATTGAATAAAGTAATTAATTTTATTTTTATTTATTTTTTTTTTATTTTTTATTTTTTTATAAAGAAAAATCAATCAGTACCTTAAGTTCGATTCATATTTTCGCTCATTTATTTTTTCGATATAAATATCTTTTTTCTAAAAAATTTTTGTTCGTAAATTATTCTTATTTTAATCTGCTAAAAAGATTATAAGAAATAATTGTAAAAAAAAATAACCAAATAATAAATTGTGTTTCTTTTTGTTTATAATAGAAAATCCTAAAATTATAAAAAATATTTCCTTAAATAATGTTAGATATATATATATATATATATGTATATTACCAAATAAAAATTAATAAAAAAATAAAAAATTTAATATAATTTTAACGAAAAAAATAAAGTGCATTACCCACTGACATAAACTAATTTTTTTTTTTTTTTTTTAATACATGTATTTCTATTCAAATAAAACTAAATTATAGTGCACTTGTTTATCACTAAAAATTTAAATATTAAAATAAAGAAAATTAGAGTAGTTTGATCAGTGTTTAAAATTTAATAATTTAACAACAAATAACGTAGCTTTTCATAATTGTATATATTTCTTCTATTAAACATAATATAATTTATTTATTAAAATATATATAAATAGCTAAAATAGTATATTGTAGTTGCTGATTTTAGAATTTACATATATATATTTTATTTATTTTTTTTTTTTGCTTATTTTATATTTTATGAAATTATCAATTAGATCCTTTAAAGATATAATTATAAATTATTAAGTACATTAATTTATTTATATATAAATTCCATATACTACTTATAAAATTATACTTCAATTGTTCAAATTTCATTTTCGAAAAAATTTTCTACAAAAATATTATATAATAATTAAATTTTTTATTCAAAATATCAAAGTTAAATAATTGTATCATTAAGTCAAACGTATATTCATATTCATAAATTATATAAAAAATTTAAGAAAATACAGAAAAAATCCTTAACACGATTTCTTTTTTTCATATAAATTTCATAGTATAATATAATGTTTTACTTTAACTATTGTTTTCCTTTTTTTCTCTTAATGTTAATCTTATAAATTAAGTTTTTATTTTATTTATCACAATTTTTCATTTTTTTAAAAATTAATTACATCCTTATTATTAGAAAGTTACAATAATTTAATATTTTACATAAATATCAAATAAAAAATTTCTTCTGCTCTGAATTGTTATTTTATATTACATAAAATGATTATTTCACATATAAACAAATTTATGATATAGTTATTACATAAGTACAAGTGCTGTCATTTCTACATAGAAATTGTAACAATTTCCTGATGTGATTTATGTATTCAATGGTACATCAAAATAACAAAAATAGTAGTATTCATTTTTCTAGTTAAATTAAATTATTTTTCTTTAATTGGATTATTTAATACCCTTTTAATGTATGATAAAATTTAAATGTAAAATAAATGTATATTATATATATTACCTTTTTCTCTTTCTCAAATTTTTGCTTTTATATATTATTGATATAAAAATTTATTTTTTTTGAAAAATTAATTTTTAAAGGTAATTACAGAATATTTTAAGAAAACCTAGTTGTGATATAATAATCATGAGAAGAAACTCTACCTCAAAAAATGCAAGATTATTATCACAATCAGAAGAAATTCCTTGCATATCAAATCAAATAAATGCAACAGAAAATAATGCTAATTTATCTAATGATACAATTCCTTTCAAGACAGAAATTCAAACATTTATGAATGATACTTATAATGAATTTGAATTTTATCTTCAAGATGATAAAATTACTAATTCAACAGAAAAATGTCAAAAGGTATCTACATACATAGATTGGAGAGGCATGGATTATGTTAATTTGCTATTAAGTAAAAAAGAAAATTATAATATCTCATGCCTCGTTGAAGATTGGAATAAAAAACAAAATTCTTTTGAAACACATATATCTACAGAAACAAATTCAATATGTAATATTGGGAAGTTTCATTATTGTCCTCTTTTGAATAAAAATAATAACTGCACTAGCCCTTATGAAAATAAAGATCTACCAATAAGCACATCATTAACATACAATCAACTCAATGAAGATATTTATTTTAATAATAAAACTCAAATTATTGAGCAAAGACAGGGTAAGTTTCACAATGTTACTCATGATATATCTCTTTACTATTTCGATGCATATAATAAAGATAAATCTGAACTTAATTGCGCAAAGTGGAGTATGTATATATATAAGAGAGGGAAGCTATTTGTTAATATGATGAACAATGAAATTCGTTCCGAAGAGATTTATAGACAGGATTCTATTAATACATGGAATTCTTTTAGTAAGTCTTTGGAAGATTATACATTAGAACAGACAAGTAATCAATGTAATATGACAGAGTTAATTCATAAAATTAAAGAGAGAGAAAGTTCAAATAATCCATATAATTTAGCATGGGTTCTTTCAGATAACAATATTAGTGGATCTAATGAAACATTAGGTACTACAGTTTCATTACAAGATAAATTGCAGTCTACAAGTGGGATGCCCATGATATCACGTGATTTTACATCTAGTCCATTAGATAATAATGAAAATACATTCAGTAGTGTAAATAATAACAGTACCTCTAAAAATACACCTATAAGTACTACATTAAAACCAACAACAGCAGATGACCAATTGATACTAGAACCTACAACCACAGCTTCAGATGTTACAACAAAGATCAATTCTTTAACCTCAGATACTACACCTGAATATAACTTACATACAACTAAATCTTCACCTTCCTCTAATGATCCTTTTCCTTCTACAAGTATTCCTAGTGATGTATATCCTACAGTGGATGCTGAATCTAACACCATTATTTCTATGTCTTCTGTTAATGTACCTTCATCTGATGTAAATAATCATACACATTATCCAACAACTATAACCGCATCTTCTTCAGACAGTTCTACACCTCCTACGGTTGTACCCACTCCTATAACTAAAACTGCATTTTTCACAAATGATTCTATATCTTCAAATGATACCACTGCACATTCTACTAAAATCATTGAACCTTCTAAAAGTTATGATACAATTACTATAACTAATATTAAACCTCTTACAGGTGTATCTTCATCATCCTCTGAAACTTCATCCTCACCTAAAATCATAAATTCTACAACTACCAATTCATCTTTCACAAGTAGCTCTGCATTTCCCACTTCATCCACTCATAAAACTATCACTTTACCTTCTGCAAATGATCATAGGTCTTCATCAAAATCTAACGCTACAAATTCTCTAATTAGTATTAAATTTTCTACAAACAATACTAGATCTTCTTCTGCACCTAAAAGTATATATACTACAACCTCACCGAAATCTTTAGCATCTTCAATTTTCAACACATATCCTAATAATGTAACTAAATCTCCCACAACAATTAGAAATATATCATTATTGGGAACAAAAAATTCTGAAACAGAAAACTTGAAAAATACAACTATCCCTATTATGCAATATAAGAGAATTGCACCTTTAGAAAGAACTTATAATAGTGCATTGAAATATAATGTAAATGTAAATCCTTCGAGTATGACTATTTCAAATAATTCTACTATGCAAACCCCAATGAATAACAAAACTGAAATTACACCTACAGTTAATCCTACGGAAAATGTATTAATAACAGTTGTTCCAATAGGTATATTCATTTTGGGAATTATTTTTCTTTTAGTTCTACTCTGCAGAGTAAGATCAAATTAATAACTAAAAATAAAATAACATATATGCTTAAAATACTAATAACATTAATAAAAAATTTTCCTTAATTGTTTAATTTTTGATTTTCCTTATAGTACACTCCTATTGGATCTTGGTTTCGCAATCGTAAATCAAAGAAAAAAAAAATAAAAAAAAAGATGAAAGAAATTTCAAAGGAACCCATACTAATGTCTTTAAATGATATAGAAAGTGAACCAATATATGTTGGAAAATATTCGTTGTTGCACCACGAAAAACAAATTCCACTATGTGAGATTAGTTTTGAACGTGAAAGAAATTTGAAATATAGACAGATGAAAAAATCAAAAGAATGTAAAGAAATATACAGAGAAAGTGAAAATAAAAGCGTATATGAAGTTTTAGAGGAAGTATCAAACTACAAAAATGAATCTTCAATAGAAGAAGAAAAATTAAATAAAGATGATACTATAAATGAAATTGAAGAAGACGAATTGAATGAAAGTAAATCTGGAAATAAAATTAGAAAAGAAAAATTGATTAAAAGTGGATTAAAAAAAAATGTGGTTCATGTTGTAGGGTATACCAGGAAAAACACATTAAATGATGGAGAAACAAATGAAATAAATGTAAAAGCTGAAAAATCTGCATACGAAAAGGAATTGAAAAATTCAGAAAATAAAATGTCAATCAAGAATGAAGTGTGCAATTGGAATACATGGGCGAATATACATATTGTAGCATTACTAGAGTATAAAAAAGAAGAATGGGAATTGTACAGAAATGAATTTTTAAAAATTTGCATAGAAGAGTTTGAAAAAGACGAAAAAAATACTTATCTAAAAGAAGGGGACAATAATTTAGTAAATATAAGAGAAGAAAATGTTGTAGTTATGACGCAAAAAAATAGCAGTATTTTTGAGAAATGGAAAAAAGAAGAATGGTTCATTAATTTGAAAAAAGGGTGGAAGAAAGAAGAAGAAAAACATTTAGAATATTTAGATGAACAAGATATCGAGAATGTTACAATGAGAGGAATATGTAATCTAATGATAGACAAAAAAAAAAAAGCATGGAGGAAGTGGATAGAAAAGCAAAGAGAATATTCAATTGAATATAAAAAGCAGGATTGGTTTAAAAAGTTATTAGAAGAATATGAAAAAGAAGTTATTCATAAGAATATAAAGGAACAAAAAATTGAAAATATAAGTGTAAAAAAAAAAGAGAAAGAAGAAAATAATGAAATAGAAAAATATGAAATGAGGAAAAAATTGACACAAAAAATGTTAATAGATATACACATGATGGTATTAGAGGAATGTGAAAAGGAAGAATTAGAAAAGGAAAAAGATGAATTGCTTAAAACAAAAACGGAAGGGTTAGGAATACAAGAAAATTTATGTGAAGATGCAAATATTTTAGAAAAAATAAGGGAAGAAAGAAGATGGAATTCTATATCAAAGAAAAAAGAAGAGGATATAGAAAAATGGAAAAGAGAAAAATGGTTTACAGAATTAATGTTAGAATGGAAAGATAACGAACAGAAATATATAGAAGAATTAAATAAAAAAATGTTAGAAAAAAAAAATGAAGAAAGAATAACAAATAATGCTTTAGAAAGGCAGAAAATTGTATGGAAAAAACATTGGGAAGATATTTATAAAAAGTGGATAGAAAATGATAACAAAGAAGAATGGTTTACAAAATTGGTTGATGAAAATGAAAGTAAAGAGAAAGAATATATAAATGAAATTAGTATAAATAATATAGAAAAAAAAAGGGAAAATGAAAAACCTAGGGAAGGAGGTGAATCAATAATAGAGATTAATGGAAAAGTAAAAGAAGAAGTAAAAAAATTTGAAAAGACACAATTAGAAGATGAAGATGAAAAGATTAATTCTATAATAAAAAAAAAAAAATTAAAATGGAAGACTATAATAGAAATACACATGATTGTATTAGAAGAATGTAAAAAAGAAGAGTGGTTATTGAATAGAGGAAAATTTTTAGAAAACTGTTTGGAAGAATTTATAGAAGAATATAAAGAAAAATATCCAAAAATAATAGAAAATGATTTATCAATGATAAAAGAAAAGGAAGAAGACATTAATACGTTGATGATTGAGAAACAAAAACATTTATGGAAAAAATGGGTAGAAAGAAACAGAAGAATGTCAGAGAAATGGAAAAAAGAAGAATGGTTTATTAATTTGAAAAAAGAATGGGAGAAAGAACAAGAAAAATATAATGAAATAACAAAAGAATCAGGAATCGTAGAAATAGAAGTAGGAAAAAATCCTATGCTAGAGAAACAAAAAAGAATATGGAAACAATGGATAAAAAAACAAAGAATGTGGTTCATAGAAAACAGTAAAGAGGAATGGTTTAATTATTTGTTAGATGAATATGAAAAAGAAGAAGAGTTTAAGAAAGGAACAACTAAAGGAGATATGAGAAAAGTAAATGAAATGAAGGAAAATATAGAGAAACTGGAGCAAAAAGAAAATGAAGAAATAGAGAAATGTAGAAAGAAGGAAAAGTTGATACAAAAGGTTTTGATAGAAATACATATGATCTTATTAGAGGAATGTAAGAAAGATGAATTGGAAAGAGAAAAAGAACATTTTTTTAAAACATTGATGAAGGAATTTAAAATGAAAGAAAATTTAGATGAAGATGTAAATATTTTAGAAAAAATAAGGGAAGAAAGAAGATGGAATTCTATATCAAAGAAAAAAGAAGAGGATATAGAAAAATGGAAAAGAGAAAAATGGTTTATAGAATTAATGTTAGAATGGAAAGATAACGAACAAATATATATAGAAGAATTAAATAAAAAAATGTTAGAAAAAAAAAATGAAGAAAGAATAACAAATAATGCTTTAGAAAGGCAGAAAATCGTATGGAAAAAACATTGGGAAGATATTTATAAAAAGTGGATAGAAAATGATAACAATGAAGAATGGTTTACAAAATTGGTTGATGAAAATGAAAGTAAAGAGAATGAATATAAAAGTAAAATTAGTAAAAAGAGTATAGAAAAGAAAAAGGAAAATGGAGAAGATGGAGAAAATTTTGATTCAAAAATAGAAATTAATAATAAAAGAAAAGAAAAGGTGAAAAAATATGAAAAGACTCATCTAGATGATACAGATAAAAAGATTAATTCTATAATAAAAAAAAAAAAATTAAAATGGAAGACTATAATAGAAATACACATGATTGTATTAGAGGAATGTAAAAAAGAAGAGTGGTTAGTAAATAGAGGAAAATTTTTAGAAACCTGTTTAGAAGAATTTAAAAATGAAGATAAAGAAAAGTATCCAAAAATAATGGAAAATGATTTAGCAATGATGAGTAAAGGAGAAGAAGACATTAGTGCATTAATGATAGAGAGACAAAAACTTCTATGGAAAAAATGGGTAGAAAGAAACAAAAGAATGTCAGAGAAATGGAAAAAAGAAGAATGGTTTATTAAATTGAAAGAAGAATGGGGAAAAGAACAAGAAAAATATGAGGAATTAACAAAAGAATCAGAAATAGTAGAAATAGAAGCAGGAAAAAATCCTATGCTAGAGAAACAAAAAAGAATATGGAAACAATGGATAAAAAAACAAAGAATGTGGTTTATAGAAAACAGTAAAGAGGAATGGTTTAATTATTTGTTAGATGAATATGAAAAAGAAGAAGAGTTTAAGAAAGGAACAACTAAAGGAGATATGAGAAAAGTAAATGAAATAAACGAAAATGTAGAGAAACTGGAGCAAAAAGAAAATGAAGAAATAGAGAAATGTAGAAAGAAGGAAAAGTTGATACAAAAGGTTTTGATAGAAATACATATGATCTTATTAGAGGAATGTAAGAAAGAAGAATTTGAAAAAGAAAAAGAAGGTTTTTTTAAAACAATTATGGAAGAGTTGAGAATACATGAAAATTCAAATGAGGATGTTAACATAACGGAAATAAAAAAAAAGAGTAGGAATATAATATTAGAAAAAAAAAAAGAGGAAATAGAAGATTGGAAAAAAAAAAAATGGTTTATAGAGTTAATGCTAGAAATGAAAAACAAAGAAAAAAGGTACATAAAAGAAATATATGAAGAAATGATAGCAAAAAAGAATGAGGATAGAATTAAAAATCCCATGTTAGAAAAGCAAAAAACTATATGGAAAAAACATTTGGAAGATATTCATAAAAAGTGGTTAGAAAAAAATAATGAAGGATGTTTTACAACACTTATTTATTAATAGAAGAATAAAGGTAATGAATAAAAAAGCAAAATTTATAAATAGAGTATAGAAAAGAAAATTTAATGAGAAGAAACTGAAAAAATATGTAAAACAGTAGAAAAAAATTTAGAAGTGATCAATAAATAGAATTATTGAACTTTTTTAATATTTACTAAGTAATTAAGTTAAATATTTTTAGATGTTTAGTTATTGATTCATTATATCCATTTAATGATTTTGTTAGTATATTGATTTATTAATTATCTGTTCAACAACTTTGCTAGTATTGATCAATCAAATTATATAAAAAACGTATAGAGATAACTATTGTTATTTTATTTTGAATAAAATAAATTTTTACATAAATCATTTATTTTTATTAACTTATCTTAAATTTTAATTCTATTGTTTATTATTTAAGTTAATTTATACAATACAAATGTAATGTTTAACATTATGTTTTTTAATACTTCATAAATAAAAGTATAATGCACATCGCATCACAGAATAAAAAATTATTATTTTTCTTTTTAATATGATACTTTTTTTTTCTATTAAAAATTAAAAAAAAATTATTATCATATATTTTTTATTAAAATTTCCTAGGTAGTTAGAGTATAAAACCCACAAAAAGATAAAATATTTTTTTTATATAATTTTAAATACGCACAAAAAAAAAAAAATAAATGAAATATATTTTTTTCTTTTTTTATGTGTCAATTTTTTAATTTTCTATTCAATGGTATTATGATTTATTCATTTACTATTTAAAGACCTTTATAGTGATTTAGCCTGTCAAATTAATAGAGAACATGTAAAATAAACCCTACTTAATCATTTTATTATAAGATTAGCTTATGTAGATAGTTATATACCTAATATAAAAGTATCAATTCATAATAAACTTAACATAATTGTTATAATATTTATGCTTTCTAAGATACATCTTAGTTATTTTTTATAAAAAACTATAAAAATTATTAAATTTATTCATCTCCCAAAAAAAAAAAAAAACATTTATTTTTTTAAATATAAAAATGAATATATAATTTTTTTTTTTTGAATATGTTAACAATGTCGCTTATTTTATACAATTATAGTTCTACTTCATTTAAGAAGATATTCTTTAACTACAAATTATCTTATATTTTTTCTATACACGCAAAAAATATTATAACTGTTTTCATATATATATATATATATATCTCCCTACATGCATTTTAATTATCCTTTATGTATCTACAATATTCTAAGATGAACTGCTATGATGCTGTAAATTATTAAAAAGATCAATGATGTATTTTATTAACTATATTGCTAGTATTGGACAAAAAAAATTTATAAAAACATGTAGAGAAAACTCTATTTATTTTATCTATGATTAAATAAAATATTACTCAAATTATTTAATTTTGCTAATTAATGTCAAATATAAATCACAATAGTTATTTATTAACTTAATTTTACGTAACATACTATAAAATTTAATATTTTACTTTACATTTTTAATCTTTACGCATAAAAAATTATTCTTTACATCATAAACAAAAAATATTAAGGATAATTCTTGACCACAATTTTTTTTTTATATCGATGATTTATTAATTGATCATTCAATGTTATTACTAGTATTGACCAAACAAATTAATGAAGATTATGTAAAGAGAATTTTACCTATTTTACTTTTATTTAATTAAGATATAAATTAAACTATTCATTTTTATTAATAAATATTAGGTTTTAATTACGTTAGTTATTATTGTTGTTAATTTACATAATATCCCATCTATACCACATTTTACATTACATTTTTAGTTTTTCATAAAAAAAAATACTTTACATCTTTATCCTAAAAAGACAGAAAAATATTTTTTTTTAATGTGTTATATTTTATTTCCAAGAGAAAAAAAAATCCTTATAAAAAAAAATTAGTTTTTATAACAAAAAAAAATAAAATGAATATTTTTTCTTTTTAATATGCCATATTTTTTTTTAAAAAAATAATATAAAAAACAAAAATTTAAAGCGTTTTTTAAGTCTTCTTCACAAAAAAAAAATATATTTTTTCTTTTTTAATTGTAAGTACATATAAAAAATATTATAAGAATATATGTATCCTTTTTTTTTAGTGTACCTTTAGAGAAAGTGTATTTATTTATTTATTATGGTTGCAAATATATATTTTTTTTTTTTTAGTATACACGATTATATTTTCATATTTTCCACATATTTTATAAATGACTAAATAAAATGTTATTATTCATTATATTTTATTAAATATTATTTAAAACAGGTTGATAATATTATTTATAGTCTACTTGTTTATTAATTTGTTATTTTAATACTAGTAAAATTATCGATCAGGAGTTTGGTAAATCACATTAGTTTATATTTATTCTTAAATTGTTATCATTAATTAATATATATACCTTTCTGAGTACTTTGAAATATTTGAATGTTCTTAAATTAAACACATAAAGATACCTTTAATCACTATTTGTAACTGTGCATGACCAATTTTTAATGAAAATGAAAATATATTAAATACATATCATTCATGTTTGGGTACTATAAATTCTGTATGTTGATAATTATTTTCATCTAGTTCCACATTCCAAAGTATTTTTTTAATATCTATCTATGAAAAACATTTAATACCGTAAAATATCTTTAATATATCTTTCATATTAGGTATAACATATAAATCATCCAATACACATCTATTTAAATATATATAATATATAGTGATTACCTAACTGACACCCTTTTTACTAACTAATTGGTTAATAAAAGGCTTTATTAACCTTTTTCGAAAATGAAAGAACTAGTTAAATGAAGAATACATAGTTGGTCAAGAACACAAAAGAAAAAAAAAAAAAAAAAAAAAGAAAAAATTATTTATTTTGGAATGAAAGATGATTTTAATTAATTTTTTAATAAAAACTTTTATATATATAACAATAAAATTTTCATGTAATTAATATTCATATAATTTATTTGCATTTTTACTAATTGTTTATGTTTGTTAATTCAACAGCAATATGTTTTAAATTGCTGAGCATAACTCATAACAAGGAAACAAATAATTTACATTTAATTAATAGTCGATATTCAATAAGGATTTAAATTTTTAATAAAAATAGGGATTTTTATTAAAGTAAATAAATGCCTATTTAAATTAAAGAATGCTGAACGAAGTAGAGCACATAATTAAGAATTACTCGTTCAAAGCATTTAAAAATATATATAAATACAACAAAATCGTGGAGGCATCTCTACATGCTCTTTATTAATTTGTTTGTTCAATACTCTAATAAAGTCACCGAACACCTAATTAATAAATCACATATCTACTTATATAACTGTGATCTATAGTAATTTTCCATTTGACATTTTTTTTACGAACGAATACCATAGATAAAATCCATTTTGTACTGTTGATCTATAAATATCTTTGCCGACTTGTTTATAATAATATTTAAATAAATAAAATCAGCAAAAACATCTTATCTGTGCATATTAGAACAATGGGAAAATATGTACACCAAAAAACAATAATACTTGCTCAGAAAGTAAATGCAACAGAAAAAAATATAGATATGCTTTATTTTATTTTTTTTTTTATAATAATTTTTTTATAATTTTTTTTTAAAAATAAATTAACATCTTAAAAAAAATATTTTTTTTTTTTGATGGAGATGATGTAGGGTATTCTTTTTTGGAAGATAAATAATGCAATGTAAAAACGTGATATACATAGCATATCATGTAAATTAATAACATTAATAGTTAATTAACTCAATTATTATTTTATATTAATTAATGAAAGTGAATAATATGTATTATAATTTAATTAAAAAAAAATGAAATAAGTAAAATTTTCTCTATACGTTTTTTATTATTTTGTTTTTTTCATATTACTAAAGTCATTGAACGAGCAATTAATAAATCAAGTAATGTATAGCAAAATTGATAAAGAGAATGTATAATTTTCTCTGCTAATTTAACGAATTTAAATATAATATTAATGATATAAAATAGTAAACTGTAAATTATGTAGCTTATTGAAAATTTATTTACTTTAATAGAAATCCTGTATTTTTTTTAAGGACATAAATTATAATTAATCATTAATTTGTAAGTACAAAATACTCAATTATAACTTTTCATGAACAATTTTCAGTTATTCAAGTTCATTTCTTTTTAAAAGAGAAAAAAAAAAAATTTAAATTATATTAATATTACTAACAGTGAAAGCTTTACTATAAAAAATATAAAATTTTCTAATGAAAATTTTTCTTTCTAAAAATTTTTTTTCTCTTATCATTTTATTTTATTTTTTTAAAGAAAATAAAATATATATTCATAAAAAATATGTAAAGCAAAATATACATTTTTTTTTTTTTTTTTTTTTTTTTGGCTAGCGCCCGTGCATGGTTAATTGTGTATTACATTTTCAACTATTCATTTTTATTCTCATAAAGGTTAACAAAGTTTACTGTTAACCAGTTATATAGTTTTTTATCTTTCTATCTCCTTTTTTTATTTAATTTTTTTCCCTTTCTTTATATTGACATAAAAATTTGTCATAATATAGATGAAAATTTTCCAAAATTCTATCAATTAATTTTATTCTTTTTCACTTGTAATACCATATTAATGAGTCATTGATAGTTGTGGGCACAAAAACAATGAAGTATTTTTCCTAAGAGCATCCACTTCCTTAACTTGACATTTTTTAATCATTTCATCATTTTTTTTAGAAAGCAGTTCACATATTGATAGAATGATGGCATTATACCATATATTATATATGTTCTTGAAATAAACCAACACATCATATTTATTATTCTTTTCACTAGATGGATAATGTTCTAAACGTTCCTTAATACAAGTTTGTTTTTTTTTCAATATGCCACTCTCTGCTAACATTCTTTCATCTTTTAACCTATTTTTTATTTGTAGCGTATCTTTATAATTCAAAGACCTATTGAAATCATACTATGGGATAAAATAAAAATTATTTAAAATTTTTTTTCTATTGTTAGAGTAATAAATTAAATAAAATTTTAAAAATGGTTAGAAAAAAAATATATTCATATGTATTTTTTTATATGAAAATTATCTTACATTGTAAAAACAATGGAATATCCAAATTAAAAGAAGAAATATAAAAATCTTTAAACATAAAGTAAAGGTTTTCATTCTATTACTTTTATTGTATAACATTTAAGTTAGAGTTATTAAGCTAGATACAAAACTATTTTTATCTTCAGTATTGCTAAGTTAAAAATTTGTAATATTGCTTTAGTTAATATTATGATCTTTGTAAATTAAGTTTTTAAGGTAATAAATTATATGTTTATATGAAATATAATTCCTAATTTTTCAGAATTACACATAATATTACACTTGATTTATTTATGATCAATATTGTTAATTTTTCAAAAAAAAAAAATAAAATAAATAAGCATGTATGTTTGTGAGTTAAAAAAAACGTTAAAATATGTAAAGTTATTTTAAAAATGTTTCATTAAAATTATACTCATCCTTAAAGTAGTTAAAAAAAATTATATATTGTTAATTTAAAACAAATAAAAATTGTAAGTGTTATATTTTTAATATAAACCAACTTTTTTTATATTTTTTTTCTCTTAATCACCTTAAACTTTAAATTATCTTGTATATAGTATTTATGATTTATAGATATAAATTTATACGTATTAGAGATATTATATCTGCATCAAAAAAATAAAAAACGTTTAATTAAAAATTGTTCTATGCATGTGTTTTTCACGCAATATACTATATTTGTGGTCATTTTTATTTTAATATGAAACTAACTTTTTATTGTTTATATTTTTGTTTTAAACGTAACTATTTTGGTTTTTCTATTATACATTTTTTACTTTAATGTTTTTTTTTATTTTCGTAATTAATAAATGTTTATACAATATATATATGTATTTGTATTTATTTTTTGTTATTATAATTATTTCTTAAAAAAATTTTCTTTTTTATATATTTCATGCATAACAAAATAAAACAAAATCGTGAAATGCACAAATTCAAAAAAAAAACTGAAAACATACCTATTTTAAAGAAATTATAATAATATATCATATAAAAAGCGCTTTAAATGAATTAATTACACTTTAAAAAAAAAAAACTATTTTTTTAATTATATATATATATATAGGAAAAAGCACGTTTCAAAAAATGATTGTTTATTTTTTTGAAAATTTACTTTTTTATTTAATCTAAAAACTACGAAGAATATTCTTTTTTATATGAAACATATTGAAAAAATATATTTTTATGAATTTTTTTTTTTTTTTTAACTAATAATAATAAATATAAATTTTAAATTTAATAATACTGTTATTTATTATATTAACTATAAAAATATAATTTTACTTAAATATAATGAATTATTTCCTAAAAAAATACAAGTATATACCTTATTATTGGGATATAAAATGTATCAATTAATAAATATAACACAGAATTATAACGTAACCTTTTGCATGTACATTATCATAATCTCCTAACTAAATAAGAAAAAAAAAATTTTATCTTCTTTTTTAGATTTTATATGCTTAATTTATAACTTTTTATTATCATGATAATGCATATATTTTATTTTTTGTTTTATTTTATTTTATTTTATTTTAGTTTTATTTATTTATATTGTAACTTTTTTGCATTTCCTTATATTGTTTATAAAATTTAGCTAACTCAATTATTGAGTTATAAATAGTATTATCTACTTATTTTAAGTAAGGTTTAAATAAATAAAATGAAAAATAAACTTTTTTAATCTTTTTTATTAAAATTCAGGGAAATGTGAGCACATAAACACTTAAAGTACGTATACTAAAAAAATATATTTTCACTAAAAGTAAATTTATTTTAAAAAAAAGTAGCTGCACTAAAAGTAATTACATTTAAAAAAAATACTTGCTCTAAAAGTATATACACTAAGAAAAAAATATTCATATGTTGTTTTATTTTTTTATTAAAAAAAAAAGTATGATATTTTAAAAAAAAAATTTTTTTTTTGAAAAATTAAGAGTGTAATATAAGATGTGATATACATGAGATATAGTTTAAAATAACAATAATAGTTATTAATTTATACATTTAATATTTGATATAATTAATATAAATGAATAATATGAAGAAAATAAAATGAATAGAGTTTTTTCTACGTGCTTTATATTAATTTGTTTGTTTGATACTAGCAAGGTCATTGAACGAGTAATTAATAAATCACTTATATAAAAACAAAGAGCTCAACAATTGTCCCTCTTAAATATTAAGTTTTCCTTAAATATTTAAGTTATATAAAATATCTTTGTAAACATTAATGAAGGATTTTATTAAGAATTTTTATGTTTTTAATTTAATTTGTAATCATCTTTGATATACCATAAATAAAAAAGTATATTCATAAATACTATCTTTTTATTATTTTAACGCTCATTTTTCTTTAGAAAATATTCTTAAGTTTAATAGAAGTGTGTTTTTATGATTTACGTATTTTTAATATAATATATAAATGCAGTTTTTGTAACTAAAATTGTGTAAAATATAAAAGTATCTTACATTTATATATACTGCTTCATTGTATTAAAATCTTTTAAATAATATATGTATTGAATATTTAAAAATTAAAATTATCCAAATAATAATCCACTAAATGTAAAAATTATTGCAATTATTATAAGTAAGGTAATGTTCATAAGGAAAAAAAAATTATTTATAACTCTTACTTGGTAATTGTAATATTAATATATAAATAAATAAGATAGTCAATGATATAACTATTAACAAAAGATAAATCATACATAAATAATCATTTATATATACGTATTCTCATAGTTATTTTTATAAAAATAAATAATATATATTTCATTCTTATAATAATGCATATGAAATAATCATAGTAGTGTAAAAATAACATCTATAGCAATAGATAATGTATATATTGTTAGTAAAAGGTTTTACTAACTTTTTTTTATAATGAAAAAATTTCTATATGGAAAATATATAGTTGTCTATACGCAAAAGCTAATTAAAAAAAATAAATAAAAAATAAAAAATAGTTAATGTTTTTTTATATATTTTTCTTAACATAAATTACTGATTATTTTTTTAATTTTGGAAGATATGCATTTTATTCAAAAAAATCTTAAAATTTTTTTTTAATATTTTAATCAAAGAAAATTTTCTATTTTTGAGAATTAAATTTTCGTTGTTTTTTTTTTTTTTTTTTTTTTTTTTTATTTTTGCATTAATCTAAGTAAATCTATAAGTTTGTATATCTTCTTTAAATAACATTCACAAATAATAAATGATGAATTTAAATTTTTAAAAATTTAGAAGACTTTAAGTGCAACACTTAAGAAAGAAAACATAGAAATAATTTACATACAATTATAAATTTTTTTTACATAGAAATTTAAAATCATTTTATAATTTTCATATATATATATATATATATATATAAATATATATATATATATATTTATTTATCTAATATTAAATAGGNGTTTTACTAACTTTTTTTTATAATGAAAAAATTTCTATATGGAAAATATATAGTTGTCTATACGCAAAAGCTAATTAAAAAAAATAAATAAAAAATAAAAAATAGTTAATGTTTTTTTATATATTTTTCTTAACATAAATTACTGATTATTTTTTTAATTTTGGAAGATATGCATTTTATTCAAAAAAATCTTAAAATTTTTTTTTAATATTTTAATCAAAGAAAATTTTCTATTTTTGAGAATTAAATTTTCGTTGTTTCCAGCAAATAATATAAGTATGTGTTTTTATTATTTTAAAGAACTGACTTGAGTTTTTAAACACTAATCGTTATAAATAGTAATTATATGTTTTGTACTTAAAAACTAATAATCAATGAGGATTTATGCTTTCTATAAAAATATAGTGATTTTTACTAAAGTAAATAAATAATCAATGATATAAATTGCATAAATACAGTTTCTGATTTATAGCATTGATGTGTTACTTAAATCAATGAAACTCGTAATAGTGACTCTACATTCTTTTTGTTAACTTGCTGGTTGATTTATTAAATGTCTATTCAATAACTTTTTTGTAATATTGAACAAACAGATTAATAAAAAGTATGTAGAGTTTTCTATATTTATTTAAAGAATTTATATTTAGTTTTAATTCTAAAAACCAGTAAACTGTGTTTATATATTATAAATCTATTATTATTCCTAAGAGGCATTTATTTACTTTGGTAAAAATACTTATTTTTATTAAAAATTTATATCCTTGTTCATTATTAATTTTTAATTAATTTAATTTTACTTATAATGTTATGAATATTGTTTGGCAATTCAAGTCCATTGATTTTAACAAATATAATTAAATAATGAAATATCAATTAAATTATATAAATATTAAAAAATATGAAAATTTTATTATTATTAATATAAAATTTTCTTATATAAATTTAAACAAAATATACTACAAGAAAATTTTTTATACAACCTTTCATTTTAATTTTTCGACAAAAAAAAATCATTTCAAAAAAATAAATGTATATATGTCTTTTAAATTTACAAAAATGAAGCAAAAAAAAATTAATTTTTTTTTTTTCTTTTATCTTGTTCTTGAACGGCTGACTATTTATTTTCTATACAACTATAACTTTTTATTTTCAAAAAGTTTAATGGTTTCTTTTCTTAAATACTAGATAAAAAAAAAAATTTGGTTAATTTTTTTTGTTTTTTTTCTTTAATTTAAATATATAAAAAAAAATATATTCATTTTTTAAGTGATGTAATTAATAGAGGAAAAAATAGAAGAAAAATTGTTGGATAAAAAGCTTCTTGTAATGAATATTTTTTCGAATTTTTATAAGTAAATTTTATATTAAAAATAATAAAATTTTAATGCTCTGTAGAATTCAAATAATTTATTTTGAATTGGGGTTAATTAATTATTTTTTTTAATTTAAGATCAATGAATTTATGTTGCTAAATATTACTCATAATGTTATATGTAATTTAAATCGATAATTAATAAGAATTTAAATTTTTAATAAAAATACATGGTTTTTATTAAATTAATGTCTTTTAAGAACAATAAGTTGTCAATGGAATAAACTATATATAAAACAGTTTACTGGTTTATAGCATTAAAATTAAATTTAAATTCATTAAACTAGTAGAGTTAACTCTACATGCTCTTTATTAATCTGTTCAGTATAATAGTAGAATAATTAATAAAAAGAAATATTAACCTTTTCGAGAATAGAATGTTATAGCTGCATGGAAAATAAATAGCCATACAAGTGTTAGATAAAAAAAAAAAAAAAAGGTTGAAAAGAAAAAAAGAAAAATAATAAAAAAAAAATATAAGTATTTTTTTTTTTTTGACGAAACAGTTTCTTTTGTATGGAATTTATATTATGAATTTTAAAGAAATAATTTAAGAAAAGAAGAATAACAAAATTATCATGTGTTTTCTATTTATATAATTTTAGCTTGTATTATATTAATTGTGTACGTTTGTTAATTTTAATAAAATGTAATTAAGTGTTAAACATTATTTATAACATTATAATTAAAAATATATGTAAGTACAAATAAATAATTAATGAGAATTTATGTCTTTAATAAGAATAATGCAATTCTTTTTAAATTAAATAAGTACCTCTTAAAACCTAATAAATGCTCAATGAAGTAGACCATATATAACACGCTTTACTGGCTTACAACATTAAAATTATATTTAATTTCATTAAATCCGTAGAGGCAACTCTACATGCACTTTACTAATTTATTTGTTTAGCACTCTAGCAAAGTTATCGAACAGTTAATTAATTAGCCACAAATCATTCAATAAGAAATATAAAAATCATAAATCAAGTATTAAACATACAAAATAATAAAAACTATGTATAATGCATTTTATTAATTTTAACTATTGTAAGAAAATATATATTCTATAATTATGTTTTATATATATAGATTATATAATTGGTTAATAAAAGACTTTATTAACCTTTTTTAGAATAATAATTAACCATGCAAGCATTGGATAAAAAAAAAAAAAATTAGTCAATTTTTTTTTATAAATTTTTTTTTTTTGAAGGAGAAATAATTAGTTTTCAGAATTGATGAATAATTTTAGGTTATTGAAATTTAATTTTAATGATGAATATAATTTTTTAGAATTAATTTTGATTATTATTTGAAAGAGAAAATGTTATACTTACACTAATTAAATTTTCATGTTTTTTATATTTATTTAAGTTAATTTTGTATTTTAATAATTACTCATTTCTATTAAAAGAAAGACATGAATTTTTAAATATTATTCATAACTTCATAAATAAAGTATGTTTAATTAAATATCGATAATTAATGAGAATTTAAATTTTTAGTAAAAGTATAGGATTTTGGTTAAAGTAAATAAATATTTCTTAAAAATAAATATTCATTGAAGTAGGTTACATATATAAATTTTACTTGTTTGCAGAATTAAAATTAAATTTAAATTAATTAAATTAGTGAAGGGAACTATGCATAATTTTTATTAATCTGTTTGTTCAATACTCTTTCAAGTCATTGAACTGCAATTAATAAATCGATAAATGAGCATTTATGATTTTTTGAGTATTTATTAATTTAATAAAAATTGTCCTTATTCCTACTAAAAATCTAAATCTTCTTTAAAATTTTTTATTGTGTGTAAAATATTCCTTTAAAATGAATTAACAAAATTAAAATTAAAGTTCCTGTTTTTTAAAAATATATAAAAATTAAATAACAATAATAAAAAAAAGCCTTTTTCTTCTTTTTCTTTTTAAAGTTTTAATTTATTTTTTGTTAGCTTAAAAATTAGATAAACTGATAAAATTCAACAGAACGTTTATAGCCATAGAGTAAAATAAATAAAATAAAAAAAACCAATAACCTTTTTTTTTTTTATTTAATGAATGTGCATGACTCTCTATTTTCTCTATAAGATTCTACTGTTTCATATAAACTTAAAATATTTTTTATTAAAAAATAGCTAAACGTTTATTGTTTCAGAAGTATTTTCTTACTTTAATGAAAATTTATCCATATTTTCATTAAAAACTTCAATCATCATTAAAATTGTCGATCACTTGTAAAAGGAATTTTTTTAAAGAGACATCATAATTTTAATTAAAGTTATTAAAAGTACATGAAAATTAAATATTAATAAAAATAATATATTTTTTATATTTCTTTAAAATGTTCATTTAATTTTTAATTATTCTAAGATCAATTCAACTGACAAAATTTAATATCTAAATAAATGAAAATCCCTTCAATAACTCAAAAAAAAAATTTTTTTTTTTTTTTTTTAATTAAAATCAAGTAAAAAACAACTAATAAAAACATTTAATAATAAAAATAAGATTTTTTTTTTTTTTTTTGTTAGAAATTTTCTGAAATATATAACTTATTCTCCATTAAATGTCTTAATATTCCATAAGAGGTTAATAATATCTTTTATTAAACACTACATAACTACAAAAACGGGTTAATATAAATATTGTTAATAAAATTTCTGAAGTGTTTTGAATTGATTGTTGTAATTCATGTTGATAATTTTATCTTACGATCTTTTTCTATATCAAGAAGTCCAGTGTTTTCTAAATGCATATTTAATATAAAAATAAGATAATATAGTTTTTATTACCTAGTAAATAGTAATAAAAACATTAAGTTGATATATTTTTGTTTAAAGTGTTATGAATATCATATAAAATAAACTATATATTTAATATTGTATATTGTATTTATTGATTTATTAATTGCATATTCAATGACTTTTCTAAAGTAGTGAACAAACAAATTATTATAAAGTACGTAGAGTTACCCCTACTTATTCAATGAATTTAAGTATAACTTTAATGCTATAAACTAGTAAAATGTATATATTTACTTTACTTTATTGAATATTTATTGTTTTTAAGAGATATTTATTTTCTTTGATAAAAATGCTATATTTCTATTAAAAATTTAAATCCTCTTTAATTATCAATTTTAATTATATTTGCTTTATAATGTTATAAGTAAAACTTAGCAATTCTAATATATTTCCACTAAATTAACAAATATACATAATTAACAAAATAAAAAATAAATTATATTAATAATACAAAAATTTATCATCGTTTATATAAAATTTTCTTATATAAATTTAAATAAAACAATAACATTTCATAAGATTTTGTTTCTTATCCTTACCAATACTATTGTCTTTGTAGGTCTGATTTGCAGCATTTATACTGATATTTCGGTTCTCATCTATCTTTGTTTCTCTATTTTCTACAGTTAGCAAATATTTTCTTATCTATGTAAAAGGTTTATACATTTCCATCTTCTTATCTAATTATTTTAAGAATTTCTCTCGTATATAACTTTTAAAGCATTTTAAAATGCCCTATCTGCATATGCTATTCTCTTTCTTGAAACATAAAAAGCTAAGAGCATACGAATTACAGTCCGTAATAAATGAACTTATAGCTTCTTTAACAGATACTTTTTTTGGTGCATTAAATAACTTCCTTGCTAAAATGAATTTCTCGTCTGGATCTTCAAACATTACTTTAGCTAATTTAATTTGAAATTGTAACATATAGGTGATTTTTTTGTCTCTTCATAATTTAGCTATTTCCTGGTAGTAGTCGTTTGATGTTAAAGAATCTAATATCATATATGTTTTTACTCTGGATATTCCTTGCATTTTTGCCTTCATTTCGAATATCCTAAACCAACTAAAGTATAGTTCTAAAGATCAATCACTAAATTTTGGGAGTCCAGGTGGTACTTTAGCTTTTATCTTATCTCCATTGTTTCTAATTTCAAATATGTATGAATGATTAAATTCTATTATATTCCCAAAAGAATCTGGTTTAAGATTGTATAATTCTTTATCCATTTTGAAATGCTAATCCAATGTGGGTTCTGTTTGTGCTGTTTTCGGTTTTTTTGCCGTTGTCGCCAATTGATTTATTAACTCGGTATTCGGAGACTTTGCTAGAGTACTGAACAAACAAATTAATAAAGAGCATGCAGAGTTTTGTCTACGGTTTTGATGTATATGTATATATTTTTAAATGCTTTGAACTAGTAATTCTTAATTATGTGATTTACTTCGTTCAGCATTCTTTAATTTCAATAGGCATTTATTTACTTTAATAAAAATCTTTACTTTTATTAAAATTTTATATACTTATTGAATATTGATCATTAATTAAATGTATATTACTCGTTTCTTTGCCATGAGTTATGTTCAACAATTAATATATATTGCTGTTGAATTATCAAACATAAACAATTAGTGATAATACAAATTAATTATCTAAATATTAATTACGTGAAAATTTTATTGTTATATATATAAAATTTTCTCTTACAAATAAAAATTATAAATACTATGTAAATTAAATTCTTTTGTATATATAATATCTTTTTCTTACTGGTAATAAACCTTTTTCCAGTTGATTTTTTTACTAATCTTTCGACAATTTTCCTGAAATTTTTTTTCTTTTTTTCTTAAAAAAGAAAAAATATCTTTTTTTTTTTTTTATTTGCGTATGCATAAACAATACGCATTCTTCATATAGCTAGTCCCTTTTACTACCAAAAAGGTTAATAAAGCCTTTTATTAACCAAATATATGTTAGTCATGCAAACAATGGATAAAAAAAAAGAAAAAAATTAGTTATTTTTTTTGTTTTTTTTTTGTAAATTCTAAAACGAATAAAAGAAATATATTTTTTTTTTTTGGAAAATTGTTGTATTGTTGAAAAATTAAAAAAAGCATAGTTACTGACTAAAAAGTTTCCTGTAGTATATTTTTTTTAAATTTATATAAGAAAATTTTATATTAATTATAATAATGTTTTCATATTTCGTAGTATTTATATAATACAATTTTTATTCTATTGATTGCTTATGCTTGTTTATTTGAAGGCAGTGAATTTGAATTGTTAATGATTACTCATAACATTATAAATAAAATATATGTAATCAAAATAAATAATGATGATTTAAGTTTTTAATGAAAATATAGGACTTTTATTAAGGTAAATAAATTCCTATGCAAAAAAATAAATACTCAACTAATTAGACAACACAAATACAATTTACTGGTTTAGAGTATTAAAAAAAAATTTAAGTTCATTATATTAGTATAGATAAATCTGCATGCTCTTTATTAATCTGTTTGTTCAACATCCTAAAAAAAACATTGAATAAGCAGTTAGTAAATTACTAACATACATATATTATATATTTTAATTTATTTGTGTAAGAAAAAAGAAAGTATATATATAATTAAAATAAAGAACAATAAAAGCCAACGTATATATTGAAGAATATTCTACAACAAAAAAAATAATAATGATAAATATAATATTTTGTTTAAATATAAAAATATAAATATATAGATATAAATGTGACACAACTATGAAGGATTTTCATATTAATGGAATGCATGCATTCATTATACAAAGTATTACATAATACATATATCTCAAGATATATTTATTTTTATATAAAGCTACTAAAGCTTCTTTATATAATTTTTATAAATGAAAGGGTAATGATTACACATATATATATTTCGTTTTATTAAAGAATAAAGAAAAAATATTGATATATTTTTAAGATTCAGTAGCATAATGTAGATAGAAGTAAAAATATAATAATAAAAACTAGGGGAAATTTTTTATTATCTTAGTTGCATGTCTTATAAGTCGCATAACAAATAAATGAAAATAAAATTGATGAAAAGTAAAAATTTTCGTAAAAATAATATATTACAAATTATTTTTTATTATATTTGTAGATTTATAGATATAATACTATTGAAGATTATAAAGAAAAATAGAAAATTTATTTATTTTATATTACTATTATTAGAAAGGTTAAAAATTGCATAAATTTTATTGAATTAAAAAAAAAACAAAAGGAAAAAAATATATATCTAAAAAATTATTGCACCTATTTTTATTAAATCTATTTACATTTATTACATTTCACTTGATTTTTAACATAACTATCATAATTAAAATTTAAGTTAAAATTATTATATATGTAATATATATAATTTAATAAATATATAATAAATTTTTTTTTAAAGATAGTTCGTAAGAAATATTATCTATAATAGTTTTTACATTTGTTATAACTATTATTATTATAACTTAAAATTTGCTATATTTAAAAATATTTTTTTTCATAATTGCTATTGTTTCTTTTTAACATATTTATGTAGAAACTTTTAGCAAAATATGTACACATATTTTTGCTTTAATTATATATCATTGAGTTATAAAAATGATTACTTCAGTGTATTGTTTATTTTTATTGAGATTTATATATTATTATTACTTAAATTATAAAAATTATGATAATTTTTATATTTATTTAAATTCCTTTTTTTTTCAGATTTTTATTGTCATATATTTCAAATTGTATACCTGAAAAAGATAGTTTACACCTAGCTGTGAACTTATAATTTATAACACATTTCATTATTTCTAAAATTTAATTCTTCCAATAATATATTGTTATGCAAGAAATTGAACCATAATTAAAATAAATTCAAACTTATGTAAATTACATTTTTATTATTGTTTTCATTAAAACTACCATTATACCAATAAATGTAAATAAGATTATGATACTTTGTTTTTATTTTTTTCAATATTTATTGCTATATATCATAAATTTTTTATCAAAAATATTTTAATAGTTGTATGTTAAAATTGTTTATGTTAATAAAATTTTATCACTATAACGTATATCCATTATCTTAATTACATATTATTTATAAACATTCTGCATTAATATTAAATCAATTTATGTATCTTACGATATAAATAGTCATTATGCCACAGTTACTTTTAGAATTGATACAAATTAAATTACATAATTTATTAATATAAATAACATTAAACAATTATAATATTCGATAATCATGATATTCACCAATATAATATGTTTATCGTTACACTTATTTTTACTTTTATTATGATTTAAAAAAAAAAATTTTAATTTTTTTTTTAAATATTTTTTTTATATCTTTGATTCTTTAATTCATTCAGAAGTTATTTTCCATACAATTTATTATCTCTCATTTCGTAAAATTTTAATTATATCTTTTATTGACCAATGTTATACAAAAGTTTTTAAACAAATAATTAACAAATCAAAGTCCCAATATTTGAATTTTCTTAGGTTAATAAAGGATATCATTGAAATTTTTTAAATATTAGTAAAGTATAAATAAAATAAAAAGATAAATATAAATGTTTGACATTTTAAAAAATATTTCATATAAGTAGTTAAAAAAAAAAAATAATAGCTAAATATTTTTGTTCATTTAAAAAATTTTTAGAATGAATTTATTATTTTTTGAATAAAAAATTAGAATTTATTAAAAGGATTTTTAAATAACATTTATAGAAGGTTACTATAGTAATAAAATTATTTCACATACAATCAATGATCTATGTTTAATATTTATATTCTTAAATAAGTTATACTTAATTAACTTATTTAAATGTTTTTTAAATTAACTGATGTAATAGGAATAAATAATATATTAATCCTTATATTTTATTTAGAAGATAGGTCATCAAATATAAGCTATATATTTCATGTTATTTAATTATATAAAAATTACATATTATTGATAAAAAAATATTTTCACAACTATTAAATTTTGTAGAGCATAGTCTACTTACTATTGATTTGTTTGTTCAATATTTGGTTAATAAAATATATTATTAACATTTTTGTAATAACATATAGTAGCTTTATGAAAGTGTATAAAACAAGTAATAAATATTCTAAAGTTTAAAAAAATAAAGATTTTTACATAAAATCAATAGCAAAGATTCATATTTTTAATAAAAATAAAGTGATTTTTATTAAAGTAAATAAATTCTCCTAAAATCAATAAATTATAAAAATTGTAAGTTACATAGTTTATTAGTTTGTATTATCAATGTAATTTTTACAACAATTAGTAGAAGCCATACATTCTCTTTATTAATTTTGTTTTTCAATATTCTAGTAAAATCTTTAAGGATCATGTTAATAAATCATAATACTGCAAAATTCCTTAAGCAAGTAAATATTAGATTACCCTCTTTAGGATAATTGATAATAGATCTATAGAGAAAATAAAATCAGCCATACATATTCACAAGTTCAAAAATAAAATAAAGCTATTTTTAATTTTTTTTTTATGTTAAATTTTGTTTTTAAATTTTTTTTTATATTTTTTTTGTTTGTTGTAGATTAATAGAAAAATATATTGTTAGTAAAATATTTTTGTTTTTTAAAATATATTTTTATTGTGAAATATATTTTGATTTTATTATGTAAATTAGTTAACTCTAATGAATTAATTTTGAGTAAATTAAATAGAATTTCAATGTTCTAAAAAGAAAACAAAAGGATTTATTTTTACTTTTTTTATTAAATTATTGTATAGTATATTTTAAGATATTGTAAGCAAATTGAATTCAAACTTTGTTTAAAATAAATAAACATTTGTACTCAAATATATCTCTATATTAAATGTAATCTGTAAGAGAAACATTATATGCTCTTTATTAATTAGTATTTCCAATACATTAGTAAAGTCATTGAAGAGGCAAATAATAAATCATATATATAATCATACTTTCTTATAATGAATAGGGAAGTTATTTCTCTCTACCAAATTTTTAGGAATATTATTTTTATCTCCTCACTAAAATCATCTATTTTCTGTCAAGAAGGAATACATAAATGTTTTCATATTCTTTTAACAGTCTATCATCATATAATATGTAATTAAGAAGATCATTTTAATCATCTATTGACCTAGAAATCCAATAATCTAAATTATTTTAAACTCCTCCAATGTGTTCAAATACTGAACAAAATTCGAATAGCCTAACTTCCATCTTTACAATTTCCTAGTAATGGCAGAATCAACCTTTATTATACCATTACAATTTGCTTTTATAAATACTTTAGATCCTTTAATATAATAATCAAATGTTTCACAAGATATAATTATTAAGAATAGTTCTATTTATATTGTTCTCCATTTCCATTTAGCATCATTTAATTTTTTTGAAGTATAATGAATAAAGTTTGTGCAACCATTATCATTATCTATTTCAGTTAATGCGATTCCAAAACATTATAAGAGAATTCAGTAAAACAGTATTCGGTTTTTTGGATCAAGGATATAATAAATTATTTAGACCATTTTTTTTTTATTTATTAAAAAATCTGAGAATTATTAGTAATGAAACTAATTTAGAAATACACTAATAAAAATTTTTAATATATTTTATATAATAATTAGTATCTCCCAATAGTGTAAAAATAGCATTATCAATATATCTTAAATGATATTTGAATAAATAAAATAAGTAAAAACATTTGCATTTGTTCTTATTAAAATACGAATTAAATGCGCACGATAAAAAAAAATAAATATACAAAATATGTACAAAAAAAAGAAAAAAAGATGATAGCTTTAATGACAAATACATTAAAAAAAATGTAGATATGTTTTGTTAAATTTGTTTTTTTATTATAATTCTCACTAAAAAAAAAATTAATTTTTTTTTTTTTGGTAATGATTTTTCTCATTGTTCTTTTATTAAAAAAAAATATATCTCAAGCAATAAATATTTTCTTTTGGGAACGATAATGTAGAGTATTTTTTTTATGAGAGATTAAAAGCGTAAGGCAAAATGTGACATACATGAGATATTGTGTAAATTAACAACAAAAATATTTAAATGATATAATTAATATTTTATATTAATTAATAAAATTAAATAATTTGCTTAATGTTTTAATTTAATAAAAATAAAATAAGTATAATTTTTTATATATATTCTCTATTAATTTATTCCATACTATCACGATCATTGAACAGGTGTTTTATTAACTGGGTGTTCTGGGACTTTACTATAGTACTGATTTATTAACTGGGTGTTCGGAGACTTTGCTAGAGTACTAAACAAACCAATTAATAAAGAGCATGTAGAGATGACTCTACGATTTTCTTATACTTACGTATATTCTTATATGCTTTGAACGAATGATCTTTAATCATAAACTACTTCGTTCGGCATTCTTTTGCTTCAATAAGTATTTATTTACTTTAATAAATAAATCCTTATTTTATTAAAAATTTAAACACTTATTTAACATTAACTATTAATTGATTATAATTATTAGTTTATTTATTACGAGTTACAATCAGCAATCATTTTGTATTGCTGTCGAATTAACAAAACACAAATACTTATTAAAAATGCAAATAAATTATATGCATATTAATTACATTAATTCAAAATATGAATATTATGCAAATTAAACACTTTACAAAAATATCATTATCTTCTTAAAAAAAAAATCTCTCTCTCTGATTTTTTTCTCTCTCTTCAAAAAAAAATAAATTAAATCTTTTTTTTTTTATTTTTTTTTTTTATCTTTATCTTTTTCGAAAGAAACATTTCTCAAAAAAAAAAATCCAATAATTTTTTTTTTTTTTTTTTTTTTTTTTTTTTAGTTAGCACAACTAACTATGTATTCTCCACATAGCTAGTCCTTTTATAGCCAAAAAGGTTAATGAAGCTTTTTATTAACCAAGTACTGAACAAACCAATTAATAAAGAGCATGTAGAGGTGTCTCTACGATTTTTGTATATTTATATATATTTTTATTTGCTTTGAACGAGTGATCCTTAATTATAATCTACTTCGTTCAGCATTCTTTTATTTCAATAGGCATTTATTTACTTTAATAAAAATCCTTATTTTTATTAAAAATTTAAATACTTATTGAACATAAATTATTAATTAATTATAATTACTAGTTTATTTGTTATGAGTTACATTCAGCAATTAATATATATTGCTGTTGAATTAACAAACATAAACAATTAGTAAAAATGCAAATTAATTATATGAACATTAATTACGTTAAAATTTTATTGTCATATGTATAAAATTTTCTCTCACAAATTAAAAATATATATATTATGCAAATTAAACTCTTTTATATAAACATTTTTATCTGTTTAAAATCTCATTCTTATTGGTACTAAATCTTACTCTCGATTTTTATTTTACCAATATTTTTTTTCTTCTCAATTCAATCATTTTAAAAAAAATAAATATATTTTTTTTCTTACGTATCTCTCTTTTTTTTTTTTTTTTTTTTTTTTTTTCATTTCCGTGTGCACAACCAACTACGTATTCTTCATATAGCTAGTTCTTTTTATTACCAAAAAGGTTAATGAAGCCTTTTATTAACCACGGAATAAGAAAAGTTTAAATATATACCTGAATTAGAACTTAAAAACTATTATAATATTTATAACAGAGATTTTACAACATCATATAAATTACATGATAATGTAGATAATATGGTAAATAAAAAGATACAAAAAGGGATCGGAACTGTAAGATAACTTAGAGAAGATAAAATAAAATAATATCATTATTTTTTCCAAAATAGTGGAGTATAGTCTATAAATGTTATTAATGACCTCTTTTGTATAATATTTCAGTGAATAAATCGAATTAAAACATTTTATTTAGTGCACGCTATGTCACACGAACAATTTTAAATCATAAACTTATACATTAAAATAATTGTTCAAAAAGTATGTGCACTAAAAAAAAAATATATACACATGCACTGAAAGTTAATATACTGAAAAAAAGAAAATAACATTTTTGTTTTTTGCTTGTTTATATGCGATTAAAAAAAAAATATCATATAAATATTTTTTTTTTGACATATTATTCGGACCTAAAAAAAAAATTTTATGAGATTTTTTTGTTAAAAAAATAAAAAAAAATTTTTTTTTTTTGTTATGTTTTATGGACTCCTATAGAGTGTATATTTTTTTTATTTAAAGTTAAAATGTGATATTAGAGAAATTATATTTTGATGTGTCACGTAGATTAACTTTAAAAAAAATTAATTAACTAAAAAATAGTATTTGATGTTGATTAGCAAATATAAAGATTTTTAGATTAAAATATTAATTAAATTGAAATCAAATTAAATAGAGCTTACCTGCTCTTTATTAATTTGTTTACGTGATACTAGTAAAGTTATTGAATAAGATATTAATAAATCACTAGGCGTGCGATAGATAAGTAAAAAAAAAATTTTTTAATTTTATTTCTTTTTATATGATAATAGTGTTCAGTTAAAAGGGGAATTTAAATATTTTTTTTTTAATTTTTTTCTTGGGAAAAGAATAATTGGGAAAATATTCCTTTTCAGAGTAAATTTTGACATTTTTAAAAAAATTTTATGTTTTTAAAAGTAAAATTTTAGTTGCTAATAGTTATTATGATGTTAGTTTGTTTTTTAATATTTAATTAATTTTATTAATTTCAAAGTATTAGATTTAAATTTATAAGCATTATTCGTGAAATTATAATTAAAAGAGTTTGTATTTAAAAATCGATAGCTAATATAAATTTATGTTTTTAATAAAAAACAAAGTGATTTTTATTAAAATAAATAAAATATTTTAAAAATCAAGAAATTTTCATTGGAGTAAACTATAAAAATTAAATTCTCTTGCTTATTACAATAATATAATATTATAGCCAATTATACGAGTAGAAGTAACTCTACATCTCCTTAACTTCTTTGTTCGATATTTTAGAAAAATTTTTGAGCGTACAGCTAATTAATAAGAGAGAATTTTTTTATAGATTAATATTACATATATATATGGAGATAACACATAAAATTTTAATTATTTTTGTTATTTGAAGACTATATGAGTAATTAAGGATAAAAAGAGATAAATATATCATTTAGATGAATCCCTTTTTTGATGAAACACAAAAAAAATATATATTATAAAATGTTTATAGGTAATGGAAATTTAGTTTTAATGAAGCTAAGTAATAGTTCTTAAACCACATAAACATTTTCATAAATTATTAATATACAAACATTAAAATATTGATTTAATATAAAATTAATTGAAGTATTTAATTTTAATGTAAAATAAAATGCTTAATTTGAGTAATATATCCTAATTCTATAAAATTATATATTTAATTATAGTAAATAATTTATTAATATGTAAAATAAATAGTGATTATTACACATATTCTCTATTTAACTATTCAATATATTACAAATATATTTAAGAAGGTAATTAGTAAATCTGGCACTTTAGTTAAAAGTATAAATTAAAAACAAGAGTTGAATATTAACAAAAAATTATGTGTAAGCACTATATATTTATATAAATGCAAAATTTTTCATATATTATGTTCACTGATTTAAATAAAATAGTATATATTATAAATATCTAAATAATGAATTAAAATTAGAATAAAAGAAGTATAATGTCAAATTAATGTAGAATATTTTAATTTTTTTATAACCTTAATTATGATATCACTTTTTCTTAAGTATATAAATTTAAGTATCATGCATATATATACTTAATTATTCATATATATCCAACAAATATGAATTTATTACAATAAAAAAATATATAAATTAATTTTTATTTATTTCATTAATGTAAAAAAGATATAATTAAAAAAAACTAAAATAAAATAAAGAATTTTATGAAATTTTTTTTTAACGTTAAAAATTTACTAATAAAAAAAAAAGAAGAAATATTTTGTAAATTATGTAAATAATAACAGGAATTCTTCACAAAAACCTTAAAAAATATTTGAATTAATAACAAAAAATTTATAACAAAAATAAAATACTTTTTATTCTAAAAAGGCCATATAATTCACTTATAGGTTAATATTTATACCACTTCTGTTATATGTGTATATATTGGATTATAATTTAATATATTATTCTTTTTGTATATTCGAACAGAAATTAAGCTAAAGTTAATTACTACTATTAAACTTGTCATTTTTAATTCAGTAGTTTTATACAGATATGTAACTTAATTCATGTGAATCAGTAATATCATTACTTATATTTTTTAAATGCTTTATCATGGGTATTCAATGTATTTATTTATAATAATCTTTTGCTTAAAAAAAATTCCATTATTTATACTAAAAAAAACCTGTATCCATATAAAAGAAATTAATTTTTATTTCTCATGATCTTTTAGAATACTGGAAATTCCAAAAAAATTACCATAGGAAAAATTCCTTCTTACTCTGATAAGAAAAATAATATAAATTTTTTTCTTTTCAGTTATACAATAATATATTAAGTTAAACTATTAAAATTTTCTCCTAAATATCCTGCATAAATGGTTAACTTTTTATTTTATATTATTTTGCCATTTCAATTATGTAGAAACATTAATATCTTTATATATTATTGTATTATTTCAATTTTTCTATGCTAAATTTATTCATTAGTTCAGTAGCTTGAATTAGGTAGTATAAAATTTGTTGACTGCTATTGATTTCTTCAGTTTCATCATCGTCACTGATACTTTTTTTTTTAATAATTTCTCTGAGTTTTTCAAGAATATGTAAAAGTTCATTAGTTTTATTTTTAGCAAATTTTATTAAATTTGGAAAATAAAATATGTTTTTTTTTAAAGAATTAAATAAAGTGATATACTGTATATTTAATTCAATTATTCTCAAAATATTTTTAAAATTTTCCATTTTTGAAAGCTTATAATTCATATAGTCACGTTCTGACATATTTTTTTTTGTATAATACTTAAATATTGGTGAATTAAGTATTTTGGCGATATTATTCAATAGATTATGCATATATGTAAAAGAAAACATTTTCATAAGATTATTATGTAAATTTTTTACCTTTGCTTTCTCTTTACTTATCAATAGTGAACCTAAATGTGTATTATTTAAATTAAGTTCATCACCATTTATGTGAAAAATTTCAGAGGTTCTTTGCTTAAAATCTGATATACGATTTCTTTCTTTTGACAAAATTTCATTAAAAACTTTTATATCACCACATACATAATGATTATCTATAATATTTTTTGCACAATTTGTATTCAATGTATTTGTTTCAGAAAGAAAATGAAAAATAGTTTGTACTTTTATCTTATGATCTCTATCTGATAAATTCAAACTTTTCACAATTTCAAAACATTTATCTGCTATACGATAAAATGAATTTAAATTTAATCTAAGAGAACGTATATGTTCTCTAATAATTTTCACTTTAGATTTATCCAAAAAAAAGTAACTACATTGATGTGATTTTTCTATACAACTTATTAAATCATTAGTTCCTTTTAAAATTTTCTTAAACAAATATTTATTTTTTGATGATGGATTTAAAAAATTAGTAGAAAGTAATTTAGTGTACATCATGTTATCTACAAAATTTAATATTAATTTGCTTCCTTTGTTAAAAGAATTAAGTTCCCTCAGGAAGATTCGTAAATATAATATAAGATTGAGTAATTCTTCTGTTACTTTTTTATTAGTCAATTTTACAACAAGTGTATCTAGTTCACGGTTAATATTTATTTTTTCTGTATTTTCTTCTTTATTTTTAAATATATTATCGTACTGCAGCTTCAAGTTATCCAAATAATCTTGATTAATATCTTTTAATTCTCCTTCTATAAAAATTTTGAACGGATTGCTATTAAGGTTGATTTTTTCCACAATCATATTATATTTCATTTTTAAGTCATTGTATATAGTTTGCATATCAGGAATGATATTCGTTTCAAATTCTTCAAGACTAACTGTAAAAACATTTTTTAAAATAAATAAACAAAATCTTCTAATGTAATAGCCATTATCATTTTTTACATTAGCCATAACATGACTTGAAGTACTCATTTTAGTGCAATCAGAATTATCTTCTGAACTATTTGTATCATTGAGTTTTTTCTTCTTTTTTCGCCTTATTACTTCTTTTTTTTTTTCATGTGATAATTTATTTTTCTCTTCATAATAATTCAAGTTTGAACTACAACTAAATATAAAAAATATTATGCATATATATAATTTTTATTTTTAATAAAATAATTTGTGTGGAAAAATAAAAAATATATACCTTACTATGTGTGAACCACTAGATACCTCCTGTAAACTACTATTGGATTTTTCCGGGATAGTAGGTGGGTATTGTATGTAATAAGGTATATTCTGCAAATTGATATATGTATATTGTAAATTAGGTGTAAAATATTGTAAGTTAAAATTTATATTTGGAAAACCACAATCCCTATCTTTAGAAATAGGAAACGTGTTTTCTAAATTTATGTTATTAGGTTCTGAGTTATGTATTATTCTTGAAATATTAGAATTTTTATTTTTCGAATTAGAAGAAGCATTCTCATAATTAGAAATATTATTTTTTATATTAGATGTTACACCTGATAAATTATTTGTGCTATATTGTGAATTATTTTCCATATCTTGTAAATCAAAATTCATATTTGTAGAATCAAATATTGTATCCGGAAGAATTGAAAGCACATCATCTAAATTAATTTCATTCAATTCTGAATCACATTCTGTATTGTGCAAAACAGAACTCATATATTTAGTATCAGAAGAAGATTTTTCTAAATAAGAAGTATTAGTTTCTAAACAATATGATGCATCTGATAAATTAGCTGTATTGTAATCTGAATTATTTTCTATATTTTGAGAGTTAAATGCACTATTTTCAAAAGAAGGAACCATATTTTGGAAATGAGTAGTTCCATATTCTGGATAAGTTTCTACATAATGTGAAATAGAATTTGTATTTTCCAAATCAGAAGAATTATTTTTTAAATAAGGAATAGAATTCTGTGAATTAGGAGTATTGACTGTTAAATTATTTGTGTTGTATTGTGAATTATTTTCCACATCTTGTAAATCAAAATTCATATCTTGTATATCAAAATTCATATCTTGTAAATCAAAATTCATATCTTGTAAATCAAAATTCATATCTTGTAAATCAAAATTCATATCTGTAGAATCAAAATTCATATCTTGTAAATCAAAATTCATATCTGTAGAATCAAATATTTTATCTGGAAAAATTGAAAGCAAATCATCTAAATTAATTGTATCAAATTCTGAATGACATTCTGTATTGTGTAGAACAGAACTCATATATTTAGGGTCTGAAGAAGATTTTTCTAAATCAGAAGTATTAGTTTCTAAACAATATGATGCATCTGATAAATTAGCTGTATTGCAATCTGAATTATGTGACGTGGAATTTGAAGGATTGGAAGGACTATTTAAATGAAGTAACAAATTAATATTTGCATTTTCTTTTATTTCATCTTTTGAAATAGATAATTTATCTTCATTGTCAGTAGTATATCTGAAAATAATAATGAATATATGTATATATATATATTTATAAATATAATGTTTAGTTGAAATATGTTTTTTTTAAATTGAATAGTAAAGAAAATATATATACATTTTTAGATGGAAATTCTCTTCATCATTTTCAAGTTCTTGTGAAGTATATATTCTTTTTATAACAACATATTGAAAAAATAATAAGAGAAAGTTAATATGTAGCATTCTCTTCATATTTATAAAGACTATGCACACAAATTAAATAAGAAAAACTCAAAAAAATGTTTGTCTTCATTCATATATATAGTAAGCTTATTTTCTTCTATATTGACGTTCAATATTATTAAGATAATTTTAGTGAAACTTTTTATTATCAGGCATGTTATAACACTAAGAAAGGACAATATCTCCAAATATTTTCTTTTAAAACATTACTTCTTTTTTTTTTTTTTTACATAAATTATTAATTATTTAAATTATAAAAAATTGTGCTTTCTTTGAAAAACTCACAAGCATAGTTATCTAATTATTATTTTTCTTCATTATTTTAATTTTCATATTAATATAAAAAATTAACCATTTTGTTAATAAGAAAAATTACATAAATCACTTTTATAATATTTATGGATATAAAACATAATATACATAATTGTTATTATAACATGAGTAAAATAGGATAATCTTTATTACTCAATATTTTAATAATCTTTTTCATTATTTTAATATTCAACGATTTTTATTTAAATATACTGCTCTTCATAAATCTAACTCTAGAAATTTTTCAAAATTATCAATTTTAAGTTCTTATTTTTCAATTTAATATTTATTAAATATCTATTTTATATGATTTACCTGTTAATTTATGCTATAACATATAAATTCTATATAATTTAAAAAATATAAAATTTATAAATTTTCAATTAAAAAATTCATTAATATTTACCCCAAAATGTACGCATGTGATATGACCTGATATTGAAATTGCTTCAATTCGGAAGTTAAATTTAAAATTCGTTATTTTAATACATGCAATAACTATTTAAAAAAAAAGCTATTTTTTTTATTTAAATAATATTACTTAAAGATATTAAAATAAAATTTTTTCTTCTTAATTTTTTAAAATTTTTTTAAAACAGTAAAAAAATTTCATATGATTATAATATAAATGAAATTAACATATAATTTATTTAAAATTAGGATAATGAAAAATTAAAGTATAAGATATAAAATCGAACTAACGAAATGAGCAAAAAAAAAAAAAAAAAATGAATGAAATCAATAAAAAAAATTAAAAATTGAAAATAATACCATAAACATAAAATATTTCAATTTGCAACATTCTTCGTTTTTTATAAAATTGATCTTTAATTCTTCGAATATATTTAAATATAAAATACTAAAATTTTACACAAAAAAAAATTTTTAATATTTGAAAATAAGAAAATAAAATAAATAGAATTATATAAATTTATTTTAGATGAAAAAATGTGCTTAAAGTAATTTATGAATAAATGAAGAAAATTATTAAAAATTAATATGTATGCTATATAATGTTTTGAATACCTTAAATTGTATATTATCATGTTCATTATTAACATTATAATATAAATAAAAATACATTTACACGAAATTAATTAAGGAGAACCAGTAAAAATACAAATTAATTTACGTTTCCCTTTTTATAAGAATATTTTACTTCCTTTTTGTTAATGAAGAAATATTACAACATATATTAGCAATTGTATTTTATATTTGGTATTGCAGTAATTTATTATATGTTCAAATACGTTTAACGTATATGGAACAGTTAAAGAATACATATAATTTAAATTAATTTTACTATTTTTCAAATATTTATTATAAGTAATATGAAATCTTTGTTTATTTACACTACGTAGATGATATAATTATTCATTTCTAAGTGGCTTTTATAATTCTTTTACTGAAAAATATTAACTCATTATTTTATCATTTTTAATACATCAAATGATTTATAAAACACTCGTATAGTTTAGTAGAAATATATACTCTTATTTATATTTAAATAATTGATGTCTATAAAAATCCGATAATATAATATATATATTATCTTCCATTAAAAATTAATTCTTGTAAATTATAAAAATTTATTTCTTTGTATCATAAATAATTCACTAATTTATCATTTATTAAAAATAAAATTTAATGCTCCTATCTAATGTATATGTAAATCACGTGAAATAAATAAAAGGAATTTTTTTTAATGTTCTAAATTTTCTTGGCTTAATTTAAGTGATGTATTCTTAGTATACTTATTTTTTAATATAATTGGCGTTTTCATATAAACGGTTTCTCTATTCTCTTTCATTCTATTCGATATTAAAAAGATTGATAATATTCTTTATAGTTCATGTGTCTAAAAAAAACAACCATTCATTTTACGTTTTGAATAAACTAACTTAAATATTATAAAATAAAAAAAAATTCTTAATTTTCCAATTACACAATAACATATCAAATTTCTTTTCAAAAGTTTTTATGAGTTCGGAATTTAATAAGTCTTAAATTATCTCATAAGTTCCTAGTTAACTATATATCATTAACATAACACTGAATAGGCACTTAATATGTAGAACATAATATCTTTAATAAACATATTTACTTCAATATCCTTATAACACATTTCTAGTCAGATATTCACATGTTTATCTATTAAAAATTTTTATCAAAGTTCTATCCTTTTTTTAAGAAAAATTTTCCAAATAAAGTTGTACATCTTTTTTATTTTAAAAATATATTTTTTGACTCAATTATTTTCTTCTTATTAAATAAACGAGAATATATATTATCCAATAAAAATAATTCATTAAAAAAAAAAATATGAAAAAAAGAGTAACATTTTCTATTTTTAATTTTGTTTAATATGCATTTTTGTAAGAAATTCATATATTTACTGGATATTTTTTATTCTACTATTCGTCGAAAAATTATTATATATTAAAAAGTTAATCCATTTTATTAATCCTAAAAATACATTGTTAACCCTTATGAGAATAAAAAATTAATAATTATATAAAAAATATTTAGTCATCCATGCAAAAACTAAGCAGATAAAAAAAAGAAAATATATATTTTTTTTTTAAATTGATACTGAGAATTTTTATAACTGATGGAAAAAATAATTTCTTTCATGTAAATTTTATTGGAAATTTTAAGGAAAATTTTATATTTTTAAAAATGAAATCTTCGTGTTTATTGTGTTTATATAATATAAATTTACGTTTAAATAATTACATATTTTTGTTAACTTAAAGCCAATGTTTTGGAATGGATGGACATCATTCATAACAAAATAAAGAAAATATATCTAATTATAATTTGATAATTAATGAAAATTTTAATTTTTAGTAAAAATAAGGATTTTTACTAAAATAAATAAATACTTCTTTAAAATAATGAATTCTCAATGAATTAGGCTACATAAAGACTCTTTACCAATCTGAAGAATTTTAAATTATACTTAAACTCATTAACCTAGCAGAGGTAACTCTACATACTCTATATTAATATGTTTGTTCTATACATGATTTATTAATTTGCTATTTATTTATCTTACTATAGTATTGTTTTGTTAACTGGCTGTTCGGTGACTGCTAGAATACTGAATAAACAAATTAGTAAAGAACATATAGAGTTGCCTCTACGGTTTTGATGTATTTATATATATTTTTAAATGCTTTGAACGAGTGATTCTTAATTATGTGATCTACTTCGTTCAGCACTCTTTAATTTCAATAGGCATTTATTTACTTTAATAAAAATCCTTATTTTTATTAAAAATTTAAATCCTTATTGAACATTGATTATTAATTAATTGTAAATTAATTGTTTATTTGTTATGAGTTACATTCAGCAATTATCATATATTGCTGTTGAATTAACAAACATAAACAATTGTTGACAATACAAAAAAATAATATATATAAATATTAATTATATGAAAATTTTATTGTTACTGGTATAAAATTTTCTCTTACAAAATTCATCAAAATCATATTTCATTCCAAAAAAAAAAATCTTTTTTTTTTTATTTTTTTTTTTTATTTATTGGTAACAAATCTTTTTCCAATTGATTTTTTTTTTATCAATTTTTTTTCCTGACCATCTTTGCATTTTTTTTTTTATCAATTTTTTTTTCTGATTATCTTTGTATTTTTTTTTTAAAAAAAAAGTACAAACAGAAAAAAAAATTGATCATTTTTTTTTTTTTTTGTGTGTGCATGACCAACTTCGTATTCTTCATTTAACTAGTCCTTTTATTTTCCAAAAAGGTTAATAAAGCCTTTTATTAACCAAGTATAGAACAAACATATTAACAAAGAACACGTAGAGTTGTATCTACTAATTTAATGAATTCAAGTTTAGTTTGAATTCTATAAATTAGTAAACTGTGTTCATATTGTCTACTTTGAGAATTTATATACTTTAATAAAAATCCTATTTTTTTATTAAAAATTTAAATTCTCCTTAATTGTAGATTTTAATTATATGTATTTTATTTACAAAGTTGTGAGTGTTGTTTGATAGTTCAATTCCATTACTCTTAAATTAACAAACATAAATAACTAACAAAATAGAAAATAAATTATATAAGTTCTGCAAAACATGGAAATTATGATATTGTTAATATAAAATTTTCTTATATATATTTAAACATAAATGTACTACAAGCAACTTATTAGTCAACAACTTTTCTATTTTTCCAACAATTAAATCACTTTTAAAAAAGAACAAATATATGTTTTTTTACTTATTTAAATTACAAAAAGAAAACAAAAAAAATTAACTATTTTTTTTTTTATCTAGAGCTTATATGTCTAGCTATATGTTTTCCATACATGTATTAATTTTTTTATTCACAAAAAAATCAATAATTTCTTTTAATGACAAAATATCTATAATAAATAATTTTATAATAAATAAAATTAGTATAATCACTTTACATGCTCTTTATTAATCTTTCAATATATACTATAAAATTATTTGAAAGCTTAATTAATAAATCAATTTATAAAAAGTGGCATAAAAACAGAGAACTAATATTACTAGAACAATGAAAAAAAATAAAATTGAAAAACAATATTTATAAATAAAAAATATAAAATTAAAAAAATTATCAAAACTAAAATAAATATGTAATACCAAAAAAGTAGTATTAATCAATTCAATAATTTGTTTACAATATATAATTTTTTAAAATATAATTTTTTATGATACATGTGAAATTAAAATTATTACTCTTTTATGTATCAACAAAAATATGACGCAAAAATAAAGTAATTAAAGAGCTATCTTATAGAAAAATTTTATTACTTAAAATTTTTAATTAAGTGTGTATATTATAAATTTGTAAAAAAAATTCCAAATTAAAAATAAAAACAAATCAAGCGAGAGGATACATATATTTAATGTTTTTGTAATTCATTTTTTAATTTCCTTTTCAGAATTTTTAAAGAGTATTGAATAAATAGATGAATGAAGATTGTTTGTCAATGAAATATATTAATGACCTTTTTCAGATTTTACAGAATGATAGTGGTTTATTTTAAAGTATTTTCTGCGCATGCAAGATAATTAAAAGAAATATACAGGCATATACATGAAGATACTCATAATTATGTTTTGTATTTAAATAAAAACCACAAAATTGTTAATAAGGAAATTCATATCTTCTGAAATGTAGATAGTGAATAAAAGTCATTATTAACCCTATTAAGAATATTTGTTAGCTTTATGGAAAATATTTATCAATATAAAATCTAAATAAAAAAAAAAATAATAAAATTGTTAGCAATTAATTTTTTTTTTTTGTTTCTTTTATAAGTTTTAAAAAAAAAATAATATATTTTTTTTTTATCCTTTTTTTGAGAAAAGAAATGGTAATTCTTGAGAATTAATTTTGTTCGATAATTGAAAAGAAAATTTTATACTATGATAATAAAATTTTAGTGTTTGTAGTATTTTGTTTTATTAAGTGCCTATTCGATGACTTTATTAGAGCTCTAAACGAACATATCAATAAAGAGCATGTATAGTTACCTTTACTAATTTAATGAATTTATGTTTAATTTTAAATGTTATAAAATAAGTAAACTGTATTTATATAGTCTACTTCGTTGAATGTTCTTTATTTTCAAGGGATATTTATTAACTTTAATAAAAATCCCCATTTTTAATAAAAATTTATATATTCATTGAGTATTGATTTTAATGAAATACATTTTTACTTATAATATTATGAATAGTGTTAAGCAACTTAAGTCAGTTTCTTACAAGTTAACAAACATAATTAATGAAATACAAAATAAATTGTATAAACATTATAAACATGGAAATTTTCTTATTATGTATATAAAATTTTCTTTTAAAAGCCAAAATAAAAATTTATTGCAAAGAAATTCTCTCGTCAAAAAATCACTTCTCATCTTTTTCAAACATTTTTTTTCAACTATTAAATCCTTTTCAAAAAAAAAAAAATGTACTTTTTTACATATATCTTTTATAAAAATAAAACAAAATAAAATTAACAAATAATTTTTTTTCTTTTTTACTCATCTAGTGCTCGCATGACTAACCACATATTTCCCATAAAGATAGTTATTTTCATTCTCAAAAGAGGTTATTATTTCCTTTTATTAATTATATTTATATAATTTAATGTATATTTTTTTAATTATTCATGTTTGTTAGTTTGAGTATTATGTTTTTGAATCGATAGACATAACTCATAACATTATAAATAAAATATATATAACTAAAAACTGATAATTAATGAAGATTTAAATTTTTAATAAAAATATAGGGTTTTTATTAAAGTAAATAAATGCTCAATGATGTGGATTAGGTATAAAACAGTTTACTGCTATACAGAATTAAATTACATATAAATTCATTAAATCAATAGAGAAAATCTACATCTTCTTTATTAATCTGCTTATTAAATACTCCAAGAAAGCCATTAAGTAGGCAATTAATAAATCAAGCATGCGACATATTCAAAAGAAGTTAGCAAAGATATTCGCAAAAAAATATACATAGCAAGATTATGCATATAAAAACAACAGGAAAGGTGCTTATATAAAGTATGTTTTAAAACGTATCTAACAATATAGTTACAAAGATATACACAATAATAATAATTAAAAAATTAAATAAAAAAGCTATTAATTTTTTCTTTTAAGATATAACAGTTTGTAATAAAAACTATAGAAAATTTTAATTAAAAAAATAATATATAAAATATTTTTTTTTTATAATATATGAAAAATTAAAAAAAAGATATATATTTATCTAAAATAAATAATTTTGTAATAATTAGCTTTCTAAAATTTTCCCTTCTTTCTATTTTTAATTTTATTGCTAAAAATGCAATAAAAATGTTTTACAAAGTAATAAATCAAATAGTAAATAAACAATTTAAAAAGTATTATGCAGAAAATTTTATTCTATGCTTATTACTGTAATTAAAACTTATTAAAAATTTAAAAACTTAGATTAGTTTAAAAAAAATTTATTTCCTAAAAATATGCAATTTTTAATATATAGATTTTACATAACATATAATAAAAATTTTTTATAAATATAAAACCTTTAATGAAAATGTTATTTTTATATTTTTATTCTTTCTTTCAAAAAATGCAAGACGTAATACATTTTATTCATGCTGCATATATTAAGCACTTTAAAAAATATAAATATGTCATCTTGCCATTTTTACTTTTTCATTTTTTATGTATATGAAAAAAAATACAAATCTACATATATCTCCAATAAAAATTTATAATGGTGATTTATTAATTGTCTATTCAATGACTTTGTTAGAGCATTGAATAAACAGATTAATAAAGAGCTTGTATATTTCCTCTACTAATTTCATAAATTTAATGCAATTTTAATTCTGTAAACCAATAAACTGTCTTATACATAATTCACATGATTAAAAATTTATTTATTTTAATAAAAATCCTATATTTTTATTAAAAATGCAAATCCTCATTGATTATCTATTTCAATTACATATATTTTATTTATAATGTTATTAGTAATTTTTATCAATTTAAATCTATTGATCTCAAATTAATAAACATAAATAATTAGCAAAATAAAAAATAAATAATACAAACACTGTAAAACACGAAAATTATATTTCCTTTAATATATAATTTTCTTATATAAATTTAAACAAAAATATATTACATTAAATTTGATCAACAACTCTTCTATTTTTCTGACAATTTTTTAAATCATTTAAAAAAAATAAATATATTTTTTTATATATTTTAAATTTACAAAAAGAAAACAAAAAGAATTGACAATTCTTTTCTTTTCTTTTCTTTTTTATCTAACATTTATGTGATTATTTATTTTCCATACAACTATTACCTTTTATTTTCAAAAAGGTTAATACCTTTTCTTAATCAACTTCTTAATAGCAAGTTTAATCATTTTGAGATAATAATAGTTTTATTGAAACTATAAAGTTTTTCATTAAAATTCTCTAATTTTAAAAGAAAAAAGTTATTTTTTCTTTAGTTTTATATTTTTTTTTTATTGTTGAGAAAAAAGTAAGTTGAAAAAAAAAGAACAGAGCATTAATTTTTAGCTATTTTAATTAATTCAAAAGAAGTGAAAAGAAAACTATATGCTAATTTTTCATAAAAATACTATTAAAATACCTTTACACACAATTATTAATTTTAACGAGAATTTAAATTTTTAATAAAAACAAGATGATTTTTAAGGAAATAAATTAATGTTTCTGAAAACAGTAAGTTCTCAATAATACAAACTATATATATAAAGTTTACTAGTTTGTAAAATGAATATTACGTTTACAACAATTAAATTGGTACAGATAATTCTACACACTCTTTGTTATTTTGTATTTTCAATATTGTAACATAATTTCAAGAAATTGTATAATAAACCATATAAAAAGAAAACTAATTTTCCTAAATTAAATAAGCATGTTCAATGCAACTCTTCTTTTCACAAAAAAAATTGCATCTTTAATATAAAATTTTCAAAAAAAAATAGAAAAAAAAAAGAAAAAAAAGAAAAAAAAAGAAAAGTATCTCTCTAGTTTGTGTTTTTATTTATATCATTTTTATTTTTTTGTATCTTTTTACCTATATGTTTTTTTTCCGTTTAACAATTAATAAAGTACGTGAATATTGTAATTTGCAGATTTCTATGATGTATCTTTAAATAAAAATGTTTACAATTTATTTTATTAACTATTTATCTAATATTTAGTTAAATATAAATGTTATTTATGTGAACACCTTAGTTGATAGTTAGGTTACATTATTAATATATTCACATTTGCAATAATAAGAAATATAATATAGAAGGTAGTTTGCATGTATATATAAGGTATTTAAGAAAATTACGTACATTGAATTGCATGTATATAAGCATCATATTAAGAAAACATATGGTTAACCTCTTTAAAATAATGCATAATAACTTAAAAAAGTTAGGTACCTTTACGCATTCAATAGTTGTGAATAAAAGACATTATTAATCTTTTTGATAATATATATAATAATGACTCGTTTTAAAGAGCTGTCTATGCATGCAAGATGATTAGAAGATATTTATGAAGATATATTTATAATGACATATACGTCAATTTCCTGTATGCACAAAAAAATAACAAAGTAGCTAACAAAGAAAATATGTATCTTCTTAATTCCATTAAGAGTTTTCTCATAAAATATGAATGCCATTAATAACAAAATTATATAAAATAATTAATTTTGAACTTTTTTTAAAAAAAAAGATGTTCCTTTTTTAGTTTTTTTTTTTTTTAAAAAGTATAGAGAAGTATTTTCTTTTATAGTTTTATAAAAACTATAGCAAGAAATTATAAAAACTATAAGATATATAGTAAATATGTTTAATTTATTCTTAATGGATAATTATATGGGAAATATATAATTAATTACATAAATAAATTATGCGATTAATAAAATAAGAAGAAGTCTTTATACATTCTCCTTATTAATTTGACTATTTAAAATTCTATAAAAGTCCTTTAACGGTCAAATAATAAATCATTAGTTCAAAAAAAAAATAATTATTACTTTTTTTTTATTTTTATGAGTTGTCTAGTTAAATACTTTTTTAAAATTTAATTATTTTTTTTTTGAGAAATTGATTAGTTTGTTGAAATTTTTGTATGTTATATTTATTTTTAAATCAATAAAAAATAAATATCAAATCAAAAGGAAAACAAAGAGGATTTTATTTTTATTAATATTTTAATTTTCATGCACATATTAAAATACTTCTGATAACTATAATTAAAATTTGTTATAATGTTTCCAGAAATTATTTTTGAATATAATCAATAGTTTTAATAGAGATTTAAGTTTTTAATAAAAATAAAGATAACTTTATTAAAGTACCTAAATACCTCTAAAAACAATAAATTACTCAATTATGTAAACTATATATATTAGCTCTACTCATTGTAGCTCCAATATAATTTTACAACAGATAAATTAGTAAAAACACCTATACATATTCTTTATTAACCTTCTTTTTCATTACATTATTAAAGTTATTGAATAACTGATTTATAAGCATGAGTTTCAAAATGTGTACACACGAAAGAGTATATTGCAATGTTTTCTTTAGTATAATGATTTATTAATTGAATGCTGAAGGATTTTTACAGTGCTTTGAATATTCAAATTAATAAAGATATAGAGAGATTTTTATGTATTTTGTATATTATAAGCACTCTTAGTGTGATTAGTTACATATCTTTTATATGGTTACTTATTTACCAAAAAATAAATATGTTAATATATTAATAATTATATACCTTTTATATAATTATCTATTTACAATCATATAAGTATATTTATTTTATATATCTCATAGTTATTATAACATTCATAAATAGTTATTTAATAAAAAAATTAAAAATTATTTATTTTCCCTAAAAAAAATGAAAAAAATAATTTCTTTTTTTTTCTAATAGTTTATTTTTATAATGAACATTTTATAAATGTGCGCTATTAGATATCAAAAGACATAAATTCTGGTAAACCACTTTGTGGTCTTCTCATGTAGACAAAATTGTTGCTCATGTCTTCAGACATAATTTGACATATAACTGTTATATATGCTGCATGTATTAGAAATTTTTCATGATCATCCACTATTACAATATAAAATCTCAAAATAGCCATTTAATCCTTTAGAGATATATACATTAGGAAAAATATATATGTATATCATTTGCATATTATTTTTTTTTTCCTTATGTTTTTTTTTTTTGAAAGATAAAGGATAATAATTTGTGTGGTGCGTAAATGTTAACTTAAATAAGAGACATATAATAAAATTGATATTAAGAGATAAATTATTAAAAAACTATATCAATAAAATTTTATTATAAAAAAAAATATATATTTTTTTAAACTATTTGGTACAATTTATAAAGAATTAATTATTATTTATTACAGTTAATATTCAATGTATTAAATAAGTAGAAGTTTCTACGCATGCTCTATAAATTTAACTGTTTCAAATATTATAAAAGCGTTTGAATAGTCAATAAATTATTAGTACAACATTATCATTAGAGAAAAGAGTTAACAATTCTTTTGTCAGCCAAACTTAAAAAGCTTTTAAATATTCTTTGTAAAGATCATTCATTGTATTTATAACATAGCATTAAACATGAAGTTAACTCATAAAAAAGATTTAAATTATTGCAATATATATTAGAACCATATATATTAACTATAACCATATAATTTAAAAAATTAGGCAAATCTATATTGATAGTGCAATTAACCAAAATTCTAACTATGACTTAATAAAAAGAAACAATTTTTATTTAAAATTAAGAGATTAATTCTATGAAATCAATTAAGTTTTTTGTGTATTTGTTAATATAGGATTAAAAATAGATCTAATAATTGTGACAAATTTTATATTTATTATTAAAATATAACATTAATTCAATTTTATGTGATTGTAGTGACTTTTATATCGATGATAATATAGTACAATGAAAGAAATTTAAAAAATTAGGTTAAAATACCTTTAATGAGCATAAAATTCATATTAAAATAAAAAAGTTCAAAGAAAAGGTTAAGTTCATATGAAAATAAAAAAATTAAAGGTCAAAATGAAATACAAAATAAAATTAGGTATGTGAAATCTAAATAAAACAAAGAAAACAATTAAAATATTTCTAAAATAAATTAATTTTAAAGCTAAGTCTAAAGTTAAAAATTACAATAATAAAATGCTTTACGTATATACATATAAAACAAACTAATATTTTTTTCTTTAATAATATTGAAAGCATTCATTTAAATATTTTTAGATCACTTACAATAGCAGCTCATAATTATTGAGGCTACTTTCCCTTTTAATTTTAGTCTGTTAATTGAGATGAAAAATAAAAAAAAAATTAACAAAAATCTAAAATTAAACTAAAAATAATATCTTACAACTAGATTAACTTCTATTAACATATAAAAGCTATAAAAAAAATGCTATATTGATCACTCAAATTTTCGAAATACTTTATACGTTTATTATATTTTTTCATTCTTTCTATATTATCTATATATATATATATATATATATATATATATATATATATATATATATATTTAAATCTTCCCTTCTTTCCTTTTTAAACTACTAATATAATCTATATAATAATTATTATCATTTTTTTCGACAACCTACTTCACCATTATCAATCATTACAATCAACAGCTTTTTTATGATTATATTACTTCCCTTGTTTGTTTCTATAATCATTTAGCATCATAACCTTTTAATCCATATTGATCTTTTAATTGATTTATCTTTACACGCAAATAATTTGTCCAATAATCATTATTATTTTTCATAATGGTAGTGGCATTGCTTATAAAATCTTCCCCTTTGTATTTATCATTAGCCTCTTCCAATTGTTTACTTTCTTTTTTTTGCAAATTTTCCAGAGTTTTCTTCAAATCATCTATCCACTTAGCTTCCTGAGGGTTAAGGGAAACTTGACACTTTTTAGTATGGTCTTCCTTTTTTTCTTCTATTTTATCTTCATAATTTATATTTTCTTTTGATAATGTCTCAAAATCTTTTTTTCCTTCTATTTTATCTTTATAACTTATATTCTCTTTTGATAATGTCTCAAAATCTTTTTTTCCTTCTATTTTATCTTTATAACTTATATTTTCTTTTGATAATGTCTCAAAATCTTTTTTTCCTTCTATTTTATCTTTATAACTTATTTTTTCTTTTAATAATGTCTCAAAATCTTTTCCTTCTATTTTATCTTTATAACTTATATTTTCTTTTGATAATGTCTCAAAATCTTTTTTTCCTTCCATTTTATCTTTATAACTTATATTTTCTTTTGATAATGTCTCAAAATCTTTTTTTCCTTCCATTTTATCTTTATAACTTATATTTTCCTTTGATAATGTCTCAAAATCTTTTTTTCCTTCTATTTTACCTTCCTTAACTGGTGCATTTGTTTTCCTTAATTTACGTTTTCTAGTTTTTACTTTTTTTTTTTGTTTTGGCTGTTTTTTCCATTCTTCCTTACAATCATGTAAAAATTTGGAAAAATCCTCTTGAAGTTCTTTAAATGTTTTATCAATTAATTCTCTTCTTTCTTCACTTGGTTTTCCAAGTTCAAGAATCAATGTATGCAGATCATTAATTTTTTTAGATGAAATTATATGCCAATCAATATGCCATTTGCGCCCTCTCCATCTCTTACTCATCATGGATGTCTCGTTTTGGTATTGTTCCCACATCTTATCAATGAGTTTAGACCATCTATCTTTCACATCTTTACTAAGTGCAAGTACATCTTTAACTTCACTGTCTTCTTCATCTGATGAATTTTCCTCTACAAATTCTTCAGCATCACTTTGCTCTTCACATTCTGATGTACTACCCTCCGCTAACATTCTTTCATAATTTAAACAACTTTTTATATTTAACGTATTTTGATCAAGCAAAGATTTACTAGAATCATACTATCACATAAAATAAAAATTTTTCAAAAAAAAATTTTTTTCTTTAGAGTAATAAATTAAAATGTTAAAAATAGTTAGAAACAAAATGTATCTATATGTTTTTTTTTGTATATGAACTTACGTTATAAAAGAATTGGAACATCCAAATTAAAAGAAATAATGTAGAAATCTTCATATATAAAGTAAATGTTTTCATTTTAATACTTATATAATATAATATTAAAGCTCAAGTTATTGATTCAAATGTAAAACTATTTTTATTTTCATTAATTCTAAATTAATGATTTGCAATATAGTTTTAGGTGTAACGCTTGTTAATATTTTATGTTTTTAAGGTAAAAAATTATTTGTTTATATGGAATATAATTCCTAATTTTTTATATTTATATATAGTATTACATATACATATGATGAATACTATTAATTTTTTTAAAAATAAAATAAATAATAATGTTTATAAGTTAAATAAAATATGTTAAAATAGGTAAAGTTATTTTAAAAATATTACAGTAAAATTTTATTCATCTTTAAAGTAGGTAAAAAAAAATTATATATTGTTTGTTATACATTAAAATTATAGATGATATACTTTTAATAATAATAAAATTTTTTATTTTTACTTAATCAATTTTTTTTTAGGGTAACATACCTATTAAACATTATTTTATATCTAATATTTTACAGGTATAAATCTAGATATATTAGAGGGATCAATCTTCATTAAAAGAAAAAAAAAAATGTTTAAAATTAATTTTTGTAAGCATGCATTTTTCATACAATATACTTATTTTTTTGAGATAATTTTTAAAATGAAAGCAATTTTTGAGTATGATTTTCCTTTAAATGTAGGAATTTTTTTTATTTTTCTGTTGCTTTTTTTTTCTTCCTGTTTTTTTCTTCTTGATTTTTATTATTGATAATTTTTTATTCACAATACTTATATTTATTTTTTGTTATTATAATTATTTTTAAAAATAATTAAATTATTTTAAACAAGGTAAAAAAAAATTTTGAAGAGTACAAGGGAAAAAATGAAAATATTTATATATTATAAAGAAATTAGAATAATATATTTTGTGTACTTCTCAAATAAATTAAACAAAATTAAAAAAAAAAAAAAAAGGAAAATTACTATTTTTTTAACTATGTATTTACTATAAAAAGTGTATTTAGAAAAAACATTTTTTATTTTTTTTTAGAAAATGCACTTTTTATTTATTCTAAAGGAAATAATGAATAATCTTCCACTTATAAAATACATTGTAAAAATATTTTTTTATAAATCTTCTTTTTATATGACTAATAATTATAAGCTTTAAAATTAATAAAAATATTGTTTTTTATATTAATTTTTTGATATATCTTTAATTAATTATAATGAATTTTTTCTTTGAAAATCTAAAGGTATGTATTTTTGGAGATATATATCTATAAAGATAAAATAGAATTATAACATAGCTTATTAAATATACATTGTGATAATTTTCTATTTAAATGTAAAAGAAAATTTTTTTTTTTTGTCTTTATATGCCTAAATGATAGATATTTATTACTATATAAATGTATTTATTTTCTTTTTTTATTTTTTTATATTAATATTTCAATTTTTTTATTGTTCAGTCTGTAAGCAATTTTTTTTAAGGTATGTTTTATAATAACGGTGAGTGCAATAATTATCCCTTTTACATGCTTTATTTCTCTTAAGTATTTAAATTTCCTAATCAATTTTTGTAAATATTAATAAGGAATTTTATTGTTCTAATTTTTAAAATTTAATTTCTTAAAATCTTTGATTTATTAAGAATAAAAAATAATATATGTAAATACAGCGTTTTTTAATATTTTGATATAAATTTTTCTATAATAAATAGTTATAGATTTAGTAAAAGTATTTTTTTATGTACTACATACTTTGATTATAATATTTAGATGATGTTCTTATAATTAAAACTATGTTAAATATTAAAAATAATTTATGTTATACATAGAAGGTTATATTACATTAAAATCTTTTTAATAATGCAATCATTCGAAATATAGAAATTTAAATTAACCAAATAATAGTTAACTAAAAATAATAATGATTATTCTTATTATGAATTATGTGAAATTCTTAAGTAGAAATTAATTAATTATCACCCTTACTTAAAAATTGTAATATTAACAAATAAATTGTGAGTTAATGTAGTAAATAATTTACATATTCACAAATATTACTTTATATAAGGAAAAATTTATACATATATATTAGTTATCATAGTTATTTTTAAAAAAATAAATAATGCATATTTTATCCATCTTACTACAAGAATACAAATGAAGTTATAATGATAGTGAGGTATTAACATTTGTAACAATGAATAATATACATGTGTGAAAAACAAGCTACGCTAAAATAAATATAGGGCCTATATATAAAAAGATATAATAAAATTTTTTTTAAATTTTATATATTCTTATATATATCATTTTACTAAATTTCTTGTAATGTTTATATTTTGGAAATTCATAATGTAATTCACAAGTTTTTAGAAAATAATGTAATGATAAAATAGTCATAATTTCGTAATAAAATATAATAAAAAAATTTAATAAAAATATAATTTTTTCTACAATGAAATAAAAATATTGCAATGAAAAGTACAATAAGAATCATTCAGATAAGAAAATTAATGTTGTAATAATTAAAATCATAAAAAGTCGTTGAAAAAAAAATGCGGATACTATATACTTTTAAATATATTAGTATTTATGCTTATTATAATAAAAAAAATACATTTTAGATTAAAATAATGAAGAAAATGAAATTTAAAATTTAAAACTTAAACATGTGATGGTAATATCAAAAAATTTCTAATTTTTATAATGATTTTATTTTCATGATATAGTTGAGTAATTTATTTTAACGATAATAATATTTTGCAAATGATTTATTAATATTATGTTATTATTTCTTAGGTTTAATTAAAGAAAAAATAATTAAAATTGAATAAATTTAATATTTCGATTTACATTGTTAATAAAGATTATTTTTAAAATTTTTGAACTTTTAAAAGAATTAAATAGTCTACAAATAAAAGTTTAGTTGTTTATAGAAGGTATTTGGAAAATTCATACATTAAAATTTATGTAAACTAAAAATTATGCATACTTCAAAAAAAAAGTATTAGGTATATAATGGTGCAAATAATAAAAAACAATAACTTATTTTTATTTTAATGACATTTTTTTTAGGAAAATTAATTTTTTTTTAATATATATATATATATAGGGATCTATAAAAAAAAAATTTGTTTTTTTTCTTTTTTTTGAAAAATTAATAAATAGTGATAAAAAGAATTAAATTTTATTACATATAAATTTTTGACTAAAGAATGTATGAGCATTATAATATTATATATTTGTAAATATCGAACATTTAAATTTTAGTAATAGTAAATAAGGATATTTACTAAATTTATGAACATTATAAATTTTTGCTGCATTAAAAATAATAAAACATTTATTTAGCATAACAATATTTAAAAGATATAATTTTTATATAAAATAACTCGTTCGTTTTATTTTTTTTAATAGAAGAGTTATATAATAGTTATACAATTATATTTAATAAATAAATTAAATATACAGTACTCCACATCTTCTATATTAATTTTATTGCCTAGTGTATAACAATTTTTTTTTAACAGCATATTAAACCAAATAATAATAACCACATCAATCAAACCTTTACGGTTATAATCTATTGGGTTAGCAAATTCAATTATGGAAGAAAAATAACAAATCTTAAATTAAACATGTTGGGTGGCATAATAAACTTTGACAAGTAATTTGAGTTTATAGTGAAAAAAGGTAATTATTTTACAAAAATAAAGATATCAGGAGGAATTCCAAATTTCAATTAGAGATCTTTAAAATAGTACTTCAAATTGCTAATTATTTTCTAAAGAAAAAAATCAAGAATTATTCAAAGCAGATACTTATATAATATTAGAATTGTTATTATCTAATAATTATATGCAATGAATAACTGATTTATCTTTTGGAAGAAATATAACCTACACCATTCACAAATTCAATTAGCTGAACATATACTTCGCTATGCAAATAAAACAATTATTCAGATAAGAATAAAATTTAACACAAAAATTATGTTTATCATGTAAATTAATGTGAACTTATTTATGACAGATAGTTCTATATATACTTATAACAGTTTGTGCTTTAACTAATATTATGATCACACTACAACATTTCTCGTATTATATTTTGATGTGATGATCCTGGAAAAATATCTAACATAAGAGGATAAAAAAACTCCAATAAATAAATAAATTTAAGGCTTTTATGATATCTATGTTAAAGTTCGAAAATAAATATATTATAAGATATTACAAACAAAATATGTGCATTTATGTTATAGATCAAGTTGTTAAAAGGGATAGCCTTGGCAATAATATTAACTAATAAATGTTATTATTGCAGTGAAAAACATATAAAAAGGTACTATATGCATCATAAAAATATATGAAGTCATTTATACATGATTTATTATTTATTATTTATTATTTATAATTTATGCATCAAAATGAATTTTTAAAAGGTAAATAAAATAAAATTAAAGATACAATAACAAATAAAATATATAATATTATTTTAAAATATTCAAAAATGAAATTAATCTTTAGATAATTCATTTAATGCAAATTTTAATCAACAGTAAAAGCATTTTGAAAAACAAAAAAATAAATATAGCAAGATTTATTGTAATAAATTAAAAGAAAATGATAAAAGCTTTTTCAAAAAATTTAATAAGGACAGTATGGAATACAAAAAGAAGCAACCAAAACAAAGCAAAAAGCAAAAGACAAACAATAAGTAGAGAAAGATATTTACATCTTAAAAAGCTACAAAATCTTAAGCATTAAAAGTTTCTGTAAAAATTCAATACTAATTGAAATTAGTGGAAAGAAAGAATGTACGTTTTATTAGATGTGTAGGCTAAATTGTATATCATATTTGTTGCCTTCACAAAAGCATTAAAAATATAATTAGGTTAAGATGTTTCATTAATTAAAAATTGCGGAATATCAGTGCATAAATAATAATATCTAAAAAACTATTGATAAATATGGAATCTGCAAATATCCAATATATAATAACATTTAGTACGTTAAATACAACAAAATCACTTGTTGGAATTACCTTGAATCAACTAAGATATTATATTACGAAAAATAATGAAAATTATATGCATATAATGTAATGAAAACTTGAAGAAAAAGAGATGATAAAGGAATATGATCAAGCGATTATTTAAAGTTTTATTGATAAAGCTGATTAAATTTCTAAGAATAGAAAGGGTAAATTTATAAAAGAATTCAAATTTATTTTGTTTCTTTGGGACAATAAACTATAGGAACAGAAACTAAACATAAAGTTTCTATTCAAATTTAATGAAAACTACAAAGAATAATCAACTTTTTTAGAATAGAGAGATGTTAGAAGAGTTATATTGAAATATCGATTAAATGCTACAATTAAACTCCTCATATAAAATTCACACTGATATGTGTACTTCACTAATTGTATTAAAAAAAAAGATTCTACCAAGAATATTAATACCAACTATTTCTATTTAGATAAGTATATAGTCTAAGATTCATAACTTATTCCACAGTGAGACATATAATCCAAGTATTTTTTTGTTCCAAATCATTTTCAAAGATGGGATTTAAAATTTGATTATATAATATTGAACTAAATGAAGGTAGAAAATACACAGAGGAATCACAGTTCTCAAACGTGGAACTTTTGCATTTAATGTACTTTTGAAATAAATAATATCCCTGTATAATTTCAAAAAATTATGGAAAATGTTTTTATGAAATTTATTCAAGAGAATTATGTAGTTATATATATTGATGGCATTATTATTTTCACTAAAATTATTATTACATATTTTAAGGCATTTAAAATAGTATCTGAATTACTTATTAAAAACAATTTTGGAATGAATGTATAAAAAGGTTCAATATTTAAGGTAACTATAACTTAGGACTGATAAATAATAAAATGATGTGATCTTCATTGGATAAAGTGAAAACAATTATTCAAGAATATCTAAGTATAAAAAAAAGCTAAAATAGTATTTAAGTTATGTTAATTGCTAAAGAAATTGAGAATTTTTCAGAGATGACTTTTAAGAAAATCTCATTATTAAGTTTATATAAAATAGAGATTACTTATATAAGCCCAAACAAATTAACGAAAAGACAACCAAAATAATTTATTTATGATATATTGATCCCTAAAAAACTTGTATTATTTACACCTATTGATCGGATAATTTTATAGGATATGCATTAAATCAAATAGATAAATATACTTCTCAAAATCTATTTATTCATTATATATCAAAGAAATTAAATGATGTTCAATAGAAATGTGTAACAATTAAAAAAAAATTATTCTCAATACTTTTATCTTGTTAAACATTTGATTATTATATTAAGTAATTTATAATATTGATTAAAACTAACTATAATGAAATCATAAGAATATATTCTATTAATAACGGAAATTTATGCAGATGGAAATTAGGATTATCATAATTTTAAAACTTTAATATATTTAAAAAATTCGAACATTTTAATCAATTATACTACCAGATGAATATGTTGTGAGTCGTATCTATCAAATTACATAACATTAAATTGAAACCTAACATTAGAAGAACTTAAAGGTTCTTATATTATTCCATCTTAAGGAATTACGGGAGTTGCACAAGAACATAAAAATAATATACAAATAAGGTTAGTATAGATAAACAATTTCTTTTACCATTATAAATCATGAACAATATATATATTAGAAAAGTATAGAATTTATTTATCATATTGGTTTCATAATAATAATCTTAGAAAGTATTTCTAAATCATTAAAAGGCTTAAAAATATTCAACAATATTTTTAGTAGCTTAATGTTGGAATCCATATTATACAGTGTTACAAATTTTGGGTGTATCAGGTTATATGCAGTAAACTATTTAAACCTAATAAAAAAAATAAAGCATCATCAAAATTTTATTTTATATTGTTTTATTAAACATTATGGAATCTATATCACAAAAAGAAAATTAATATTTAATAAATACAATGACTTATTATTACATGTATTTTATATCGATAAATGTAATTAAAAAAAACATGAGGGCAGAGATTCTGTTGCTATAACAAAAAATTCTTTTATTCTTAAGTTTGAATAAGCGAGAAATGTCTTAACATATTGTAGTTCGATTTGTGCATGTTAAAAAATTAAGATTATATTATTAAAGAATTACAAATAAAATTTTATTACTTTAATTAATATAATCTACAGGGAGATAACACAAATGAAAGATTTCATAAACAAATTTATTTATCTGAAACTTTCAATGAACAAAAAATATGCCTTTTAAAGAAATAGTTAAAAATATGGTACTGATAATATTTCATTTCGCGAAACCATATAAAAAATATCATATTTCTCTATTTGAAAATTATTGTGTTCCCAAGTTTTCTAAAGACATCATCTGAAATTACATCGAAAATGAGAAACATATATTCTAACGACCAATTGAAAAAGGTTTATGACAAATTATATAAAATTGTAAAACGCATAATCAAAAATAAAAATGTTAGTATTGAAAATATTGTTTCATAAGAACTATTTCAATAAGAAAGAAATCAGATGAATCTATACAGAGTAAATATGCTATATAAGTCATATCGGTCTTTTTTTCAAAAGGTTACTAAAATTGAAAGGGGAATTTTAAAATCACTATATATTTACTATATAGGTTAATAATTTTTTATTCCATTCACAAAAAGATAGACAATGGGAATATTATATACAGGTGATAAGTATAATAAAAATGAATGATTAGTATAAAATAAAGTCAATTTCTGTGTGTACGTTAAAACATAAAAGTTATTTAGAAATCAATAGATGAAGCAGCATTTTACCTAATGGTTAACAGTATTACGGATATACTTTTTTAAATGAAACAAGAATAAAGGTAAAATAGATTCAATTTTACATGTACATATAATACATCAAAAGAAAATACTTATATTGATATGTATACACTATGTTATATAAATCCTAAGAAAACATTTAAACAAAAAATTTACACATTACACGTTTTGATAGGTTATCTTAAAAAGAAAAAAGTTAAATATTTTTATTATAATGTTCATTTTTTTTTTCTTTTTTTTTGTACGTGTGGAAAGAAAATATTTTATTATATTTTGTTATATTTTTTTTTTTTCTGCATAATGCATTATGTTCATTGTAGTAAAAATGCATAATATTATGTATGATTTAATTATGTAAAGTATAAATGAAGTTTTAAATAAATAATAAAGTAGAAATTAAGTGATAATTTATTAATAGTTATATATAATATAATGTATTTTATAATAAACAAATTAATTAATCCCTCTACGTATTCTTTATTAACTTGTCTATTCAAAATTTTATAAAAGTTTTTAAATGGGAATTTTATAAATTACCTAGTAAGATATCTAATAATAAGAGTAAAAATAGTAATGAAGGAATATAAAAAAATTTTAAATTATAAAACAAATTAAGTAAAACAATCTCAAGAGACATTACTGTTTTTCTCTAGGTGATATAGTGTTGTTAGTTGAATATATTAACTTTATATAAAATAACAGTTAGTAAATTGTATGGAAAAAAACAAGTTTGATACGCAAATATGTTTTAAAAAATAGAATACTATATAAAAAAATGTATCATTTTTTTTTTTAAATTTTGTTAATTATATTTTTAAAGTTTTATTTTTTAAAAAATGTTCCTTTCTTAAATGAGATTAACTAATTTTTGGGGATAATGAAAAAGTTTAATTCTAAGCTATATGAAAGAGTATTTTATTATTGTTAATATTTAATTTTTATATATTCTGAAAATGCTGCTGATAACTCTAACGATGATTTTAGTGAAAATATGGGTAATTTTATATTAAAGTAAATAAATGCTTTGAACACAAATGCTCTTTTGTATATTTCACGTGTTTAAGGTATTTTTATACCTTTATTTACAGTAATTATAATTCTTAGGTAACATCTGCGTTCTATTTGTTAATATTTATGTTAAATATTCTATTAGAGTCGTTGAATTCCTAATTAATAAAATATTTACAGAAACATTAAAAAAAAATAATTAGGCATTATATGATTAAAGAAAATTTTTGTAATCCTTATATCTCTCTAAGTTTCATCATATTTTCGTTTTATTCAACTTGTACTTTAATTCTTTTCTCTTTCATCTGACGTTTTCTCTGCAAAATAGATTAATTTAACCACAAGTATAATATAAAAATTATTATTTTTTATATGTTCTCTTTTATACTATCTATTTACTTGTTATCGCACTTTATATATTTCATTTTTTTTACAAAAATACGTAAATATTTTTTATTTGTTCGTATTTCTGCATTCATTTGATTTTTCTTTTGTATTTTATGTGAGTTCATTTTCTTTTAGTAAATATATATACATTCATTTTGTTATTTCTCTAATTTACAAATGAAATAAAAAAGATCTTAACAGGTTATTCTATGAAATCAAATAACTTTTCGTAAACCTCACAAAAAATATATACTTATCTTTAATCATACTTTAATGCTATTTTCAAATGACTATAACATTCGTTGTTTTTTTAACCATTCTATCTCTTTGGATAAAACAAAAAAAATCATTTAATAAAATTATTATAATTTATTAAGTTCAATTATATGGAATTTTTTTTTAAATCCAGGATTAATATATTCAAATCTTGTTCTTATAAAATATTTTGAAGTTATAAAGGCAACTGCAAATATGATTTATTCTTTACTAATATTTCATTTTTTTTTCATATATATTTCTTGTACAATTTTATGTATTTTTTTCAACATTTTTTTCTTCTTTCCACTAGTTTTTATTTATTTTTTCGAAATAATTACTTTTATACTTTTGAGTTTTTCATTCCGTGTTTTTTTAATATTGTTTTTCTTAATTTCCTTTATCTATCTAAATCATCAGTAGTTATTTTACATCCAATCCAATTTTGTTCAACCTTTTTTAAAAATGATTGAAAATCTCTACTAATGAAATTCAACCAACTATGAAAATTACTCTCCTTATATTCAATAGACAAATTTAAATTTACCATCATCCTCATTATAATGCCATGGCAAAGTTTTAAATAACTTACCCATTCAGAATACCACATATTAAATCTCCAACTTGAATTCATTCTTCTTGTTTTTTCTTGATAAATTTCTTGCATTTCAAAATAAAAAGAAATCCATATATAAGATAATTTTTTACATAAATCCCTCAATAACTCCATTTGTAAACTTTCTCCATTGTCATTATAATTCGCTGAATTATTTTCTTCCGAATAAGAATCATCTGAATCATATGATTCTTCTGGTGAATCTTCTTGATTTACAGTTCTTTCTTCTACCTTACTTTCAGGTATATAAAATCCATGTAACAATTCATGTTCATCTGCTTCCGATAAACATCTTTCGTATCCTACTTTTAATTTATCATTTAACACATATTTGCAATTAAAATATTTGACAGAATCTCTATAATTAAAATTATAAATTATACATAAAAAAAAAATATATTATTTATATTAAAAGAATATTAAATATATTAAAAAAATATATATACATATATATGATTATAAAACTAAAACATAAATCTTACTTTGTAATGCAAAAACAACGGCATATGCAAATTAAGAGATAAAATATAGTAATATTTAAGAAAACAATCAAAACATTTACTCTTACAATTTTATGATGTGATTTTAAGAGTTGGATAAATAAAGTTGATACAAACAACCTTTTATCTTTATCCATTTTATTTTTATAGTTTCAGTAAATTTAGAAATATAATAACAAATTAAATTAATTCAATATGTTTCCTAAATATAACAAAATATTTAAAAAAAAATAATTTTCCTTGTTATTAACTCAAGTGTTTTAAATAAGGGGAATAGATTGTGCTACGCAAATGAAATAATAATGTGAGACTCTCTATTAATAAAAAGGATATTACAAAATATAAGAAAATAAATTAACATATATTTTAACATAAATATGTGAAAATTGTATATTAATATGATTTAATTATTAAAATAATAGGTCTAGGAAATTGAGCCTCATGAAATTTTATAAATTTAAGAAAAATTAATGTGGTTAATTTATTACATTTCTTAAAATAATCTTTTATATTAATTCATGACTTGTGCATTTTTTTTTTTTTATATTTTCTTCGATTATTATCTTAACAAAAATAATTTGAAAATTTGTTTGTACATGCAATGCCAATACTTCATTATCTTTTTATTCATATATTTATAAAAAATATTCATGAAAAAAAGTTATTTTTAATTATAAAAAATTGTTTTCCCCTTATAAATATTTAGGTAATTATAATAAAAATTATATAGACATTATATAGATTATATGATTGGAAATAACAAATATATAAGAATTGTATTTAAATAAAAGTGGTTTAATCAAATTTAGAACATGCGTTTTTAATAACCGTTAACCTTTTCTTTAATTAATTTTATTTTATAATAATTTAGGAAATGCTATATATATTTTTTTATTCTTCAAATGTATTTCATACCAATTTAAGAAATGCTATATATATATATATATATATATGTATTTTTATTCTTTATATAACTAGAAGTATGTGGTTCAATATTTTGGTTAACTTTGTTGTAATGTTAAAATTATTTTTATTTTCATTATTTTAATATCTAAATTTATTAATTATAATTGACTAAAATACATTAACATACATTTTTTAGGGTTAATATAATGATTTTCTTCTCTTTTCTTTTTTTTTCTTTTCCAAAAAAAGATATGGAAAATAAATAACTTCTTAAAACAAACCATTTAACAAACACTTAAAAAAACTATTATAGAAATTTGTTAAAAAATATGCTTCGGTATATTAAAATTAAAAAACATTTAGTAAAGAACTTGAAAAAAGATTACAGTTTTCAACAAAAAAAAAAAGAAAATAAATAAGGATATAATTTTTTTCCTTTTTTAATTATTATAAATACCTAATCAGAGAATAAATAAAATTTCTCTAAAAATGTGAATTTTTTATTATAAATTTTTAATTTTTAATGAAAGCAAGTAATATTTCATAATGAAACACCAATTTAAAGCATATTTTTATTTGTATTTTTCTTTAAGAAATCTATGTATAATTATAAAACTTCGGAAATATTTAACTTTTTATATATATTTTAATTATATTTATAGATTATATATATTTATATATATTATAAATTAAGATATTCTAAAAGATATGCAGGATCTTAGAAAATTAAATGTAAAAACATAAAAATAATTTAGCTAGTTATCATAAATTTTATTATAATATTTTATATAAAAATTCACTTTAATTATTTTTTTTTTGTTAAATATCAATCAATTCATTATATTATTTGTTCTTATCTTTGCAATGTTTTTATATTTTATATTATCTATATATGCTATTTTATTTTGTTAATTCCTATTATTCCATGATTATATATTTTTTTTACATATACTGCTTTTAAAAATAAAAAAGTAAAACTGTTATTTGTTTTAATACTTTTTTTATTTTAAACCAAAATTTTTTAGCTATAAAATTAATGAAAATATAGTTGGACATTATTATTTTTTAAAATTAACATTACAAAATAATTAAAATTCAAAAAAAAAATGTAGTTTATACAATTTGCTTTTTAATTTTGTTATTTTATTTTTTTTTCATTTTGAATTAATAATGTTGATGATTTAAATATCTTATAATTTATATTTTTTCATCGAAATTAATGAAATTTATATTTTCATTTGAATTATTATTGTTTGAAATATAAAAATGATTTAAATATAATTTAAGTATAACATGAAATCAAAATTTTTTATTTAAATAAAATTAACCTAAATAAGTTGAGAAATTTGAATTTTACAAATGTAATCTCATGTAGTGAGAGAACAATTTTTATTTTAAATAAAATGGTAATATATTGAAATTAAAGAAAAATAATTTTTTTTTTTCCCTTTTAATATAATATTGACAAATAAAAATCGTAAAATTTAGTAAAATTTTATGAGTTAAATGTTTGTCAAATTGTTAAGATTCAAATCGAACGAATATTTTATTAATAAAAAGCGTTATTAACTTTATTAGACATAAATATCATTTATATAAAATAATTTAATAGAATCTCATAAAAGGAGATCATGAGTAAGAACTAATCGTATGCATTAAAGTAGTTATACAAAGAAAGATTATTAAAAAAGAATTTTTTTTTAAATTATATTTTTTTTTTTTTTTGATTGAAATGATAATTATTATTTCGTAATTTACATTTTGGAGATGAAAAATGTAAATTTTGATCAAGAAAATGCTTTTAGTTATAAATCACACGTATTTTCTTTGTAGAATAAAAATTTTAAATGATAGAAAATTTGTTTATTAAATATATGATGTTTTAATATTTGTTACACTATGTTTACATAATTATTATAAGTTAACATTCATTTTAAATGCAACTTATAAATTAATTTGAAAGACAAAACACTTATTTTTTTAAGCTTTTAATCTAGAACCATAATAATTATGATTGTTATCTCCTTTTAAAATTATGTATTCTATGTATATAGTAATGAATGAAGAATTTAAGAAACATCAATGAGATAAAGAACATAGTTTAGTTTGACAAATCATATGAACTCAAGTTACGAAAAGATAATGAAAATATATGGGTCCATATACTTGATGTACGACTCAGGTTAAATAAAAAATCCATATAAAATTATTTTGATTGATTGGATAATTTTGAATTCTTAGAGAATATACTAAGATAGTCTATAAATGAAATATAAATCATATATGAATATATGTTGATTAAGATCCCTTTTAAGGAATTAGAAAATTATGTTTTAAATTAACATGTACCTAAAATAATATTATTACAAATATTATTATCCAAGTTTTTATTTGCTAAAAAAAAAAAATTATACTTATAGGACATTATAAAAGGTAATCGAAAAACCAGTTATTCAGAATCCTTAGAATTATTTATTAATGGTTATATAAAGTATAAAGTCTCCTTTTATTTGATAAACCTAATGATTCAACACAAATTGAACATAAGAAAACTTTTTTAGCACATATATTAGACCTTATAGGAGGTATTATATTAAAAGATCAACATATAGAAAGATTTTTTTAGATATTGTACTTTTCATATTAATACTAGAGAAAATATATATTTTTAAATTTACATCACAAGAGATACTAATATATGTAAATAATAAGAAAATAATAGGAATAATATATCTTAAGTGTATAATAAGTGTTATTTTTATAGTAACATAGTTAAAATGAAGAAAAATTACATGTATAGAGAGAAAAAAATGAAATAATGTAAATGTATGATAATTTAATAAAAATGCAAAAAAATAATATAGTAAAATGAAAAGTACAGAATTTAATAAAATATGTAGAATCATTATAGAGTTATTTAAAAATGAAATGAACTCATGAAACATTTTTTAGTACAAAATTATTTCTAACATTATTTTTCTTTTCTTCAAAAACAGAAGAGTTAAATAAATGTGAGATGTCATAATAACGAAATCCAAGACGAGCATTGATAACTTTATAGAAAAAAAAGGTAGAATCATTATAGTAAAAAAAGAAAAAGAAACTGAGAACACATTAAAAAATAAAAAATAAAGAGGTTAAAAAGTAAAAAAATGTGAATAATATTCCCATTTAGTTAATTATAATAATAATGGAATTATCAGTAATTTTAATCAAATAGTTAAAATTAACACAAAAGAATTTTGAGTCTTACGAGATACTAAATCTTTTTTATATACCATATCTACTATTTAGACAATAGAGTTAGAGGAAGAACCTAAATTATAAGTTTCTTAGTTAAAATATGTACAGCTTGTGAAATGAAGATAAATATTTTATTATAGTTATAAGCATGAAAACTTTCATTAAACAAGTTAAGACTATATTTACCATGGTGAGCACAAATAGTTTATAATAGAAAAAATGTCATGAAAACATTATAACTTATTTGCTAAAGGAACTAATAAGTATTTTATGTATGCATTTCAAGTCAAACTAGAAGATTAAGAAAACATAAAATCCTATGATAAATCATTTACGAAAAATTTAACTCATAAAAATGATTTAATGTGTCAGCATTAAAAGGAAAAATTAAAAAAGTAGTTTGAATCTAATTTATTTTTTCAAAAAAATAAAATGATGGAAATAGTAACTAAACATTAAGTTTTTATTGAAGTAGTAGTAAACAACGTATATATAACAATATTCAGCAAATGATAAAATATAATTTGGGTTATATCAAGATGTTAAATAATTTCTACAGTAAAAGTTATATAAAATCTCATTATACAAAATTGTTTCACCTGATATATTCATTAAAAAAAAGGATGTTACATTAAGAGTAACATTATATTAACATTACATAAACAGGTTAGCGTGAATAACCTACAGGTTATTTCAAATATTTATCAATAAAAAACATTATTTTTTTAAATATAATAATTAGTAAAATAAATTTAATATAAAAAGTTAGATATTCACACATTTTATTTAAGAGAATAACTTAACAAATAGTAAATAAATTTTGTCGTATAAATGCATATATATATATATATATAACAAGAAATTTTATTTATGAAAATATAATTTTTTCTATAGATAATTTTTTATATAAACAAAGATTATTTTATATATAATCAATGGTTTTTAGAATGAGAATTTATGTTTTACTAAAAATAAGAAAAAGTTATTATTAAATTAGGTAAATTTCTTTTATTTAGTAATTAATACTTTAAGAATAATGAAAATATAAACTTATTTCATACGATATTTACTGTTTAAATAGAAATTTTACTTATTTCGTATAAAATTTACAATTTTTTAAATAAAATACACTGAATTATTATTTTATATATTCTTAATGCATAGACAAAAAGTAGTAATATTGCCTTTTTGAATTGTTAACAAGACACAAATATAATTTATATAGATGTTTAATTATGCATGTAATACATTTAAGAATACATATTTTCTTTAAGACAAATTTTTTTTTGTTTAAATTAAACTTTTTCTTGTATCAATATCTTTTTAGAAAATATTTTTTTTATTAATAATTATGTTATTTATAAAAAAATAAAACATTTTTTTTAATTATTTTTTTTTTTAAATGAGAAAAAAAACTGCAATGTGCTTTATAAAAATTATGCTTTTAGAAACCATAATTTTTATGCATAATTAGATACTATTGTAAAATAAAAATTGATGATCAATATTTTATAATTTTTTTTTTTTTTTTTTTTTTAATATTATGTGTTTACTTAATTACCATGCAAAAGAATAATAAAATATATCCAGTTAAAATATATCTTGTAATTAGATCTTAAAAGTTATATGAAGTTATATTTTTTATATTATGTTTTTTGATTATTTTGAATTATATTTTTTTTTATAATTTATTATTTGTAAATTAAAGAAATATTTCCCTAAAAACTCTTTATAAATTTGATTATTCAATACTTGACAAAGAATTGAATAGTCATTAATAAATAAATAATCTAATCGATAGACATTAATAAATATGATTTAATGGAAATGTTTACATATTTTTATTAAAACAGTTCTTTGATAAAATCATTACCATCTATATTTGAATGCAAAGAAAATGTATACTTAATCTCAAAAAAAAAAAAAAGAAAAAAATACATTTTTTTTAAAATTTGCACTTATTTTTCAGTTTACATATATATATATTTCAAGGTGTACATTTCCTTAAATTCCTTACAAGAACAACCAAATTTTTAGCTAAATTTTGTTTTATTCTGTAAAAATATCAAAAAGATCTATAATATTCCTTATTGATCAACATTCAAAGAATTTTATAAAGTATTTAACTAACAAACTAAAAAAGAACATGTTGAGAGATATTAATTAATTTTTTTTATTAGAATTATGCTTTTATATCGATTATATGTCTTTATAATGCTTTAGGTTGCACAAAATAAACTTATTTGGTTTAATATTAATATTTTCTAAATAAAAATACCTTAATTCAATATTTAATTATTCTTACTATATTAATAAAAATTATTTAACCAATTAAATAAAAATTTCTCTTTATCTTTATTAAAAAATTATTCATTTTAATAACTTTTAATTATATATCAAATAATTTTCATTCATTTAAATCAATAATTTAACTCAAAAATATAAATTAAAAAAAAAAATGATTTAAATTTTCTTTTAGAATTAATTTACAAAAAAAAATTAATTTCTTACAGGGATCAATAAAACGTTTTATGAGTATTTTTAACTTTTAATGCAGTGAAAAAGAATATAAAAGTTTAGTTCTACATCTAAGGTCCTTGACAGAATGCTTAAGCTAAAAAAAAAATTTTTATTTTTTTGAAGTGAATTTTTTTTTTCTTCACACATACACATCTTTATACGTGTATATATATAAAGGATAAAAAAAAATTATTAAAAAATTTTTTTTTAGAATTACTTGAAATATTAATTATTAACTATAAAAAGAAATAAATTTTACATGAGAAAGTTTTTGATAAAAGGTTATACATGTATATTATATCATCAAATGTTTGTATATATTGGGCATTTAAATTTTAAAAAGAGTAAATGTGAGATTAAGCTACATAAATGTTACAAATTCTTAATGCATAAAAAATAAGAAAATATTTATTTAACATAGAATTAAATAATTTTAAATTTAATATAAAATAAATTTTTTATTTTATGTTATATATCTCTTTTGTATAAGAACTATATATTAACTATAATATATAATATTATAATAAAGTACATAAAGATCATTCTATTCACTTTTCATTAATTTAACAAATCTTTTACTATAAAAGTATTTTAAATGAAAATTAATAAAAAATATACCAAGTTAATATTCGTATAAAAGAATCTAACACCGTAAACTAAATAGATTATATGTATCTTTCAATAAAAAAAATTCATACAGAAAAACAAAAAAAAAATTTTCATAATTAAATTTTTTTTTTTTTATTAGCCTTTTAGTTAATTTTCCTTGTATTATCTTGAGTATATTGTTTGTATAACTTTTTATTTAACATCTATATTATTCTTGTATTAAAAAGAGTAATAGGAATTTTTATTAAGAAGTAAAATAATATTAATTGTAATATTTTTATCTAAGAAAAATTCAGAACTTTTTTTTTGTCTAAATTATCAGAGAAATTAGCTTACGAATTTTTTAACGTTTTAAAAAAATTAAATTATAAATATCATTTTTTATTATTTATCTTTTTTAATTAATTTATCTTTAAAAATAATAATTTAATGAAATTATTAATAGGTTACCATCATGTGTAACCTTATAAGAGTTATATTTTTAAAATGTATAAAATATGCCTTAACAAATTCTTAAGTTTTTAACCATAAATATGGATGATGAAAATAAAATAAAATTATGTTAAACTATTTCAACATCATACATATCCTTTGAATAATATTAACTAATATTGGCTAAGTGTGAGATAAGTAGATATATAAAAAAATATAAATATTATATTTTGATCTCCTTTAAAATATATTAGGATTTCATCTGTTCATAATAGAAAACAACTTTTTTACTAAAAGATACATTTTACAGTACATAGTGTAATTTATTGTTGCTCTTTTTGTTTATTTAATAATTTTATTGGGTTTATGATTATCATCACCATTACCTGCTTGGATACATTTTCCTAAGTTACATACTTTGTAATAATTTATATTTAAGGAAAAAATTTCACACGAAGCTGTGATACGCAGCTATCAGTTAAACATTATAAAGGATTAATTTATTTTGATACCTTCTCATATATGTAAAAAGTTACAAATATTTTCATTTTTTTTTTTTTTTTTGTAAATTTATTAAATCATACATTTTATTTACGTTTTTTTTTTTTTACATATAAATGCAATATAATAATAATTTATAACTTAGAAAAAGCTATTATTTTTTTTAAACTAGATGTATTATTTTAAGTTACCTTTTTTTCTTTCATTAAAATTACATATATGAATAGGAAAAGAGGAAGCATAATACTTTTTAGTAATTCATTGTTATAATATACTAGGTTGTTTCTTTGCTATGGTTAGAAAAAGTTGGAATTTAAGGATATAAAAAAAAAAATACAATTTAAAGACTCTAGTATTATGTTTCTATCTTTCAATCATCATAAATAATAACGGCATATATTTATCTACCTTGTTGCAAATTGTTCTTTTGTAAAGTTATTTTTCTTAATGTATTTGATATATTAAATTTATTTTAATCATGATATACTTCCATAATAATATTCAATAATCTTTATATGATATATATATATATATATATATATATGTAGTTATGTTACTAGAATTTCTTCTATAATATTTAGTTTCCAATTTAATTAATAAAAATTCTAACTCTTTACTTAAAGGAAAGGACATATAAAAAGGTCCAAATTAAATATAAGTAATCTGAAATATAATGTAGTAAGAAAATATTTCAATTATACTTATTAATTATGAACTTCATTATTTTACTACTAGTATATTATATACTAAGATACGACAGATCCAAAATGAAATAATATTTGTGTAAATATCTCTTTATGTTTACAAAAATTATAAATATTACTCATCTACTTTTAGCATATATTAAATATATTTGCCACTTGTGAAATTTTAAATATAAAAACACTATTTTTTATGTATAAAAAAATAAGCAAAATTTATTAAAAAAGAATGTTATTTTTAATTTATTTTTTATATGATTTCATCTTCAAATTTAATAATCGCTGTGTATTATAATATTCATAATAGATGTTTTGAATTTAATTATATAGCATTTACTTGCTTTGTAAAAATAATAACACCTTTTTTATTAATGAATAAATATATATTTTTGTAAAATGAGTAAAGAAAGCTTTTATTTTTATTATATATTTTATGCACTTATAAAATTTTATAAATATATACTCAAATATTTTAAAATACAATTTAAATAAAATTTATCCTAAAAGAAAAATTTTAAGTTAATTTATCCAATATATATTTTATTTTTCATATGTTATGTAAAACATATGAATTAAGATTCCTAAAATTTTTCAAATTCAAGTTTAGTATATTTACTCTTTTAGAATAAGTTGTATATGGAAAATAAGTATATAAGTAAGCCTTTATGAAATTTTTATTTTACATAAAATATAAAATTTATAATTATTTGCAGAAAAAATAGTTATATGAAAAAAAAAGGAAAAACAATAATTAATTCCAAAAATTTTAATTATATAAACTTTTGTTTCTTAAAACTTAAGAGAGGAATAAATTTTTATTTAAATAACTGCCTTTTTTCACATTTTTTTATTTTCAATAAAAAATCAGTATAATAAAATTTTTATATCTATTTACTAATTTTTTTTTTTTTTTTTTGTATTAATGCCTATACTACATTAGATAATATAAATAACATCAATCTTTATTAACCTTGAAAAAATCTCTATATTTGTTCAGTTTTTCAATTTATAAAAGTTCTTATATATTTTTCTCTTATGTATATTATAATAAAAAATTTTAATAGTTGAATATTCTTTTTTTTTTATTTACATTTAAAATTTTATATACATGATATATTTAATCATCAAAATTATTTATATTTCACTCAAATAATTTTCTCATTTAAATGAGTTTGTAAACAGAAAAATGCACCTTTAAATAGATAATTATATTTTATTTTAATAAATAAATATATGTTTCAATCTATGTAAAAACAAATTATATTTATATTTGAGAATATATTATAAGTTATATTTTACCGTCTTTAATATATATTGGAGAAATTTATGAAATAATTGTTTACAATATCTATATATATAAAAAACATCTATTTTTCTATTCACGTGAATAAAAATTAGTGGATATTTTTTTTACCTATATGAGTTAAACCATTTTTTTCATTTTTTGAACTAATAAAGTATTTGAGAATCTTTAAAAAGTAAAATAAGTTTATGTTAATTAAATTCTTTTAATCTGAAAAAAAAAAGATTTAACATAAAATAAAATACAAATTTATAGTATAATACAATATCCTATATTTTAATATAAAGTTAATAATTATAAATATTATTATGTAAATAATAATTACAAAAAATTAGTTGATTATGGTAACCATAATTATGGAAATAAATACTATTATATATATTCTTATTATAAATAAGCATTCTTGATAACCACTTTTTTATTGAGAAATTAAAAAAATAATATATATGCATGTAAATAAAGCAAATTTACAAATGGATATAACTTGTGGTTTAATATAAAAAAAACTTTTTAAATTCGTTTTTATTTATTATTTATTATAGTTTATTTTTAAAACAAATTTGAGCATGAAACGTATTCTAAAAATTTATAATAAATATAATACTTTAAGCTTTTATTAAATCTAATTTTCTAATGTACTAATGAAATATATTTACATTAAAAATTTTTTATAGAAATTAAAAATATAATAATAAATAAAAAGGAGTTATAAAATTATATAAATTATAAAGTTTCAAAATAAATATAAAATATAGAAAAATTTCATATATATATTCCACAGCATACTATAAAAAAAATGCTTTTAAAAAGAAAAAATAAAAAGATATCAATTTTTTGAGAGTTACATAAATTATTTTAGATAATTTACATATTTAATGCTACTTATGAAAAATAAATATAGCCAAGTTGAGAAAATTTTTTTTTTTTTTTTTAGAATTTATATTTTTTGAATTACTAAACAAAAAGCAAAGAAAAATTTTAAAAAATTATTATTACTTTTTCATATAAAAATAAGTTTAATTATTTCTATTATTATATGTAAATACTTTTTTATATATTTTATTTTTGTTGAATTTTTTTTTAATATATTTTACCTTTTTTAAATATAAATTTTTAATGAACTTAATATAAATACCATTTTTTTTGCTTTAATAATAAATTTAGATAAATTTTTAAAACATAAAATTATTTAGAATATTCCCATGATTTTCAAAATAAAAATTTAATTGAATATTGTATTATTCAAAAAATTGTGAGCAAATAATTTTAATGTAAAAAATATTTTATTCCCATTTTTCTAAAAAATTATTATTGCTAAAAAAATTCATATATTAAAAAAGTATTCCATAAAATTTAGTGTTTGTTGAAATTGCTTAAAAAGGAATTATATATATAATTTAATATTTTATATAAAAAATGACTAGGAATAGAAAAATAAATTCATAATAAAATTATATATAATTATATAACAGAAAATGTAAAATAAAAAAAAAAAAAAAAAAATACGTACTATTAAGTATGTGCATAAAGCAAATACTAAATAGAAACTTTTTATGAAAAATAGTTTATGGAAAAATGATTGGCATAAAAAGCATGAGAAATTCTATAGAAAGACAAATTTTAATGGAGAAATTATAAAAAAAAAATATTTATTTAAAAGAAACTTTTTATTTTAAAATATTTTTTTATTATTTCAAAATAATTACATATTAAGAAAGAAGTATTGTATTATTATCAAGGAAATTTCATTTATTTTAGTTATTTACTACTTAAAAAAAAAAAAAAGTAATACATATGAAGCATATAATGATTATAACGCAAAAGAAAATATTCGCCCGTGTGAATAAGGTATATATATTCTTATTAAATTGTAAATAATGCAATCAAAATAATAATTATATTTAAAACATAATTATATAGATAGAAGCAATAATGTTAATAACAATTTATATTTATATATGTAAAAGGATAATATATATATAAATAAATGAAATGGAGAACAAAATGTTAATAATAAAATTTTATATTTTCAAATAATCTTTATAATGAAAACAAAAAATTGCGTCTTTTAAAAAGAAATTGTATGCTATCATCATGAAGTTCAAAGAAATAAATAACGACAGAAAGTGTAGTAAATCAAAAAATATTAAATATTTAATTACATATAATTTACTATTGTTTTAATTTTGCATTTATAAGTTAGTGGTTTCTTGTTCAATGCCACATTTATCTTTCATTTGTTTAAAAATGTTTTCTATTTCATCCATTTTATCCTTTTTCAACAAAAAATCTGTCTTTAATGTTTGTTCCACAAAACATAAATTATTATAAATTCTTTCTTTCATATCATCAGTTTGTGTATCAATATTTGTACTTTCAAACCATGTTTTTGTTTCATTTACACGTTCCATGCACTTTCCTATATCTCGGGACTTTTTTGGACGTTTATTACATGAAAATAAACTCTTTACACATAATATCCTTGAATGATGTGTATCTAATTGGAACCTAATATATTCCTTCTCATTCAGCTTAAATATATAATAAAATAAAATTTAAAAAGTATAAATATAAATTTTTTTTTTTTTTATCTATTAGTAGATTTTTTTTAAATAATTTATAGTAATGAAAAAAATACATAGCTTTTAGTAGTGGTTTTCATTATACTTGTAAAGTAAGATAAATAAGGGCAAGAAAATATATGATAAAAAGGATACAAGATTTAGAATATATGTAACTTTTTCTTTTAGATGATTCTTCCTTATTTATATATATGTGGTTATTGGAATCTTTAGAAGTCATATCTCCTTTATGTGAACTTAGTTTTGGTAAATTATTATATTTATTATTAAGATATCTCATATTTAATTGTTATATTTTTTAAATGAAAAATCTATTTTTTATAAATAGATATTTTTATCTTTAAGAATAATTCATAATAATTCAACTATTTCTATTTATATATTTATATTCAAAAAAAAAAAAAAAAAAAAAAAGATATTTGAATAATTGGTTGTGGAATTTTAAATTAGAGTTATAAACAAAATATGGAAAAAAATAAGTACTTTAAGAATTTTTAATTTCAATTTTTCTTTCTTAAAATCCTAAAAATAACAACTTAGAGAAATAACTAAAATAAATATATGAGATTCAAAATTTTTAAGATATTGAACAAACTTTCTTTTATAGGATTTGGATTTATATAAAAAATATAAATATTAAAAAAAAATTAAACTATTTTTAGAAATAAATTAAAAATTCTATTACAGTAGTTAGAGTCATTGTTTTTTCCTTCTATCCTATTTTTTTTTTTTTAGAAAAAAAAAATTTCGGTTCCATATATGCATGCATATATATGTTTGTTGTTTGAAAAATATAAATATTTTTCTCTGAAATATGGTAATGAAATTTTATTTTTTCATTCTTATTTTTATAAAATAAATTATACTCAAATGTATTAATGTCATAAGAAGAAGAAAATCTTATTAAACATTTATGGGAATGAAATTATTATACTTATTTTTATAATTTACTTTTTATGACTTGATAACATATATATTATATAAACTTTAATATAGAAATTAAATCCCTACAAAAAAAAAATTATGCCAGATTTACATTAGTTAATATAGATGAATATTTCCTATAAATCTATATTTTATTATTTTTTTTTTTTCTTTATAATTGTTCTAGATTTTTTAATTATTCAAGCAATATTTATTCTGATAATATACTTTTTGTTTTTCATTGCACTATTGTATAAATTATTGTTCTTATCCTTTATTAAAATTTTCTTATTGTTATTTATGAAATAATTCTTTCAAAAATAAAAAGAAAAAATAATGAAATAATTATTTTTATTTTTCCATTAAGTTCAAATTCGTATTATTAGATACATTCTAAATAAAAAAAATTCTGCCTTTTCATATATTATGGGACATGTTAAAAATATATTATTTTACATAAATTAGGAATATACATTCTACATTTAGATTTTATATATACATAAATAGTTAAATGGTTTTATGTATTTTTTTTTAAGCTGATAAATGCACATCTAAATATTTTTTATAGGATTATTGAAATTACTTTTTTTTTAACACATTTTAAAGAATGATATGTAATTAAAAAAAATTTTTAAAATATAAAGTAGAAACATTAAAAAAAATATATTTATAATTGAAACAATTTATAAAAATAATAGAAAGAAAAAAATTAAAAAATCTTTATTTAAAAACAAATAAAATAAATTTTTTAATTAGCAAAAGGTTTAAGTTGAAACACAAAAAAGCAATGATATTATAAAAAGTGATAAATATTATAATCATAATGATTCAAATAAATTTTAAATAAAATGAAATAATAATAAATAAAAGATAAATAATTTTTAGCTGAAATAATTTTTATTTTTATGATTTCTTTTATAAATAACATATTATAAAAAAAGAGATTATTGAAAATTTAAAAAATAAAAAAAGAAAATTTGTTTAATTTCATAATTAAAGGGATAAGCATTATGCTTTTTACATAACTAAAAAAAATAAGATTGAATGTTCAATTATATGTTGGGAGTTTCACTATATATATATAACAAAATAAATAAAAAAGGAAAAAAATGGAAAATACTTATGAAGTATGTTAATTTTTATTAAATAATGTTGATAATAAGAAAACATTGCAATTTATGGAAATAATGACAGTAATAACAATAAACATTATAATTACAGTTAAAATAATATTACACACGCCATTAATTATTTTTATTTTTAGATATATATACATCACAATAATTTTTTTCTAAAAAGCACTCAGAAGTATTCCAATATAATGAAAAGTTTTCACTATAACAATTAAAAACTATTAAAAAGTAATATATATGTTAAATAATGTTAACTATATATTAATATAAATAAAAAAGAAAGATCTAGAATAAAAGAGAAAAATATTAATTATAAAAAATATAATAAATATTACTGAAAATTTTTTATATGCAATATGTATATATAGAAGATTATAATTTATTAATTTAAAGATAAGTTCATATGAATCATGTGTATTCATATATTATTATATTAATCATTATCATTAAAACATATTAATAATGAAAGTTAAATATTATAAAATTAGTTCTTACAACTATACATGGTCGAAATAGACTAAAATTTTGATAGTTATATATTATAACATATGCAATATTTTTTTTCAATTTTTCTCCTATAGAATTTAACTTTTTTTAATATAATTTATTTAAATTATTGTGTAACTACGATAAATATTTTGCATTTTCTTCAATTCAACTCTACTTTTTTTATATCATCCTTAATTTAAATAAAAAATGGCATATAATGTCAAAGTAATAACATATATATTCTTTAATTAGGACTTTTGTTTTTAATTTTTTAATAATATTGAACATTTTTCCTCATTTTTTCCTTCACTTCTATTTCTCATATATTACTTAAAAATCTACAAGTTATTAATTTTTTCATCTAATTTTAAGTTTTCAATTACCACCGATACTATGTCATTGGCAAACATTACACAGAGCTAATGATTATTTTACTATTTCCCATTAGATAGACATATGTATAACATTCGTTTGTTCCTTTCAGTATTTTCTCCTTTTTGTAATTCTTAATAGAGATTCCAAAGAGCTAATTAAAAGTGTTTTTTTTTTTTTTTTATATATTCTATAATTTTGTCATTTATTTTTTCCGTAAAATATTTTACTATTTATAGTTATCATTTATTGCATTATTCTGACATTTGTTATTTTATTTTACATTACTATTCTAAACATATATATTTATAGCAGTATGTTAAAATATTATCCAAAATATTCTATATTATATTTTATATTTTCTCCTCGTTTTTCATAATTGAATTTGTTTATAATTTTACATTGGATTTAAAAATTAAATCTAAGTATAAAGTGAATGTCCTATTCATAAATTTTGTCATATAAAATAATTTAAAAAAAACACAAAATTATAACATATAAATCGGTATAATATAATTTAGGATTTCTATTTTTTCTTATTATAAAAATAGTTCATTTAAAATTCCATAATTTCTCTATAAATTTAGAAAAAATATTAATTTATATCTTTAAAAAGTTAATTTGTAAGAAAAAATTATTCAAAAAAAAATATTTTATATTTTATATCTTTTAAAAATAATTTAAAACAAAAAATTCCCTTTTCACATTAAAGCTTTTTCTATATTAAATTTTATAGTTTATTAATATACAAGTCATCTATTAATTCCCTTTCCTAAAGCTATTGATAGTGTTGAATAAACAATTCAATGAAGAACATGTATAGTAATCTCTACTGATTTTTTTTCCTATAAAAATAATTTTATAACAAATATAAAAAATAAATTATCCTCTTATATTAATATGAATACATAAGTTTTACATAGTTACATTGCATAACATGAAAAAATAGTTTAATTCACACATAATTTATAATCCTTTGGTTCATTAAGTAAATCTACGCATTGTTTTAAAGTATAATGATCAGTTTAATTAATAAAGAGCACATAATCATCTCTATTTATTTCATTTATTATAAAATTACTCTAAATAATATGCATTCCATATATATTACAATATATAGCATGAAATAAACAACTAATTTCTTTAAAGAATTTAAAATTTTTTTAAGTAAAACATTTTTATTCAATACTTTATTTATTATTAACTTATTAAATTAAAGTAATGAGTTCATATTGTTTAATAAATATTACATTTATGTTTATTAAATCATTTTTCAAGTAAATTTATCATTCTTTACTCACAAACGCATTTTACTATTATAGAAAAAAAGTATTACTGCTACTATAAAAAATCTAAAAAAAAATTAACTTTTTTCTTTTTAGTTACATTCATTTTCTATTTATATATATATTTCTTTTTATTTTACGCTATTAACTGTAAATATTTTTTCAGATACCCTGAGTGCACAATTAAACTTTTATCTACGTTTTATTTCATTTCACTGAAAATTTAAAAAGATAGACAATATTCATCATTGGATGTTCTTCAAATTAAAACATTATAAATAAAATTTTTTGTTATTTATTAATGAACCGTCAGTAAGAAACTTCCATTAATCAATAGAAGGCATTATTAACCTCATTGAATATATGAATTGTTAATGTAAAGTTAAAAACCAACTATAAAAAGAATACATTTAGGAAAAGCATTATCATTTTACCTAGGAATCTAATTGTGTAGATATGTATATTAAAAAAAAAAAAAAGAAAAAATAGTGTTTTCTTTCCTGTAGAATTATTTTTGCTGAAGTTTATATATATATATTTTTTTTTTGTTATTAATTTTTAGTATAATTTTCACTTTTCATTATGAATGATATCAGGTAATGATGATAATTAATTTTTAAAAAATATTCTATTATTTTTGAGTAACTGTTTATTTTATATAGAATTATAAATGTGTACAGAGAATATTTTACATATAGTAATAGGTTTTTATAAGGTTTTAATTTTTTTTAAAAATTAATAGAAATTTTTATAAAATTAGATAAATTGCTACTATAAAATAGATAGTACAGTAAAATTGATCAAAATTTTAATCTAAAACGTTTTTATTTAAAGGATTAAAAATGTGTCATATTAATTATCTATTCAATAACTCTGTTAGAGAACTGATTTATTAAATACCTATTCAATAATTTTGCTAGTATCAAGCAAACATATTAATAAAGAGAATGTAGAGTAAATTCTACTTAATTTATTTTAATTAAGATTTTAATTTAAAATCTTTATTTTTATTAATTAATATAAAATACTACTTATTAGTTAATTATTTTTTAAGTTAATTTATACAACACTCCATATAATTTCTTTTAACACTACATTTTACCTTAAAAAAATATATACGTTCCATATTAATTCGTACATTATTCCTTTTCCTAAAAAAAAAAAATTAAAATTTTTTTTTTAGAGATAACATTTTTTTTTTTATATTTTTTTCTTTTACTGTACATATTCCTTTAGTAATTATTTCAGTGTACAGACTTATAATTGAACATTGTATATGTGATTCATTATTCAAAAGAGATCTTTAATATTATTTTTATGCTAATTATTGAACGAACAGTTTAATAAAAAGACTGCATAGTTACCTCTACTAATTTAATTAATTTTAATTTTTAGGCTATAAACTAGTAAACTGTATTTATATTATCCATTTAGTTAATCATTCTTTGTTTTCAAGAAAAATTAATTGACTTTAATAAAAATCCTATATTTTTATTAAAAATTTAAATCCTCACTAATTATTCATTTTAATTGCATATATATTATTTATAATGTTATGAGCAATGTTTAGCAATTCAAACTCATTGTTTTCATCAAACATAAATAATTAACAAAATATAAAATAAATTATATAAGTTCTGCAAAAAACAAAAATTTTATCATCGTTAATATAAAATTTTTTTATATAAATTTAAATCAAATTTACTACTAGAAACTTTTTAGTCAACAACTTTTTCTTTTATTTTCCGATATTTTTCATTTTTTTTAAAAAAAAATAAATATATTTTTTATGCATTCAAATTACAAAAAGAAAAAAAAAAAAAAACAACTAATTTTTTTTTTTTTTTTATCTAGCATTTACGTAGCTATTCATTTTCCATACAACTATTACTTTTTATTCTTAAAAGGTTAACAATACCTTTTGTTAACCATCGTAACATGATAAGTAAATATATATGTAATTAAAATTTATAATTAACTAGAATTTAAATTTTTAATAAAAATATAGGATTTTTATTAAAGTAAATAAATATCTCTTAAAAACAATAAATGCTCAATGAAACAACCTATATAAATGCATTTTAATGATTTAGAGAATTAAAATTTCATTTAAATTCATTAAACTAGTACAGACAATTCTACATTCTTTTTATTAACTTATTTGTTTACCCTAGCAAAATCATTGAGCATCCAATTAATAAATCACCTATATAGAATAAAATATTTTATATTAAATTTAAAATCCCCTAATAAATGCTATGTTAAATAATTGTTTTATTATTCTTAATATATTATTATTAAATAGTATTATTAACCTATTTTTAACTTCAATAAGGATAAAAGTAAAATATATTCAATATTATTTTTGTAATATATATTGTCAACAAGAAATATTAACATTTTTGATATTTTATATAATAATAGTTGATTATTTTAAAAAGTTTCCCCTTCATGAAAGGTAATGATAGACATATACAAAAATATGTCTAAAGATACATACAGCAGCAATCCATATTTACATAAAATCACAAAGTTATTTAATAAAAAACTGCATATATTATGAAGTATAGTGTAGGTATTCTTATAAATATATTAATGATAATAACAAAAAAAAAAAAGTTGTAAAAATTAGTTTTACGTATTTTTTTAGAAAAAAATAAATTTTTTTAATTTAATTTTTTTTTTTTAAGAAAAAGTTGAGAATAATTTTTTTTATTATTTTTAATAAAGATGATTGAGAATATTGATTAAAACTATACTACATAAAATAAATATTCTTATTTTACTGTCAATAGATAATTATATAAAAGGTTTAAAATCATCTAAGTTGGATGTATTTATCATAAGCAAAATAAATATAAATTTCTCTACGTGCATTTTGTTAGTTTGATTATTCAAAATGCTATAAAAATTTTGAACGAACAATTAGTAATTAAGTGTATGATATATTAATTATATGTTCAGTGACTTTGCTAGTATTAAATAAACATATTAATAAAGAGTATGTAGATAAAACTATACATATTTTATTTGAATTAAAATAAAACATGAAACAGATTATGTAATCTTGTTAATTAATATTAAATTTTAATTCTATTAATTATTTGTTATTTGATTTTCATAGTACTCTATAAATATAATATTTAACATTATATTTTTAATTTTTCATAAAAAAAAAAAAAAAAAATAATAAAATTTTTTTTTGTATTCGTAATTATATCCACCAAAAAATGGAATATAATATATCTATATTTTCTTTTTATATTCACATGTGCACATTTTCCCAATATACTTAGGATTCACAAATTAAAATATTTTTATTTATTTAAATATCACTTAAAATAGGTCTATAATACTATTTATTAACCAATATACAAGGAGAATAGGAGAATTGAAATTCTTGCATTAGAATCTGCAAATTCTAAAAAAATGTTTACACTAAATATAGATGCACTATAATATATGTTTTGGTATGTGAATAAATAATAAAAGGCACTATTATCCTTTTTAAGAATAAAAATTAATAGCTGTGTGGAGATAACATAGAAATTCAAGCACATAATAAAAAAAAAAAAATTAATTGTTGATTTTTCTATTTCTTTTTATAAGTTAAAAAAATTTTTTTTTTTTTTGAATTGGGAAATAGCTAGCTTTTATGATTTTTGAAAAACTTTTGTTAAAATTTAGTTTTTATTGATAAAAATATTATTAAAGAATTAATTTTGATTTTTTAAAAAGAAAATTTTATACTTACTATAATAAAATTTTCACGTTTGTAATATTAATACAATTTAAATTCGTTATTTAACAATTATTTATTATTGTTAACTTAAAAATAATCTTTTGGAATTTATAAACATTAGTCATAACATGATAAGTAAAATATATTTAAATAAAATTCAATAACTAATAAGTGTTTATGTTTTTAATAAAAATATACAATTTTCATTAAATAAATACCTCTTAAAAACAATAAACATTCATTAAAATAGAATACATAAATATGCTTTACTAGCCTATAGAATTTAAAACCATACTTAAACTTATTAATCTACTACAGGACTCTGCATTTTCTTGTTTCTGTTTTTTTAATACTCTAGTAACGTTATTGAAAGAGCATTTAATTAGTACATTAAAAATAAAAAATATACAAATATATGTATGTAAATGATAATTTTTTTAATTTTTAGAGAGAAATTAATTAGTTTTTTTTTCTTGTTGAATGAATGATGTTGAGTTAAATAAAAACACGTAATGTTGTGTGTGATGTTAATTATATAAGTTTTAACTCAAGTTTAAATTAAATAATAAAGAAGAAATCAAATCATAATTTGCATTGCTTAATTTTTTCTTTTCTATATTATTATCTTGTTCTTTTAATTTATCTAATAAACTTTGAGTGCTATAAAATCTATCCCGAATCTAGATTAATAGATATATTACATTGTTTTTTTATTTTGAACTTTTATCTTTTCCTCTAAAATTAAAGATTCATTTATTACATCATTTATCTTTTTTTCATATTATGAAAATAATTCATAATTTCCAGTAGTAATATTCATCTGCTTTATTTGAGCAATAACAACATTCATTTACATGCTTGTCTGCATTTTTCATTGTATCTGCTATTAATTTATCAATGTCATGAACATAACTTTTTAAATATTCTATTTTATTTTTCCCCTTTACTGTATCATTATGATATAATGTAGAAAATTCTTTACGATTTTCAACTTCTGCTAGAAATATGTTCATACTTTTTGCATTGGTTGCGGTGAGTTCTTTTATCAATATAATTTTTTCTATATTTTCATCAAGTTTTCACATGAATTATAAGTAAATCTCTTAATTCTGTGCTTTTTTAAAATCGTTTTCTATTTCCTTTTTTGTTCTTTCTGATTCGTTAAATTGTTGTGTTACAGTTTTTCTTTAACTTTTTCAATGTAATTTCGTATATTACCTATAATACTACTTATTTTTGTTATCATTAACAATTTTTTCATGCTTTTAATTTCATTTGATGCATTACGTATACTTTTCTTTTCTATTATAGCTTCTTTAAACTTCTGTTCAATGAATGTTTGAATTTTATCAATTTCATTTTTTAATGAAACATGAAACATTTTTCCTTATATCATGTTTGCTTCATGAATGTGTTCATTTATATTTTATTGACTAATTTTAGTAATGTTAACACAATTTTCACTATTAAAATTTTCAAATTCACTTTCTGCAATATCTGAAGCATTTTCCTTTATCAATTTTTTTCTATAAATATCAACATTTACTATTTCTCCTTCATCCTTTGTTCTCTCATCATTAATTTGATAAATGGAATCATTTACTAATATTTTTTTGTATTCATTTTCTTTTATATTTATATATGTTATTAAAGCTTCCAACTCATTTTTTACTGAGTTTAAATCTTGAAATATATTTCTTATTTTTTCATAAATGCTCTCCATTTTGTTTTTTTTTTATCAATTAAAACTTTATTACATCGATTTAATTATTAGATTCATCTTTTCCTTTTTTATATTCTCTTTGAATATACGTCATTTTATTCATATATGTAATAATTTTTTCCAGGGAATTAACAATTGTTTATGATATCCCATTTACTATATCTTTATTTTCCTCATTTTTAACTTTTTCTAAATCATTTTCAAAATTATAACTTTTTAAACTCTCTTTTTCTTCTTTTATAATTTTCAAATTTCTTTTTATTTCACTTTTATATGAATATATAAGCTTATAGTAAGATTATGAACTAATTCTGTTATTTCTTCATTTTAACTACTTATTATACTATTAACTTCTACATTTAATGCAACAGATGTTAAATTTAGTTTATCTATTTCACCCATAATATCATTCAGATTATCTTGTTTTTTTGTTATGTTATTAGAATATTAAGTTAAATCTTCTACATTCAGAATATTAGCAATATTTCTTTTTAAATCTTCATAAGATTCAAGTAGGTTAATTGAATTTTCCTTTAATTCATTTATACATCTTATTTTATCGTATAAGTCATTTTTTTCATTCAATTTATTCGAAAATTTTTCTTTTATATTAATATCTATAAAATTGTTATCACTAATTAAGCTAATTTCTCCATTTACTTTTTTTTTAAGTCACTTAAATTTGTTCTTAAGTTCTTAATTGTAGTATTATTGTAATTATATTCATTTATGACTTTATTTAAAGTTTTAACATTCTCTATAATTTTATTTGGTAACTAATAATTCTTATACTATTATCTATTTAATCTGTTACATTTTTATGTGTCATCTGACATTCGTTCTTACTTTTTTTTTTAATTATTTAATTATCGCATTTTTTGTAAATGTGAAAAACACTAAAAATACTTACACAATTTTTCTATTTTAGTTCATTTAAATATATTTATAAAATTTTATTAGAAATTATTCAAAAGTTTTGAGTATGCTTTAAAATAAAAATGTGGTTACTTTAATTATGTGTTAGTTTTTATTTATGAAAATTTATTTTTTTATTGAGAATAATTAATTTTAAAATAGTATAAGTTATTTTATATATAATAAATGCTTTTATGGAAATTTCGTTTTGATGAAAATGGAGAATTTTTTTTTTAAATTATATAAATTCCTTTTATAAAATAATTAATAAGTAAAAAATAATAAAAATGTTAAGTTTACGTGCTTTTATAAATAATCATAAGTGCCTATTCAAAAGCTTTTGTATAATGAAAAAAAATAAATTAAGGGTATAATATATATCATATTCTACTAATATGGTTTATTGCAAAAAGTTATTTGTAAGAAACTACTAAATTTCACATAGTTGCATCATGTATCATGAAAAAAATAATTTATTTAATGAGAATTTTAAAACCCTTTAAATAAATATATGTTAACTCAATATTTTATAATGCTCAACACATTAAACTTTTATAAGAAAGCATCCATATAGTTTCATACAAGGTTCTCACTTTTTTTAATAAAATTTAAGCTCTCATTATAAAAAAGTTTCATCATATGTGAAATAATCTTTACTCTTTACAAACTAATAATTATCATCAGCTAAAATAAATTTCTTTTGAAAAAAAAGTAATCAATTATAAAAAATAAATAATTAATTTTCTCCAAAAATCATTTCCCATTATAGATGAAAAAAAAATATGTTCATAAATAAATATAATCTCACAAAAAGTATATAAGATGTTTTTATTTTTATCTATATATTTATATAATAATATTTTCAGCTATATTATTAGTGTTTTTTAAAAAAATTTGCCTTCTCAGATAGTTTTTTTGAATTTGTTTTATTAACTTTTTGATAATAGAAAAGTGTAGAGTAATTAACAAAATAATTAACTGAAGGTATATGCTGTGTTTTCTACTAATTTGTTTAATGTGAAAATGTTTTTTCAAACAAATATATTATGTTTATATAATTATATTACGAAATGGAAAATATAGTTTATTTCATATAGAATTTATAATTCTTTAAATAAATATTTTTGTTATTATTATCATATTAACTAAATAATAAAATATTAATGTAATTTAATAAAAACTACCAGTTATATTTATAACATAAATGTTCAATTCATAGAAACATGTTATTATATGTATATAATTATCATCCTTCATTAAAATTAATCCTCATTAGTTATAAAAGTAAAGTTCATCAAAAATCTTAAATTAAATCATTTTAGTAAATAAATTTCCAAAAAAAAAAAAAAAAATTACACAAATAATAAAGATAATTATTAAAAAATATAATGTTACATAGAAAAAAAAGAGAATTATATTCAGAAAAAATAATTTTTTTTCTCTTTTTATTAATTTAAATATATATATAATAATATTTTTATATATCTTATTAACTTTCTTGAACATCATATGTTCAAAACTAATTCTTCTTATATTGCATCGTGATTAATTGTATTTTCAAATATTTATTTAGTATATTAAAGAGTTAATAAATAATATATAAAATGACCTCTAGATATTTCATTTTTTATAATATCACTTGTTATGAATAGGAAATAATTTTTATATAACTGTATAGTATGAAATATATAAATTATTTTCTATTAACTTTAAAACCTTTCAATGAATTTGATATTAAGAATTTATAATAACACTTATATAGTTTAATATAAACTATTATTTATACATATTAAAACGTAAATACACACTGCCTATACTTATTTAATATATATATGTACTATCATTCTTCACCTCTATAAAAAAAATTTATTCTTTTTTTGTGTAAGCATCTTCTTAAATATTTTACCTGAACAACAAAATTTTTAACATTATTATATTATATTCTATTGAAAGTTTAAAAATATTCATAATACTCTTTATTATGTTGTTAATTTAGAAATTTGAAATGGTTCGTAATTTTACATATTGACTAATATTATGTTACCAATTTAGGTATATAAAAAGGTTAACAATAATATTTAACAACTATTTATATATTTTTTCATATTTTTTACATTTTCTTCCTTAATATAAAAGAATTTTTAATCCTTTTATTACACAAATAGTTATTATTATTTCGGTATAGTTCTCCATTTCTATTAACACTAAATTGACTTTTACACTGTAATCTTATTGCTATTTATTTAAATTTAACTTTATTTTCCTTTATTATATAAGTGATTTATAAAAAATATATATTAACATATTTTTGTTTCATTTAAGGATATATAAATTTTATTGACAGAATTAATGAATACATAACATAAAAGATGAAACTCTTTAGATTCTTTAAGATAAAATTTCACTCAAATGATGATGATTTGAATTTATGAGATGTTAAAATAAAAACATGTATTAGATATATATATATATTTATATTTCTTCTGAATATTAATTTATATCAAAAATATAATTTAAAGGGAAGTACACTTTTGATAGTAAAAATAATACAAATTAAATATATTCAAAAAGAGTTAGTTTAGGCAAATATGCAGAGGGATGAGGAAAAGTACTTAAAAAAATGAGAAAAAAACAATGAAATAATATTTTTATGAATTATATTACGTTTATATAAAATGTTTATTATAAATTATATAAATGCTATCCTTAAAGACTTATATATTTTTAATAATTGAATACTTAACTTTAAGTATGACTTCTTAATAAAAGAAGTTAGTAAATTCATTAAAATCCTTATAAGTTAATCTGCATGTTTTTTATTTATTTGATTGTTTAAAATATCACAAAAGTCTTTAAATAGTATAATAATAAATCAATGTCCCTCCAAAGTTTTTTAGTGAGCAAATAATATATCATTTCTAAGGGTATTTTTAAAATATGAGTACATTAAAACATTGATTTATTAGTTGCCTATTCAATTGCTTTACTAGAGTACTGAACAAGCATATTAATAAAAAGTATATAAAGGTGCTTTTACTAATTTAAGGAATTTAAATTTAGTTTTAATATTCTAAACAAATAAACTGTTTTATATATATAATGTATTTCATTGAGAATTGTTTAATAAAAATCCTTCATTTTTATTAAAATTTTAAATACTCATTAATTATCAATTTTTAATTACATATATTTTACTTATATTGTTATGAGTAATGTTTAAAAATTTAAATTCGTCACTTTTAAATTAACACAAATATGTAATTAATATAATACAAAATAAATTGTATAAATATCATGAAAAAGAAAATTTTATTGTTGCCAACATAAAATTTTCTTATAAAAATTCAAATAAATCTACTACAAAGAAACTATTAACTTTTTTTTTTGTTTTTTTCATTACAATTAAATTATTTTCCTAAAAAAAATGTGTTTTTTAATTTATATATTTAAATTACAAAGTAAAACAAAAAAAAATATTAAATTTTTTACAATTTTTTTTTAGAATGATTTTTTTTTTATGATGAAATGTGATTATGAGTAAAAGAAATTCGAGGGAACTGTTTTTAAACAAATATGTGATTATTTATATTAAACTACATGAACTAGTTCCTAAAATTTAGTAAGTATAATGCTAATAAGTAAAATATTAAAAAAATTCATCTTATTAAGATGTATTAAAAATTTTGAAAAGAATTTATTTCTTATTTCATGGTTTATAGTATAATATATAAGGATTATGTGCTAGATATAGTGAATAACTTTATAGTAAGTAAAATAAGTGTATATCAATCTACATGTTCTTTATTAATTTTACTTTTAATATACTGTAGAAGTCTGTAAACAATCTATTAATAAATAAAATGGTAACACCTTTAAATAAAATATTATCTCTTTATACTTTTATTCATTCTCTTAAAATAAATTAACTTTAATGACTAATGATAACACAGTACATAATTATCATATTATGGAAATAAAAATGTAGCATCTTTAATAAAAATATTTCATTTTTATATTTTTATTTTTCCTATGATGCACACATGTTATAAAAAAGAACATAAAATTATGTATTTCAACAATGAAATTTTATTCTATGAAAACTTTTTCTATTAATTGAAATGAATATCCACAATTTGCCTTGTTAAGAAAAATATGTATTCTCAATGAAAAGTTTTCAAAAAAAAAAAATGTATATCTAAATATATCACATTTTTAAAACATTAGTCTATAAATAATATTAAAAACCTCCTTAGTATAATATTTAGATGAATAAATAGAATAAAAATATTTTGTTTTATTTATTATGAATCTCAGAGACAATGTGTAATCACAAATGCGTGCACTAAAATAGTTATTCAGAAAGTAAAAACTCTAAAAAAAAAAAAAAATTATATACGTATTTTTTTTTTTTTTTTTTGGATCATGTATGGATTAATGTGGCATGTATATTTTTTAAGTTAAAATGTTATATTCAAGAAATTGAATTTTGGAGTATTGTGTAAATTAACTTAAAAAAAAAATAATTAATTAATAAGTAGTATTTGATATTGATTAATAAAAATAAAGATTTTAAATTAAAATCTTAAAATTAAATTAAGCAGGGTTTACTCTACAAGTTCTTTATTAATTTGTTTGTTCAATACTAGCAAAGTCATTGAACAAGGAATTAATAAAGCAATATTTAATTGATATATTCAAATATTTACACTTAATTATATTGAAACTTAAATTCTTGTTTTTAATATATTCGAATATATAAAAAATAACGTCTCCTTTATAAAATTTTTAATTTTTCATAAATTAAATTCTATTTCAGAGAATATATAATTGTTCATCAAAAAAAAAAAAAAAAAATTAATTCTCTAAATATATAAATCAAAAAAAAAATAGTGTTGCTCAGTAAAAAAGAATTTTTTTTTTTTTTTTTTTTTATTATGTATAAATATATACAATAATATTTTTAGGTAATCTATTATAGAATTTTCTTATATACCTCGAGTTTTCGCATAATTCTTTATATAACCAATTCAAGTATTAAAAAAGGTTAATATCCTCTTTACTGAAAAACAAATGAAAATATTTCCCTAAATTTATAAATAATTTGAATAAATGAAAATATAAGAAATTGAATTATTTAAATTATTTTAAATAAAATATATAATTGTTATTATTTCATATAAATTAGCACTTAAAAGTAGAGTGAAAAAAAAATTTTTTAAAGTTGATTTACAAAAAAAGAACAAAATATTAAAGAAATTTTTATTTTAGTAAGGTAATGAATTTTATAATCATTTTCAATTTTAAAATTATATAACAATATTTACCTTATAAAAAGAAATAAATATGAATAATAAATGATTTCTTTTGATAATAAATATTTCAATAACGATAACTTCATCGTTTATTAAAACATTCTAAATATAATTAAATGCTAATATTGATAGTATGCCTGTTAATAGAACGAGTTATAAACCTTTTAAAAATGTAGTTACACTATAGACTTATAAGATAAAGATTTGTGAACGTAAATTATTTAAATACAAACAAAGAAAATAGGAATGCAATAAAAAAAATAAAACAAAAAGAAATTCTTTTTTTAAGAACGTGTGAATGCTTCGTTTATTAATAGCCTATTCATTGACATTTCTAGTATTGAAAAAAATAAATTAATAAAGAGCTTGTAAACTCAATATATTTTTAATTTAATTAAATTTTCAATTTAAAATCTTTATATTTATTAATCAACATAAAAAACTACTTATAAGTTAATTATATATTTTTTTTAAGTTAATTTACATAAAACTCCAAAATGTAATTTATCTAATATTACATTTTAACTTAAAAAAAATATAAATACCACATTGATTCATACATGATACAAAAGAAAAAAAATTAAATTTTTTTTTTTAAGATTGCATTCATTTTTTAAATTTTTTCTTTTTTTTTAGTGTGCATTATTTTTGAGAAACTATTTTAGTGTATGCATTTATGATTTCACATTATATTCGCCATTCAGTATACGCAAAATTAAAATGTTTTTATTATATTTATTCATCTAAATATTATATAAAATAGGTCTATAATATTATTTATAGAACATGTTCTATCATCTTGGGAATAATAATGAGATTATTTTATTCTCTCTAAATTATCTTACAGTTCCGAGCCCTTTTTGTATCTTTTTATTTATCTTATTATCTACATTATCATGTGATTTATATGGTGTTGTAAAATCTCTTTTAATATTAGAATGGATTTTAAGTTCTAATTCACTTATAAGTTTAGACTGTTTCTTATTCTGTTCAATAACTTGCACCATATCTCTTAAATAAATCACATATATTTCTCTAGTAATAATACATAATAATTTTATTTTAAAAAATGAAATTTGAATTTCTTTATCTCTATAGTCCATAGGCTAAGCTATTATCTTTCCATTTTCAATTTTAATTTCTCTACGTAGTAAACACCCATAAGGTTTATATCGGTTATTGTTACCATAATGTTTTAATTAATTTCTATCATAATCCGATAATTTATATGAAATATTATTGCCAACGTTATTATCTTTACTTTATATTAATGGATTCTCCTTCAGTTGGTTCAAATTTTCATACACTTCTTTCTATCTATTCTTTAAATAAATTGTTCTAATTTTTAAAATATTTTCAGGCAGTTATCTTGAAAAACCAAGACATATACCATCAATTTCAAACATAGTAAAATATGGTGTTCCTATTCTAGCTCCGTGAGGTGAATTGTTATATATATATGCTACATATTTCACTATTTTTTCAGTTGACATATATTTTTCTACATAGATAGTCTTAAGTATGTAATCAAGACTTTTATCAGAGATTTCATTAATACCATTTTCTTAAGAACAATAAGCACTTGTATAGTATAATTTTATTTGTAATTCTTCTGTAACGTATTTCTGAAATTCTTGATTTACATAAATAGAATCATTATGAATAATAACATTTCTAGGACATCGGAATACAGAAATCCAAGTGTTTCTCATTATGGAAATCGAATTACCAACAGTAGATATCTTTCTATTAATTCCAATAAATGTAAATCGTGAATAATGATCTATAGATGCCTGAACACAGTATTCTTATCTTTTCCATTTTTTTGGTTCAATAATATCCAATGAAGCCATGTCCAACTGATTGAGTTTTGATAATACCTGATTCTTATTAGGCTTAAATTTTCTATTGCGCATTAACGGACAAACTATACAATTTGTAACATACTCCTAAATTTTATTATTGAAGTATAAAATTTTCTTTTTAAAATAATAAACAAAATTAATTGTAGAAAAATAATGAATTAGTTAAAACTATGTTTT
>NW_021628231.1:0-149939 GCF_900005855.1 Plasmodium gallinaceum | reverse complement strand
CTGAACCCGGAACCCTGAACCCTGAACCCTAAACCTAAAACCTAAAACCTAAAACCTAAAACCTAAAACCTGAGACTAAAATTTTTCTATTTTTTTTTTTTTTTTAAACCATTGTTTTCTATAAAAAATTTTATATATTTTAAATCTAATAAAAATTTAAATAAAAAGTATACAATAAATTTTTTATTTATTAATCTACCCAGTGAAAACTAAATTTCACTCAAAAAACTAAAAAAAAATTAAAAAAAATTATTTTTTCTTGTACTTTTGTATGTATATTTTAATATACATATCTTATTATACGTATATTTAGATAATTATTTTCTTATACACATTTTTATATACTTGATAATTATTTTTGAATATTCCCCATGAACTAACAAATACATAATCATAATCCTTTTCACTGTCAACATTCAAAAAGATAATTGATATTCTTTTTACTTAACTTTTAATCGTTTTGATCTTTCCTTTTTTTCAAGTGGATTATTTTATCCCCTACTTTTTTTAATTTACACTTTTCTTCATAGCTTGCTTATATAGTTAGTTTTATTAGGAATTTTTTACATTTTTATTAATGTTAAGTAATTATTAACTTTAATTCATTAAATTTAAATTACTGAAACATCTAAAAAATCGTCTTTCTATACAGTAAATTAGATGATTCCATGTAAAATTTGCCTCCCATATAAATTTCTGTTTATTCTCGAATGTACATGATCCATCCGTAGTAATGATGCTTAATTTATCATCAATTTTTTGATTAATTTGGATTACCTTTATATAAGCTTCTTTTGTAATAAATGACCACATATCATTTATTTTACTATCACTTATTCCATAAAAATTTGCACGCATATTCAGTTCATCCAATAATGATGAAAGTGTGTCATTTAATTTTCTTTCTTTTTGTAAACGCATATCATTCCACAATGACATAAGTTCTGCTGAACTTACACTTCCAAATGAAGTTGAATTGCTTGAATTATCACCATTAAATCCAGGAACTTCTTCAAAACGCTCATCATTTTCCTGAGCATTTAATTCAGCTAATTTCCTAGAAAAAATATGCTTGAATTGAAACTCTAAACATATCATATTTAGGTGATTATGACTATCCTACATAAATATTAAAAAATTAAAAGCTTAAAAAAATATAATAGTGTTGTTTGAATCTTAATTAATATAAATAGTTAAATAACATATTTACTTTATAATTTTATCTTACATGAAGAAAAAGAAAAAGTAAAAAAAGGAAAGATACGCTAAAAATTCTTGAAAGAATAAAGTTATGGTACTTTATTTCCTTAATAGTATATCCTCTTTTTTGGAATGAATTTATAGAATAGTTTTGCATTGCAATATTTTAATCAATTATTAGTCTTCTTTGTAAAACATTGATATCCTTCTATATTATATATATAATTATTTTACCACTAAAATAAAAAATAAATTCTCTTTGAAAATACTTCTGATGTATTTTTTGGTGTAATTTAATAATATAGTTGTTTTAATAGGTAAATGATATTTTTTCTTAAAATAAAATTAAAAAAATTACTTGATATTATGATAAGATGAAAAACATAAAAACAATGTTTATGTATAAATATTACATGCAAATAGATGTTTTTTTTAGTTATCATTTCTTAAAAAGCACTATACCAATTAAAATTATTTAAACCAAAAACTCATATTCTTATAAAAAATATAAATTCTATATAGCTCTATTTATTTTGTTTTTTTCTTTATTTTATATATGTATATTGTTTTTTAGAAAAACTGATAGAAAAGATTAATTTTTTTATGTGCATATGAAAAATGAAAAAATATTTTTAAAGTTGAAAGAATTATTATTTTTAATAAATTAAAAAATTATATGCTTAGAACAATTATTTAAAATAACCAAGAAAAAAATTTTGTATTATTTAATAAAACTTCTTTTGCAATTATACAAATAAATATTTTAATTTTAAATTCAATAATGGTATGTATTATTACTTTAAAAGAGTTAATGATTTTCAATGTTAATTCATTATTTAAATTAAAATTTTGCATTAAATTGCATGACTACAAAAAATACAAAAAGCATACTTTATAAATTCCTTTTTATATTAATGAATTTTTCTTATTCTTATATTATTATTTAAAATTTTCTATCTTAAAATATTAATTCATTAATATATTTAATAATAGATTTTTTGATATGAATATTTTTTTTTAAATTGTTCTTAATTCTTTAACATTTTATATGCATATTTTTCAATTGAAGTGTGTTGAAGATTCCCACTTTTTCTGTTATTCAACTATTCATTAAGAAGTGTTCAATTTTAACAAATTCAATATACATTTTTGATTATTATTATTTCAATGATTTATACTCAAACTTAAGTAAATAAAAAGATAAATGAATGTTAAAAACTTAGTTAATGCATGAAACACACAAGTTAATTATATTACAAAAAAAGAAGAAAATGGCCACATATAAAAATGATTTAAGGAAGCATAGCATTTAACAATATTTAAGGAATAACATATTGTGATTATTTTTTCTTTTTTTTTTTCTAATTAATTATTACATGTGATGAAATTTCAGTAAAAATATTAACTTTATATAGATTATGTAAAATAATATAATTTTTCCAATAATAACAATATTTTTATGAATAATTCAACTTTATATACTTGTATTAAAATTTGACTTATTAACTGAACGTTCAACATCTTCGGTAGAGCCTTAAGCAAATCTATAAATAGTATGAAAGTCGTCTTCTATTAATTTTATTTATTTTAAAAATGTATTTCCTTTATAATAAATGAACTTTAAATATATGTTTTGCGCATTATCTTGTTGAAATCATTTATTTTTTTTAATAAAGTTTCTTGTTTTAATTAAAACATAAATATTCGCTGCGAAAACCTCTGATTATATATAAAATAATATTTTTTAAATAAAATAACATTTCATATTAGAACAATTTACATTTTATTTAATAATACATAAAAATTAAGTACCAGCAATGACTTTCCTTTTCCATAAAGTTTGAATTCAATTTTTTTGTTTCAAGTTAATTCAGAAGATAATATTTTAATTTTTCCAAAAGAAGAGTTATTTTTTTATGCTAAATTTAATAATATAATTAATAAAAATAATTTATTAAAGAAAAAAGAAAACTTTTTTTTTTTGGTTGATTATACATTTTCTTAGTCATTAACTTGTTAATTTATCATTCATTTACAATTATAGTATTGAACAAAAACATTAATAAAAAGCGTATAGAGAGGCCTATACTTAACTTTTATTATGAAATAAAATTATTAATATTTTATAAATCATATTTAATATATGCCCAATAAATTATTTATTACTTAACCTAATATACGCTATAATATATAATCGTAATGCCTCATTTTACATATTTAAAATTATAAGCACCATGAAAAAAAATTATCTTTTTTTTTAAATTAATGCATACACAAAGAAAAATATAAAATTTCCTTTTTTTATTATTTAATTTTGGTACAAAAAAATATATATAATTTTTCTTTATTTGTTGTACATACTTTTAATGTACATATTCAAATGTACATATTTTTACTAACACATTAATTTATTAATTGTCTACCATATAGCTTTTCTAATAATTGACAAGCGGATTAACGAAGAGATTGTAGAAAAAGCTCTATTTGTTTTATTTAAAATGTAATTAATTAAATAAATTATTTATTTTCGTTAATATTTAATGATAACATTATTAGTTATTTAAGATAATTTACATAATACACAATAAATGTAATATTTAAAGTTATTCTTTACATCATTCATAAAAAAAAATTTATATACTTTCTTTATTCTAAAAATAAAAAAATTAATTGTCACTATCTTATTTTATTAGGAATTTTTTAAGTCAGCTTCATAAATCCCCAAGAAAATGAATTAAATATATATTTTTATTTATGTAAACTCTTAATTCGTTTTCCTTATATCATCTGTACCTTTTTTGCAAGTATTTTTAATGCAAAAATTTATATGTGTACATTTTCTGACCTTTCTTAGTATGTTCAAGTAAAAACATTTTTATTTATTTTATTTATTGAACATTAATTAAAATTAGTTTAAACTAAATTTATTAACTATACTCCATCACCATAGGAAAAATGATAATGTTATTTTTTTTTATATAACTTTGCAATTTCAAAGCCTTTATGAATATCTTTATTTATTTTATTATTTCTATTATCATTCAATTCATGGTGTTACAATTTATCTTCCATAAATATCATGATAGTTTTTAGCTTCTTATAATTTTTTAGTGTTGTTACCTAATAGTTTAATCTTAATGGAATTTGAACTTTTTTACCTCTATAGTATGCAGGCACTGATTTTAATTTTCACTTTTCAATTTTAGTTACTTTACATAAAAAACTCTAATAGGTTGTATTACTTATTACCATCATAATGCTTCAATTGATTCCATTTATAACTATGAAATAATACTACCAATATTAATATCTTTAACTGCTATCAGTCATTTCTTTTTCAATCTACCTAAATCTTTATGTTCTTGTCTTCGTCTATCTTTTAAATAAATTATTCTCATTTCTGAGATATTTTCTGATAATAAGGTTGAAAAATTAGAACATAAAGTCTATTCAGAATTTAATAAAATATGATGTTTATTCTAAATTCGGAAAATGTCTATTATTATATAACAATACAGAATTTTTTACTATTTTATCAATACCTATCTTATTTTTCATATATAGTCTTAAGTATATAATAAAAACTTGTCAAAACATTAATTAATATTGCTCTCTTCTTAATAGTGAATACTAATGTGGTATAGCTTTATTTGTAATTCTTCTATTACTGATTTATTAATTTTGTCAACAACTTTAATAGTATTAAGGAAATTAATAAAGAGCGTATTGGGAAGAACTCTGTTTTTCTTTTATTTTAATTAAAATAAAATACTAAGTAAATTACATGTATTTACTAATTATTATTATTAACTACATAGTTAACGTTTTAATTAATTCACACAATAACTTATGTAAATTATATTTAGAATTAACTTTTTTAGTATTTCATTAAAAAAATATTCTCCATCATTGTTATTCTAATTTCAAAAAAAAATAATAATAAAAATTATTATTATTTAAATTATTTTTTTTTTTTTTTAGTGATAATTACAAAAATAAAAATTTTTTTGTGTATGATTGTAGGTACAAAAAAAAAAAATTTAATAAAATATATCAATATTTTTTTTTTTCTAGTATACGCTTTCTTGTGTTCATATTTTCCCTCTACATTAAAATGCATATATATAAATGTTTTTAATCATTTTACTTATTTAAATATCATTTAAAATAGACACATAATACTATTAATAGGACAATAGCATATTTTTAAATTCTTGAAGAAATAAGAAAAAATGAATAATCTATTGAGTTATAAAAAAATGAAAATAGTATAGGACTCTGTGTAAACGTTAAACAAATAGTTGAAATAAATAGAAGAAAAGTACACGTTTAATTAGATACCTGAGATGAGTTATGTGTCATATTGGATAATAAAGGGCTTTATTCAACTTTTTGGATATAAAAAGGACTAGTTATATGAAGAATACGTAGTTGGTCATGCATACAAAAATAAAAAAAATATGATCAATTTTTTTTTTAAGAAGAAAAAAAAAAGAACGTCAAGAAAAAAATTGGTTAAAAAAATCAATTGGAAAAAGATTTTCTACCAATGAGAATAAGATAAAAAACAAAAATACAAAGGATATTTTACATATAAATACATTTTAATTTTTCTTAGTAGTTTTAATATTAATTTTTTTTATAAGAGAAAATTTTATATATACAAATTAAAATTTCTACGTTATTAATGTTCATATAATTAATTTTGTATTTTTACTAATGGTTTATGTTTTATTAATTCAACAGCAATATATTTAAATTGCTGGACTTAAATCATAACAAAGAAATAAGTAATATACATTTAATTAATAATCAATATTCAATAAGGATATAAATTTTTAATAAAAATAAAGATTTTTATTAATATAAATAAATGTCTATTGAAATTAAAGGATGCTGAACAACGTAGATCACATTATTAAGAATCACTCGTTCAAAGCATTTAAAAATATATATAAATACATCTTAAAATAGTAAGGGAAACTCTACTTGCTCTTTATTAATTTGCTTTTTCAGTACTTTAGCAAAGTTACGGAACACCCAATTAATAAAACACATATCAAATTTATCTGCAAAAAAAATTGGAATAAAATTTGATTTAGGAGATATAAGAATTAATGTTTGTGGATTATCCTATGGAAAGAAGGTATATATATCTAGAAAAGTTGTAATTAGTATAAAATCTATAAATAAGTAGGCTACAATAATATTTGATATGATAAATACAGAAGAATAACTCATTTTAATTATTGTTATAGTCATGGATCAGTTAGAATATTCCATTATAAAGAATAGTGGCTCTTATATAAATATAATGAAAGTTTAGAAAGATGAGAAAATTAATCCATATAATATCAATCAAGCAATAACTCAAAATTTTATTACCAAGACCATTTTAGAGTCTCAAGAAGGTAATGATAAATTAAGAAACTCTTGCAACATAATTCATTACATTGAGAAGACAATGTAAGTATCAGATATATATAAAACATCCTATCAAATTCAAGAAAAATCTCGGAAATGTAATCCCAGACCTTTGAGAAAGAAGTTGATGATTGAATTTCATAAGAAAATTGATAAAATGGTAGGTAAATGTTATAAATAGGGTTGATAGTGTAAAATGAATTTCACCTATGGCATTAATTCTTAAAAAGTATGGGGGATTGAGAATTACTATTGATTATTGGTATTTAAATAAATATGTAATAGATGATTTATATATCATATCTCATATAAAAAATGTACTTCAGACATCTTGTTGTACTAAATAGCTTTTGAAAATAAATTATAAAAATGGATTTTAAAGCACATCATTATATGAAAATAGCAGACAGTGCTCTGGGTTTATAGTATGCAAACGTAAATATTTTGTATTTAATATATTAACATTTTACTTGAAAACTAATCCTATATAGTTCCAAATAATAGTAGAAAATATATTTATGGACTTAATTAGAGAAAATTATGTGATTGTATATGTTGATTACATCATTATTTTAACAAAATTTGTGGATGAACATTTTAAAAAAATTAGGAAAAGTATATAGGTTACTTATTAATATAGTTTATAAATAAATAAAGACAAATGTGAATATTTTCTGACATACATATATAAAATATTTAGGATAGATAGTTGATCACAACGGAGTTATACTTTTAGTGATGATTTATTAAATTGCTATTCAATGACTTTGCTAGAGTATTAAACAAACAGATTAATAAAGAGAATTTAGAGTCACTACTACTAATTTAATAAATCTTATTATTAATTAAACTATATAAACCAACAAAATGTTTTATATATATATTGTCTACTTCATTAAGCATTTATTGTTTTTAAGAGACATCTATTTACTATAATGAAAATCTCTCTTTTTATTGAAAATTTAAATCCCCATTAATTGTTGATTTTAATTATATATATTTTATTTATAATGTTATTAATAGTAATTACTAATTCAAATTAATTTCTCTGAAATTAACAAACATAAATAATTAACAAAAGACAAAATAAATTATAAAAATGCTACAAAACACGAAAATTTCATTATTGTTGGTATAAAATTTTTTTATGTAAATTTAAACAAAATATACTACAAAAAATTTTTTAGTCAACAACTCCTCTTTTGAATTAACTATTTAATTTATTTAAAAAAAAAAAAAAAATAATTTTTAATGTGTTTTTAATTTACTAAAGGAAATCTCAAAAAATTAACAATTAATTTTTTTTTTTTTTTTTCCTAATGCATATTTGCCTAAGTATTTATTTTCCATACAGCTATTACTTTTTATTTTTAAAAGGGTTAATAATACCTTTTATTAAATAAATGGATAAATTCAAAACGATTATTGAAGTAGAACGACCCCAATTCAGAAAACAGTTGGGGTCATTTTTAAATGATTCAAATTATTATAGAAATTATATTAAAAAATTTTCCGAATGGACATCTAAACTGTTTTCATTAGTAACAAAAAGATAAAATCTCATTTGGAATGAAAATATTCTCAGGTTCTTGAATAAATAAATGGAAAATTGACAAAAATAATATATTTGCCTCCTGATCCAGTAAAATTATATGTTATTTATACTAGCACATTGATTATACTATAGTAGCATTTTTAACTCATATAGATTATATAGATCAATTTAAATATATTCACTATACATCAATAAAAATGAATGATGTTCAATGGTAATAGAGTGCAATAAAAAAAGAATTACTGTCAATAATAATAGTTTGTGAAACATTTTATTATTGTATTAAAGGATCTAATTAATTCATTAAAACTTATTATATAGGTCTCATAGGAATATATTCTATTAACAGTAGAATATTATATAGATGGAAATTAATGATATGAGAATTTAATTCGGAATTTGAACACAATGAGGGAATTTAAAACAGTCTAGCTGATTGTATAACTAGTTTAATAAATGGTCATACTGGTATTGGTATCTATATGACTTTATTTTTTAATAAACCACTAGAGAAACATAAAAATTTTTATGTTTTTCCATCTTATTAAGAAATAGATTATGCAGTCCGAGAAGAAAAGAATAATATTCTAAAAGCTTAAATATAGAAAAATTACTTTTTTATTCATTACATAACAGGATAGTTATATGTATCATAAATATATAGGATTCATTTGATTCAATCGTTTCATATTTGTGAGTTCTTAGAACATATTAAAGTCAATAAAACTTTAATGAAATTGCCGAGACATTTTTGGTGAACTAATATTGGTCGAGATATTAAGGAATATGTTACAAATTTTTTAATTTGTCATCCAATGAGTAATAGAAATTTTAAATTTATTAATGATAAGACATCATCTATTCGTAATCCATGTGATATGGTTTCATTAGAAATTATAAGATCAAAAACATGGAATGAAGAAAATACCATATTAATACGCCTATATGTCATTATTAAAGGTTTATGCTATCCACTGTTATTAGAAGAGCATCCATTGCTATTGATATAATTTTTATGACGAGATGTTTGATTTTTATATTTGGACATCCCATATATATTATTACTTATCGGGCTTTTATTTACATAAGTCAATAATTTAAAAAATACGTTACTGAAAAATTACAAATAAAATTGTGCCAAAGAAGTTCTTATTATTTCAAGGGAATAATACTTATGAAAGCCTTCATAAGAGTCGAGATTATAGAATTAAGACTATACATAAGGAAAAAGATATATCTTTTAAAGAAATGCTGAGAAATGTAATATTGATATATACTAATGCATCGAAGAGGGATCTAGGAAAAATAACATATTCTTCTTTGAACTGAACGGATTGTATATGTTTTTGTTTTTCAAGATTATTATCTGAAAATATTTGAGAAATGAAAAAAACTTATTTAAACAATAAATGAATATGCGTGAAGACTTATATATATTAAAGAATAAGCCATTAGTAGCAACTAAAGATATAAATTTTGGTGATATTATGTTAAAGAGTTACAAAACTGTCAAATGAACTTATATTAACATTATAGTGACAAAAATCTGTATAAACCTTATCTGTATTTACCATATAAAATAATTAAAATAGAAAATGAGAGATTAATGGATATGCATATATACTATAATGTAAAGAGACTCAAATTTTACTTCATAAAACTAAACTATTAGTTAATAAATCTAAAGAAATATATAAGGTTCAATTAAGAAATTTGTTACAAGTTATTGATAATAATAAGAAAAAGCCTAAACTTATGAATGAATTAGAACTTAAAAACTATTCTGATATTTATAAATGATATATTACAATATCATATGAATTAAATGATAATGGAAACAATATGATAAATGAGAAAATACAAAAAGGACTCGAAATTGTGGGAGAATTCAGATACAATAAAATAAAGTAATGTCATTATTTTTCTTAAGGTGATGGAATATTGTGTACATAAATATTATAGGCTCCATTTGTATAATATTTGGATGAATAAATAGAATAAAAACATTTTATTTTGTGCATAATAAGTTTTGGGGAAAATGTGACATCATAAACTCGTACAACAGAGTAATCGTTCAAGTACATGAATTAAGAATAAAAAATATATACTGGTACTAAAATTGAGTACACTAAAAAAAAATAAATAAATAATAATAATAATTTTTTTTTTGGATTATGACACGCACATAAAAAAAAAAGTTTTCTAGGATAATATTTTTTTTATTACTTTCTTTTTTTTATTTATATACACATTTATTATTGCACATTATATGCACGATATAATATACACAAAATAAAATATTTTTATTATATTTATTCATCTAAATATTGTGTAAAAGAGGTATGTAGTATTATTTATAGACTATGTACGTACTTTATATGCTTATTTTTTTTTTTGATTTAATAATGAATAACCAATTATAAAAAGAATAAATTTTATCTAGAAAAGATTAACCCTGATTAAGGATATATGTGTATTATATTTTGGATACTTGTAATAATATATTTAAGCTTTAACAAAATTACATAATGATTTTTATTAAACAATATTGACGCTCTTAAAAAATTTCAAAGAACTTATAATAATAAACTATTTATTTAACATATAATTGATTAAGGATTTTTAATATAAAGCAAATTATTTGTTATTGTTATATAATTAAATTAGGGTCATGTATTATATACAATATATATTTTTATAATAAATAAAATAGTATAAGTTACCCTACGTCCTACATATTAACTTCACTGTATAGTGTATTTCATATGTAATTAAATATCAAATTGATAAATCAAAAACAGAATGAAAATAAACATGAATATTTTAAAAGTAATTATAATAATGTAATTTTTTTTTTTATTTTTAAATACTATTTTTTTCAACTTAAATCTCTAAACATAAGTATATTTATATTTTTTTTCGTAACTACTATGAAAGTTCAGAATGTCATACAGAAAAAATAATATAACATTTTTGTTCAATAATATTTCTTTTTTAGAACTGAAATAAAGTTTTTCTGATTTATTCAACTCATTATTTAACGAATATATTAAGAATCTAAAGAAGGTAAACTTACGTATTTCCTTCTCCATGTCCAATAGTGCTAAAGGTAAATCCATACAGCAACACGTAACATCATTAATAAAATTACTTCTTTCATAAATTTCAGCATACTTTAATATTAAGTTTTGAGAATTTCTTTTTGGAACAAATAAAACTTTTTCATTTATTTTTCCATGGGAACCTACAAATTTTTTTTTACCTAACCTTTTATTTTTTGATTCATTTTTAAGTAATTCTATAAAATTTGCATACTCATTAATTTGTCTCTTACATGATAATGAGAATACAATAAGTTCAAATATATTTTCGATACTTTTTATATCAACTGATCCATAAAGCTTGCTTACTAATGATCTAATACCCGTACTATTCACATCGAAACCAAACATATCTTTTATATAGATTTTAAATTCAGCTATGGATTCTTTTATCTCTTCCTTTTCATGTAAAAATAAATCATTTATTTTATTTAAAATCTTATCTTGAAATAACTTCTCATTATATTTTTCTTTAATTTTATCTAATTTAAACTTATTTTTCGAAAGGTTCATTTCAAGTATGTAAGCAATAAATGATATTATACATTTTATGTCCCCATTTAAAATTTTATTTAGTACCATAAATAATTTATGTGTTTTTACTTCAATTGTATGATCTAATTCTCTATTTATATTATTAATTAAGTTATGAAATTCATCAACATTTTTTTTTATAGAAATAACTGTAGTAGATCCTTTTTTATTAAATAAAAATATGGAATTAGTAAATTCATTAAAAATCTTTACCATTTCATTTCTATAGTTATCATAGATATCAGACTTATCTCCATAAATATAATTAAGAGGAAACTTATTTATATATAAATTATAATATTCAAAAATATAACCTTCGTAATTAAAAACATTATTACTAAGTAATGAAAAAAATTTGTCATTCTTTTCATTCAACTTTCTAAAATATTCAAAGGAATTTTCTAAACTTAAAGGAATCTCTGAATTAAATTTTAGCTGTTCTAAGTATTCATGCGCATTTTGATCATCAATTACTAGATTTATGCTATTTCCACTGCGCCATACGTGTAATTCAACGTCATTAAATATAAGCAATTCGGATTTATCATAAGAGTTGAGTCCCTGAAATACCATATTTACATGATCTTTTGCATCATCAACTAAGTTTTTTAAAAAATTTAACACTTCATAGGTGGTAGCATCCAACGTGTTATATATAGATCTAATAATCTCTTTATCTTTTTCTAGGTACTTGTAATAATTTTTAAAAAATATATTATCTATTAATTTTACAAATAAATTTCTTGAATCTCCAAAATAGCCTTCAGACAATGTGTTTTCATAATTTGATTCTCTTCTGTTGTATAATAATTGTAGATCTTTCATTGAAATACCTGAAGAATTTTTAATATCTTCATCTTTAAAATCATACAATTCCGCTAAATTTCTTACTAATTGTATTTCTATATGTCTTATAAATTTGAGTTTATATCTGATAAAATATAATAAAAAATTATTAAATTTATTATGAACATGTAATATTTCTTTTTTAAAAATGAAAAAATTAAATACTTCTTTGAGTTATAATATAGATCAATGCAACAAAAGTAAATACATACTACTATTGTGATCTATAAAAAATTAAAAAAAAAAAAATAATATAATAATAGGTTTTTTTTTTATTTATTCTAAATAATATTACCAAAAAATAAAAATGATATAGTAAAAATAAATGAATTTTCATTTGAAATTTGTATAAATATTTATATTTTTAAAAGATATTTAAAAATAAAGAATTATCTATAATGAAATTTTATTTCGGATTCCTAATTGTACACTAACGAAAATTTTTATTTAGATTTTCTATAAAAAATTGTGTGAATCTGCTCATTACTTAAAATAAAGCATTTTTTTATTTATATTAAAATAGTAACTATTTTATGATTCTCCTAATTTTTGTTAGTTCCTATTTAATTAATACGCATATTTTATATCTTAAAAGCATAAAATTCATTTAATTATAATTTCATATAATCACAAAATACATAAATTTCTTTTTATATCTAAAGGTTAATTATAATACATATATATATTTTTTTTTCTGGTTAACTACATTTAATAAGAATTAAGAAATAGTTATTAAAACTTTTAAATTTATGATTTTTTAGTTTAATTTTTCCATTTCAATGAATATATGAGTTTTATAAGAATAAAACAGTAAATTTTAAATCTTTAAAAAATATGTTCTAATAAAAAACAAACAAAGTTTAATATTTTAGCATGCTTTAAATGTCAATAATGTACTTATTACTTATTCTAAATCTAAATATGTTAAAATTCTAATTTGTTTTAATTTTTAAAATTTTTTTTTGAAGATCATAGTTTAGTGTTGTATAAATATCTCAAATTGTATAAGAAGAACAGTAAAAATGTGATTAATGTAAACTGTTTTTACTATTTTAATATGTTTTATTTAGAAAATTTTAAACTTTTCTTATAATAAAATTTAATATTTTTATGAACAAAATAAACTAAAATATGTATATTATTTTAAAAAAAATATTTAAATAAATATAATATATCTTTAATGAAGTCAGCTTTCAATCATAGTTTCTTTTAGAATGATTTTAGCAAAAAATTGCTTTTAAAAAGTTTAGGCAAGATTATATGTTATGTAAAATAGATATGAAAATTAAAATAAATATATAAATGCTTTCTAATTATATTTTATTAAATATAACATGTTTTCATGCGGGGTTTGAATTCAATTTTATTAAAAAAAAAAATATAATTATACAGGATGTTTCATTTAATCTTCTTATTAACGTCATTATTTAATTTTTATTTTGTCGCAATATTTTACTATTAAATAATTTATATAATAATTTATATTCATTTAAATATATATACATTTGAAATTTTATATTATTTTAGCCTTATTCATTGTTTTTAATTTTTATGTAAAATGAGTTTAAAAAAAAAATTTTTATTTTATCTTATTAATTATAATGTTTTAATCACATAATAAATTATTTATTAATTAGTTTTTTTAATATTTTTATAATAAATAATCAGAATCACATAGAGAAAGCAAACAAATATCTGCTTATTTAATTTTCTAAATATTAGCTAATACAGAAAATTATATATACTCCTTAAATAATTACATAAAATAACAAAAAAAAACAATTTATTTTATATTAAATATGTCATGGTATATAATTTTTTATAAATTAATCATTTAATATCAATTTAATAGTTATCCCAGCTGTATTACAAAAACACTAAAAGAAAATTATATACTATCATAAAAAAAATTATATTTAAAATTCTTTTATTTTTTAGTATAATTTAATTATACATGTTGCAGCGTTCTCATCCTACTGTTCGAATTTTTTTATACTAATTAAATAATAATTATTTTAATGCTCTTATTTTTCTCAAATACTTTAAATACGCAAGTAAATATATAATACATTCTCTTTCATTTTATTATAAATTTAATATACCTATAAGACTATTTATTAACCATACTCTATAATCTTGAGAAAAGTAATGGTATTACCTTTTTTTTTGTACTTTAACTTTCTTTATAGTATCATATTTTTTGTTATTCATTCATTTAATTGCTATTTTTAATATTAATCATGTTATAAAATAAAATAAAAATTCTTTTTCAGATATAGAAATAATTTTTTCATTTTAATTCATACATAAAATTTGGAATTGTTTCTTTATTTTCATCTGTGACTTTTATTAGACTCGTTAATTGTATTTTATATATTTCACATGTTTTATTTTTTAATAATTCGGTTCTTTAATTAGAATTTATATTTTTTTATTTCCATAATATATATGTATTGCTTTTGATTTTCTATTTTCAATTTTGTTTAGTTCATATGAAAAGAACCTATACATTGATATCAGATATTTGTACTATAATATCTCATGTAATTTCTCTCATATTTTGTCAATTGAAATGAATTAATATTTCTAACATCAATAACCTTTTTTGTAACTAGTAGATTTTCCTTGATTTTATTTAATTCTTTACATAATTGTTTCCATCATTGAACTTAATGGATCCCATTACAGGTATAGTTTTAGACTATAATTTTATAAAAGAAGGTAATAAAAAATCAACTGCAAACATAATAAAATACGATGTTTTTCACGTGTGACATGAGGGACATTATTACTAATTAAATCTATATTTTGAAATATTTATTTAAAGGGTATATATTTTTCTTCACACAATGTTTTCCATATAGAATAACAATTTATATGAAAGTCTTCCTTGATATTACTTCATTAAGTATAAACATTAGAATGATATAATTATATTTGTAATTATTTAGTAATATAAACTTGAAATTCCTTATTAGTTTAAATTAATATACGACATAAAAGAATATTTTATGAAAATATTATTTTTAAATTAAACATTCAAAGACTTTTTGATGCTTTGTATAGTCAAGTTAGTAATGAACAAGTAGGGAGGCCTCTTTGTATTATATTTATCAAAATATTAATTATGTTACAAATATTTATCAATTTTTCGTAATTTAAATTATTTAATATAACGAAAATGAAATTTTCCTTTTAAGTAAAAGTTGCCATATTTGCATGACTTTATAACAATTTATCTCATAATATTAACTTTATTATTTTAAACTTGAGTCGTCATATGAACTATTCAAATGATATTACATAAGAATTATGAAATTTCATTATGGCTTATGTTATACATTATAAAAGAAGCATATTATTATTTTGTTAAAAAACAAAAATTAAAAGAAAATATATTTTTTTAAAAAATAACAAAAAAAAATAATAAAAAATTATCATGAACATAATAATTTATTAAATGCCTGTTCAATGATTTTGCTAGCATAAAAACAATTATAAAAGAGCATGCAGAATAAACTCTACTTGATTTAATTTTAATTTAATTGAGATTTAAATTTAAAATTTTCATTTTTATTAACCAATACCAAATACTAATTAGTTAATTGTTTTTTTTTAAGTTAATTTACGGGAGACTCTAAAATTCGATTTCTTTAATATTACAATTTAACTTAAATATACATTCCATAGTAATTTACATACATCCTCTCAAAAAAAAAAAAAAAAATTAATTTTTTCCTTTATGATTAAATTTTTTTTTTTTAATAATAAAAAAAAAGAAAATGATAAAAAAATATTATCATAAATCATTTACGTTAGCGTTATATGCAAAAAAAAAATATATATTTTTTTTCTTAAATTATAGATGCACACACAAAAAAAAAATTATTATTTATTTATATTTTTTTTTGTTTTATTGTTCTTACTTTTAATTGTGGTATATATATAAATTTTTTTTTTAGTATACATGCTTTTTGAGTAACTATTTTAGTGTTCTCATTTATGATTACACATTGTCCCTGTGATTCAGCATGCACAAGATAAAATGTTTTTATTCTATTTATTCATCTAAATACTATAAAAAAGATATCAGTAATATTATTTAAGGATTAAATACCAAAACACACAATATAATTTACGTATTTTTGGTGAGTATGTTATTTAAAATTCCTATGCTATATTTAGTTATTTTATTATGCATATTTTTTCTGGATATGATAAAAAAAAATAAAATTTTATCTATTGAATAATAACTAATATTGCAACTAAAAATAGTTCTATAATGTTACTCATTGAATGATGTCCTAAAATAGAAATCTAGGTACTTTATGATGAAAATTTGCATCTGTAACCTTAGAAATTTTTTTATCTATATTAGCTAAATATAACATAATTAATGACATATTACTCTTTGAATAATATATTTCTCTTCCATCTATTTTAAGGTTTTACAATACCTGGTGGAGCTAAATCGAATGCATTATGTTTTCATAATGTTTGATTCTTATTGTTTTTAGGTTTCCCATTATATTTTAGATTTCAAATTAAACTATTTATAGAGTGATCTTCATTTAACTATTAGTATAAGCCAATTTATAATACTTTTGAGTTTTCTAAATGTTTTATTACTTCTTCATTATGTTCTAATATTTCTACTATAAAAAAAGTATATTAAATAATTACTATTTTTATCCTGTTTATATAATATTACCGTTTCATAAGGAACAGATAAATTAATTTTTCAAACTACATTTCCTAGTATATTATTTTTATCTTCTCATGTAATATCACCAGTTTTTTGATATGTTAAATAAATAGGAATATTTACATTCCTCTAATGAATTATTACAATATTTTATCATCTAATTTAGAAGATAGATCTCTTCATCAATTATTCTATTAATTCAACCTGCTAAACTATCTGAAATTCTTTCGATAAGTTCAAATTTTAAATTAAATTCTAATCATAATTTTTATCGATCCAATTTTCTTATGTTGATACATTTACCATTAAAAGAATTCTATAATTTTTTGAATGATTATCATAATGAAGAGCATGTATAGAAATATCTATTTATTTTGTTTATTAAGAATATATTTTATAATATGTATATAAACTATAATAATTTATAAATAATTTCTATTTTGTTATTTAATATTAAGCTAATATTTACGTAATAATATCAACAACTTATTAGAATAAAACACTTCATTTCATTTAATATTTTGCAGTATATTAAAGTAAATCAAAAATATTTTCGTGTACAAACAAAATTAATCTATTTTATACTCATTCTTGTTACTATTAAAAACAAAATAAATAATTCCATTTTTCATTGGGAGTCAAATGATTTTCAAAGATGCATCTTAAAAATGTATTTTACAATATTTCATTTGAAAGAATAGTAAACATATTAATTCAATAACTGTCAGTTCAATGATGTTTCCAGAGTAATGAACAAACAGATCAATGAAGAACATGTAGGATTTCTCCTACTAATCTAATGAATATACATATAATTTTAATGTTCTAAACCCGTAAAGGGTTTTATATATATAGTTTACTTCATTTATCATTTATTTGCTTTAATAATAATTTTATACTTCTATTAAAAATTTAATTCCTCATTAATTATCAATTTTAATTACATATATTTTATTTATAATATCATGAATAATGTTTAGAAATTCAAATCCATTGCTCTCAAATGAAAAACATAAATAATTAACAAAATGCAAAATAAATTATGCAAATACTACAAAATATGAAAATATTATAATCGTTAATATAAAATTTTCTTACATAAACTTAAAAACAAAATATACTACAGGAAACTTTTTGTTAACTATTCTTCCTTCTATTTTTCGACAATTATATCATTTCTTAAAAAATTGATCATATTTATGTATTTTGAAATTTACAAAAGAATACAAAAAAAATTAATAATTAATTTTTTTTTTCTTATGAAATATTTGCATGATTAACTATTTATTTTCCATAAAGATATTTCTTTTTTCAAATAGATTATAATACATTTAATTAACCATGCATATAAGTTATATATTATCCTAGTTTTAAGCATCTGTTCATAATGTATTTTATTTTTTAATAAAAAATATCTTGCTCAACTTGATAGAATATTAGAACATATTTTTGTGAAGTTAATAAAGGAAAATTATGCAGTTGTATATATTAGTAGCTTCATTATTTTTGTGAAAACAACAGTTAAACTTATATAGGTATTTTAAAAAATAAATATATGTCTTATTAATTATAGTATAAATATAGATTAATACAAGTGATAGCCTTTTAATATATGTAGAATTTATTTTAAAAAAGTAACAAATAACAGAAGAGTTATTCCTTCAATTGATAAAATACAAGTATTTATTGAGACAGAAAGACGTAAATCTAAGCAATAAATAAGTTCATTTTTAAAAGATCTTAATTATTATAGATGTTATATAATGAAATTTTTATAATGGACATATAAACTTGTTCTATAATAGCGTTAAATGAAAAAGTTTGAATGGATTGAGGAATGTTTCCAGTCATTTGAACAAATAAAAGAAAACATAAATAAAATAAGTAATCTTTCGTTCTTTGAAGTATGAAAACCTTATGCTATTTTAATGATGAGTCAGATTATACTATAGGGGGCTTATTAACTCAAGTATATAATGACACTCTTCAGACAATAGTTATGTATTCCGTATCAAAGAAGTTGAATTATGTTTAACGAAAAAGGAATACTGTAGAAATGCAATTATTTTAAATAGTTATGTTTTGTGAAAGATTCGATTATTATAATAAGTTATCTAAAATATTAATTTTCATTAATTATAAAAGTATTATTCGAATTGTATTTATTAGTAATGGAAAATTATATAAATAGATATTAAGTGTAACATAATTTAATTAAGAATTTGAACATGTTGATGAAATTCAAAGTAGTTTGGCTGATTGAATTTTTAGGTCTACATATTATGAAAATTATCTTCCATATTACATAGCAGTATATTATAAACACATATTAGTAGAACATGAAGATTTTTATATTATCTCGTCTTGTAAAGAAATTGCGAATACTTCACAAAGTTTATGGGATTATACATCAACAGATATAGCGTAGAAAAGTAATTTTCCTTCTCATTGCGTAGATGTATGATTATATATGTCTGAAGGGTATACAAGTCATTTAATATACTTGTTTCTTAGTATATGGTTAATAAACAGCTTTATTATCCTTCTTGGAAATAAAAAGGACTAGCCATATGAATAATATGTACTTAGTCATGCAAACGCAAATAAGAAAAAGAAAAAAAAAGTTATTAATTTTTTTTTTGTTTTTCTTTTTATAAATTTAAAGACGTAAAAAATATATATTTATTTTTTTTTAGAACAAAGAAAGCGTTGAGAAAAATTGGTTAAAAAAAAATCAAATGGAAAAAGATTTGTTACCAATAAGAGTGAGATATTAAACATACAAAAGATATTTATATACAAAAAAAGTTAAATTTACATAATATTTATATTTTTAATTTGTAGGAGAAAACTTTATTCATATAATAATAAAATTTTCACGTAATTAATATTCATATAATTAATTTGTATTTTTACTAATGATTTATGTTTGTTAATTCAACAGCAATACATTTAAATTACTGAACATAAATCATAACAAGGAAATAAGTAATATACTTTTAATTAATAATCAATATTCAATAAGGATTTAAATTTTTAATAAAAATAAGGATTTTTATTAAAGTAAATAAATGCTTATTGAAATTAAAGAATGCTGAATGAAATATATTACGTAATTAAGGATCACTCGTTCAAAGTATTTAAAAATATATATAAATACATAAAAACCGTATAGGCAACTCTACATGCTTTTTATTAATTTGTTTGTTCAATACGATAGCAAAGTCACCGAACACCCAATTAATAAAACAGTCATATAGTATAAATCTATTTAAATACAAATAATCTAGAATGATTCTTTATTAACCTATTTTCTTCAGAACAATGGCATAAGTAAGGTATATTCTGCATTTATAACATTACCTCCTTTAATTGTGACATTTTGTCCATCTTCCAATGTAATTTCGATGACAATTTTTTTTCAGAGGTACAGGATTATAACACTATTATTTCTCTTAAACCTTAATAGAAACTTTATATTCATCAGTAGGTACCATATTTTTATTTTTCCAGAGTTTTATATTATTCTCTAATGTCTTTTTCAATTCTTTTTACTTTTCTTCGAGTTTGGTTTCCATAATATATATATGATTATTATTATCCATAATAATAGAATATCCTAATTTATTCATCAAAAAACCACTAATTAATATAAAGGGTTTATTTATATTTATTATAACAAATCTGGTTATGGCCTTTTTGTTTGTAAATTTCATGCATATTTCAACCTTTTTAGATATCCGTGAGATTATCTTGTTAAATATTCCACAAACTTTCATTAGTGGCATTATCATATCCGGTTTCATGTTCGGTTTTCTTGCTGAAAAAGATGATATCGTATATAATTTTCCTCTGTAACTAATAATACATTATCATTCTTCCTATTGATTTCTGCAATTTGTTGTTCATTCATACAAAATCCTTTATTACTTTCAATATATAGTATCTTATTATCAGAAAATTTACTTTTTATCAAATTTGTTATGTTTTCCTCAGGCTTCATCTCTACTTTAAGATTTCTCTCTTCAACTGCTTTATTTATTCTGTTAATCTCTCTATTAGATTCTTTATCACTTTAAGTTTATTTTTTTTATGCTTATTTTTCATTCATTCTTTTTGTTTTTCCAAGTATTTCAACTGATTATTGATGTATTTTTACACTTGACGAATTTTTTGTGGATTACTTTCATTTTTGATCATTTAAAATTAAAGTGATATACTTTTTTTTGTTATGTCTTTGATTTCATATTCATCATTTCTAAATATTTTATTTTTACACTTTGCCTTTAAGTGTTCTTTCATATTATAATTACTTCAACTTTTCTTGTGATGTATACAACCCATTATAAGATGGCCTTTTTCTCCACAACAATAACATTTATTTAATATTATATTTTTAATAATATTCAATTCTTTATTATTCGCTTTATCAAGTTTATATATGTCTACATTCCTTAATTTATTTTCACTTTTTGTCATTGATTCCAGTTATACTAGGCTTTTCATATAAACCCTAAAAGTCTCATTCACTGGTAACTTACTAGGATACTATTTCTGATACTAAATGCATTTAGACTTCTTCGTTTCATTCAAAGGTTTATATTTGTTAAGCTATTATGTTTCTCCATATATAAACGACTTTAAGAGTATGTTCTACAATCACTAATAAAGGAATCAGTAGCCTCGATTACTGTAAGTTTCTTATCTTCATTTATTATTTCTTTCATTAATTCGTATTTTTCTTCTTTATTAATAAACAAGGATTATGTCAATATTACCTGAAGTTGTAATATATTAGTTATATCTTCATTAGTAGTTATTTCCATAATATATTATTTATGCGTTATAGCTGTAATAGACTGAAGTATCATACAAGTTTCTTTTCTAGATAATCCTTACATTTTTATTTTGATTTCAAAATCTGTAAACCATCAAAAATTATTCCCTAATGACTTTTCGTCTAACTTTGGTATTCCTTCCGATCGTTTAATTATAGACATTTCATTATGGTTTTTTACTTTGAATACATAATATTTGTGAAAAGAAACACATCTTGAAATATTCTTAATTTAAGGTTATTTATTTTTTTTTACATTATTTGAAATTTTTAATTCATTGGTAGTTCTTCTTGTGTTAGATTTGATATCCCTACTGTTGTCTCCAAGTAATTTGCTAACTGCTCGTTCCATAGCTTTACTAATGCTGAAAATACAAATTAATAAAGTGTACAGAGAAAACTTTGCTTATTTCATTTAAAATATAAAATCAATGCTACAAAAATTACTTTTATTAATTAATATAAAATTTTGATTACATTTATTAATCACTATTTCGTTAATTTACACAAAATTCTTTAAATGTTATTTTTTTAATGCTATATTTTTAATATTTCATTAAAAAAAAAAATATACATTCTACATCAATTATACACTAAAAAAAATTTTTTTTATTTTGAAGTCAGAGCATAGACCCCAAAAATAAGTATATATTTAATATTTGTAAGTATATACACAAAAAAAAAAAAAAAAAGTAGTGTATTTAATTTTTTTTCAGTATTTACTTTTAGTGCAATATATTTTCTTTTTAGTATTCACCTTTATGTGTATATAATTCATCTGAATTTTAATACCCATCAACAGAAATTTTTTTACTCATTTTATTCATTTAATACATCATTTAAAATATATAGATAAAACTACTTATAGACCAGTACTTTATTAATTTCATTAAACAGGTCTTTGTTATTTGGAAAATATTAATTTCATAAGAATTAATATAACTTTTTTTTAATTATTTTATTTTATTTTATTTTATTTGAGTATTTATTTTTTAATAAAGATAAGGAAAAAAATTTATTAAATAAGTATCTCTTACAAATTAACTAATATATTAAGGATAATAAAGATATTAGTTTAACATATTTTTATTTAAATAAATATAGGTTTTTGGTTAATAAAAAGAATCATTAACCTTTTTAGTAATAAAAAGTAATAGCTGTATGAAAAATAAATAGTTATCCATGTGATTCATCAATTGCTATAATAATTTCCTAATATTGAACAAAAAAATTAATAAAAAAACATTTAGTGTAAACTTAATGTAATTTAAATTTAAGGTTTTTATTTTTATTTGTCCATATCAAATGCAATTTATTGGTTAATTTTTTTTTGAGCCTATATATGACATTTCGAAATATAATTTCCTTAATATTGGTTTTAACTAAAAAAAAAATTATATACTACATACTAATTCGTATTTCATCCCACAAAAAAAAAAGAAATTAATTTTTTTTTTAATAATAAAAAAAAATATTATCATAATATATCAGTTAAGTCAGTATCACATGTCAAAAAAAATATATATATTTATTATATTTTTTTTTTTTAATTGTAAATATTAACGCAGAAAAAAAAATTATTATTTATTTAATTTTTTTTTTAGTGTACTGGTTAATAAAAAAAATTATTAACTTTTATGAGGGTGGAACCAACTTGATACCTCGAAAACACATAACCATTAAAGCGCTAGATAAAAAAGAAAAAATATTGGTTACTTATTTTCTTTATTTTCTTTTGGTAAATTTAAAATACATAAATAAGTATATTTATTTTTTTTAAAATGATTTAAATGGAGAAAAAATTACAAAAGAAGGGTTTTTTATAGAAAAGTTTCTTGTGGTATATTTTGTTTAAATTTATATAAAAAAATTTTATGTTAACAATAATAAAATTTTTGCATTATGTAATATTTATATAATTTAATTTGTATTTCACTAATTACTCATGTTTTTTAATTGAAAGTAATAAACTTTATTTTCTAAAAATCATTCATAATAAGTAGAATACAATTAATTAAAAATCAATAATCATTCAGGATATAAATTTTTAATAAAAATGGGGATTTTTATTAAAGTAAATAATTGTATCTTAAAAGTAATAAATGATCAATCAAGTAAACTATATAAATACAGTTTATTAGTTTGTAGCATAAAAACTGTACTAAATTCATTAAATTAGAAGAAGCTTTGTATGCTCTTGATTAATCTGTTCGTTCAGTACTCTAGCAATGCAACTGAATATACAATTAGTAAATCACACATATACTAATAAAAATAAGTGCAAAAAAAAATGTACACTAAAAAAAAATATTTGCATTAAAAGCAAGTGCATTAAAAAAAAAATTTAGATGTATTTTATTATATATTCTATATGTTCACTTACAATTAAAAAATATATATTTTTTTTTTTTTTTTTAAAAAAAGTTTTTTTTATTAAGATGATAATGCACATGTTTTTTTGGCTTAAGATTAAATATGTAATGCTAAATGTGGTACATAGAGTAATGTATAAATTAACTAGAATAATAGTTAACAAATATAATTAATACATAATATTCATAAACAGAAGTTAATAATTTTCTTAATATTTTAGTTTGATAGAAATCAATTAAAAAGATTTTATTCTACATACTCTTTGTTAATTTGCTAGTTTAGCAATATCGAAGTCAATGAATGATTAATCAATAAATTAATATTTAACACAAAGTTATTCATAAAAAAATATATATGTTGTTCCATTTTATCAATAAATATGTGACACAATGTTAGAAGGAAAGGATAATATTCTAAGAGATGCAATATGGAGAAATTGTTCTTCTATTAACAGTAAAACAGGAAAGTTATATATACCAGAAATATATATGGCTCAATTGATAGACTAGTTTCACAGTAGTAAATTTATTGAACATTGCATAATCATTAGAACTTTAAAGAAAATACAGAGATGTATTTGATGGCCTAATATTAATCTATATATTGAAATATATGTTACAAATTTTTTAGTTTATCAAGCAATGAATAATGTAAGGTTTAAATCTAATAATAATTAGGTATTATCAAAACCCATTCTGATATGGATTCGTTAGATATTATGGGATCTAAAACATAGAAAAAAGAAAAATATTATATTCAGGTAGCAATAGATCATTATGCGTGGTTTATACTAATTAGTGTTATTAGAAGGATACCTACTTTCATTGATGCAATCTTTATGATGAAAAACACTTGGTTTCCTATATTTGGATGACCTAGAAGTATTATTATTAATTGTAATTCTAGTTATGTATACAAATTTTCAAAAATATTTTACAGAATAATTATAAATAAAATTGTTCCATAGATGTACTCATTATTCTAAAGAGAGTGTTCTAATGAAAGCTCTCATAAAACTCTTATTACATAGTTAAGATCATATATGGGGAAAAAGATATAAATGTTGAAGAAATGGTGAGAAATGTAGCACTGATATATAATTATACACCAGACGGTGTCTAGGAGGAATAACATATTTTGCTTTGTTCTGAACGGATTGTATATGTTTTTGTTTTTCAATATTATTGTCTGAAAATATTTCAGAAATGAAAACAACTTATTTAAACAATATATGAAAGTGCATGAAGACTTAAATAAATTAAAGGAAAAGCCATCAGTAGCAACTAAAGATATTAATGTGGTTGATATTATTTTACACGAGTTATCAAACTGTCACACGAACAAATATCAACATTAAAGTGGCAATAATCAATATAAACCTTATCTGTCCTTATCATATATAGTAATTAAAATAGAAAATGGGATATTAATAGATATGCATATATTCTATGATGTAAAGAGACTCAAATTTTACTTCATAAAACTAAACTATTAGGTAATAAATCTAAAGAAATATATGAGCTTCATTTGAGAAATTATATACAAGTTATTGAAAATAATAAGAAAAAACCTAAACATATGAATGAATTAGAACTTAAAAACTATTCTGATATTTATAAATTATTTATTACAATATCATATGAATTAAATGATAATGGAAACAATAAAATAAATGATAATATACAAAAAGGGCTCGAAACTGTAAGACAACTCAGATAGAATAAAATAAAATAATGTCATTATTTTTCTTAAGGTGATAGAATTTGATGAAAAAAATTACTATAGGCTTCTTTTGTATAATAATTAGATGAATAAATAGAATATAAACATTTTATTTTGTGTATATTAAGTTGTGAGGAAAATGTAACATCATAAACTCGTACAACAAAATAATCATTCAAAAAGTACACGAATTAAGAAAAAAAAATATGTACTGGTACTAAAAGTTAGTACAAAAAAAAAAAAATAAACAAATAATAATAATAATTTTTTTTTTGGAATATGACATGGACATAAAAAAAAAGTGTTCTAGGATAATATTTTTTTATTACATTCTTTTTTTTTTTAGTGTAAACATTTATGATCGCACATCATATGCACGATATAATATAAACAAAATGAAATTTTTTTATTGTATTTTTTCATATATATATTATGTAGAAGAGGCATGTAGTATTATTTATATATTATATACGTATTTTTTATGCTTATTTTTTTTTTAAGAGATTATATAGCACATAAGGTATTTCAGAAATGCGTAAAGAACGTAAAATAAAAAATAAATTTTTTTTTTCTAATTAATAATGAATGATCAATTATTAAAAGAAATAAATATTATCAAGAAAAAATTAACTCTTATAAAGGATAAATGTGTATTATATTTCGGATACTTGTAATAAATTATTTAAGCTTTAGCAAAATTATATAATTATTTTTATTCAACAATATTGACGCTGTTATAAAATTTTAGAGAACAAAGAAATATAAACTATTTATTTAACATATAAATGATTAAGCATTTTTAAATTTAATGTAAAGTAAATTATTTGTTATATGTTATATAATTATATTAGGGTCATGTATTATATACAATATTTATTTTTATAATAAATTAAATAGTATAAGTGAGCCTACATTCTATATATTAACTTGACTGATTAGTGTATTTCATATGTAATTAAATATCACATTGAAAAATCAAAAACAGAATGAAAATAAAAATTAATGTTTTAAAAGTAATTATAATAATGTACATATTTTTTTTTATTTGTAAATACTATTTTTTTCAACTAAAATCACTAAGTAAAATATATTTATATTTTTTTTCATAACTACTATGAAAGTTCATAATGTCATACAGAAAAAATAATATAACATTTTTGTTCAACAATATTTCTTTTTTAGAACTGAAATAATATTTTTCTGATTTATTCAACTCATTATTTAACGAATATATTAAGAATCTAAAGATAATAAACTTATGTATTCCTTCATCCAAATCAAATAGTGCTGAAGATAAATCCATACAACAACACGTAACTTCATTAATAAAATTACTTCTTTCATAAATTTCAGCATATTTCAAAATTAAATATTCAGATTTATCCTTTGGAATAAATAAAACTTTTTCGTTTATTCTTCCGTGGGTACCTATAAATTTTTTTTTTTCTAATCTTCTATTTTTCGATTCATTTTTAAGTAATTGTATAAAATCTGCATACTCATTAATTTGTTTCTTACATAATATTGAGAATACTATAACTTCAAATATCTTTTCGATACTATTTATATCAACTGATCCATAAAGCTTGTTTACTAATGATCTAATACCAGTACTGTTCACATCGAAACCAAAAATATCTTTTATGTAGGTTTTAAATTCAACTAACGATTCTTTAATCTCTTCTTTTTCGTGTAAAAATAAATAATTTATAAAATTTAAAATCTTATGTTGACATAAGTTATTATATTTATTTTTCATTTTATCTAATTTAAACTTATTTTTCGAAAGGTTTATTTCAAGTATGTATGCAATAAATGATATTATACATTTTATATCCCCATTTAAAATTTTATTTAATACCTTAAATAATTTATGTGTTTTATCCTCTATTGTACGATCTAATGCTCTACTTAAATTATTGAATAAATCATTAAATTCATTAACGTTTTCTTTTATAGAAATAATTGTTGTAGATCTTTTTTTATTAAGTAAAAATATGGAATTAGTAAATATTTTAAAAATATATTTCATTTCATATCTATAGTAATCAATGATATCAGAATCATCTCCATGAATATATTTAAGAGGAAACATATTTTTGCGTAAATCAAAATAATCAATAGTATAAAATATGTAACTAAAAATACCATTACTAAGTTTAGAAATAAATATATCATTTTTTTCATTCAATTTGCTAAAATAGTCAAAGGAATTTTCTAACCTTAAAGGAATCTCTCCACTAAATTTTATCTGTTCTAAGTATTCGTGTGCATCTTGTTCACTAATTAATAGATCCATGCCATCTATATTATGCCTTAGTCTCACATCTGCGTCACTTAATCTAAGTAATTCAGATTTATCATAAGAGTTTAGTCCCTGAAACACCATATTTATATGATTTTCTGCATCATCAACAATGCTTTTTAAAAAATTTAACACTTCGCAACTGGTAGTCTCCAACGTGTTATACATAGATCTAATATGTTTTTTCTCTTTTTCTAAGCATTTGTAATAATTTTTTAGAAATATTCTATCAATTAATTTTACAAATAAATTTCTTGAATCTCCAAAATAGCCTTCAGCCAATGTGTTTTCATATTTTGCTTCTTTTGCGTTATATAATAATTGTACATCATTCATTGTAAGACCTGAAGAATTTATAATATCCTTATCTTTAAAATCATATAATTCCGCTAAATTTCTTACTAATTTTATTTCTATATCCCTTATAAATTTGAGTTTATATCTGATAAAATATAAAAAAGAATTATTAATTTTATTATAAATATGTAATATTTTTTTTTTAAAAAAAATAAAATTAAATACTTCTTTGTGTTATAATATGGATCAATGCAACAAAAGTAAATATATACTACTATTATGATCTATAAAAAATTAAAAAAAAAAAAAAAAAAATAATAAAATGCTTTTTATTTTATTTAATCTAAATAATATTACCAAAAAATAAAAATGATATAGTAAAAATAAATGAATTTTCATTTGAAATTTCTTTAATTATTTATATTTTTAAAAGATATTTAAAAATAAAGAATAATCTATAATGAAATTTCATTTCGGATTCCTAATTGTACACTAAAGAAAAAATTTTTATTTAAGTTTTTTATAAAAAATTGGATTAATCCGTTCATTATATAAAATAAAACATTTTCTTGTTAAAATTAAAATAGTAAGATATTTTATAATTCTCTTAATATTTTTTAGTTTCTATTTAATTAACACACATATATTATAACATAATAGCATAAAATTCTTTTAATTATGATTTCATACAATTAAAAAATACATAAATTTCATTTTATATTTAAAGGTTAAATATAATATATATATATATATATTTTTTATAGTTCACTATAATTAATAGGAATAAGTAATAGTTATTAAAATTTTTAAATTTATGATTTTTTGGTTTTCTTTTACCTTTTCAATGAAAATATAAATTTCATAAAAATAAAACATTAAATTCTAAATCTTTAAAAAATATATTCTAACTAAAAACAAACAAGGTTTAATTTTAACATGTTTTAAATGTAAAATAATGTACTTATTATTGTTCTAAATCTATATATGTTAAAATTCTAATTTATTTTGATTTTAATTTTTTTTTTTTGAGGAGCATAGTTTAATGATATATAAATTACTTAAATTATATAAAATGTAACAGTAAAAAAGTGATTAATGCACACTTCTTTTACTATTTTAATATGTTTTATTTAGAAAATTTTATACTTTTCTTATAGCAAAATTTAATATATTTATAAATAAAATAAATTAAAATATGTATATTATTTTAAAAAAAAAATATTTAAATAAATAATTATAATATATCCTTAATAAAGTCAGCATTCAATCATATTTTCTTTTAGAATATTTGTAAAAAAAAAAAATTACTTTTAAAAAGTTTATAGAATATCATAGATTATGTAAAATAGATATAAAAAAAAAAAATAAATACATAAAACCTTTCTAATTATATTTTATTAAATATAAAATGCTTTCATGCGGAGTTTGAATTTAATTATATTAAAAAAAAAATATATAATTATACAGTATGTTTCATTTAATCTTCTTATTAACATCATTATTTAATTTTTATTTTATCGCAATGTTTTGTTTATAAATAATCTATATAATAATTTATATTCATTTATAAATATATTCATTTGAAATTTTATATTATTTTAGCCTTATTTATTGTATTTTAATTTTATGTAAAATGTGTTTAAAAATAAAATTTTTTATATTATCTTATTAATTTTAATGTTTTAATCACATAATAAATTATTTATTAATTAGTTGTTTTAATATTTTTATAATAAATAATCAGATTCACATAGAGAAAGCAAACAAATATCTGATTATTTAATTTTCTAAATATTATCTAATACAGATAATTATATATACTCCTTAAATAATTACATAAAATAACAAGAATTAACAATTTATTTTATATTAAATATGTCATAGTATACGATTTTTTATAAATTAATTATTTAATATCATTTTAATAGTTATCCCAGCTGTATTACAAAAACACTAAAAGAAAATTATATACTATCATAAAAAAAATGATATTTAAAATTATTTTATTTTTTAGTATAATTTAATTATACGTATTACAGCGTTCTCATTTTAGTGCTCGAATGTTTTGTAAACTAATGAAAGAATAATTATATTAATGCTCCTATTATCCTCAAATACTTTACATGCACAAGTAAATATTTAATACATTCTCTTTCATTTTATTATAAATTTAATATACCTATAAGACTATTTATTAACCATACTCTATAATCTTGAGAAAAGTAATGGTATTACCTTGTTTTTTGTACTTTAACTTTCTTTATAGTAGCATGTTTTTTTGATATTCATTCATTTAATTGCTGTATTTAATATTAATCATTCTATAAAATAAATGAAAAACTCTTTTTCAGATATAGAAATAACTTTTTCATTTTAATTCATACATAAAATTTGGAGTTGTTTTTTTATTTTCCTCTATGACTTTTATTAGACTCATTAATTGTGCTTTATATATTTTACATGTTTTGTTGATTAATAATTTGGTTCTTCAATTAGAATTTAAATTTTTTTATTTCCATTTTATATATATATTGTTTTTAATATTCTATTTTCAATTTTAATTATTTCATATGAAAAGTGCCTATAACATTGATATCAGATATTTCTACTATAATATCTCATGTTATTTCTCTCATATTTTGTCAATTTAAATGAATTATTATTGCTAACATCAATTACCTTTTTGTAGCTAGTAGACTTTCTTTGATTTTATTTAATTCTTTACAAAATGATTTCCATGAATGAACTTAATGAATGACTCTCATTTCAGTAATAGTTTTAGACGATAATTTTATAAAACCAGGGAATACAAAATCAACTGCAAACATAATAAAATTCAATGTTTTTCATGTTTGACATGAGGAACATTATTACTAATTAAATCTATACTTTGAAATATTTATTTAAAGGATATATATTTTTCTTCACACAATGTTTTCCATATATAATAACAATTTATATGAAGACCTTCCTTGATAACACTTCTTTAAGTATAATCATTAGAATGATATAATTTTATTTATAATTATTTAGTAATATAAACTTGAAATTCTTGATTAGTGTAAATTAATATACGACATAAAAGAATATTTTATGGAAATATTATTTATAAATTAAACATTCAAAGACTTTACGGTGCTTTGTATAGTCATGTTAGTAAAGAACATGTACAGAGGCCTCATTGTATTATATTTATCATAATATTAATTATGTTATAAATATTTAACAATTTTGCGTAAATTAAATTATTTAATATGACGAAAATTAAATTTTTCTTTTAAGTAAATGTTGTCATATTTATATAACTTTGTAGCAATTTATCTCATTATATTAACTTTATTATTTTTGACTTGAGTAGTCATATGAACTATTCAAATGATATTACATAAGAATTATGAAATTTAATTATGATACAAGTAATGCATTATTCATAAGCCATATAATCATTTAAATAAAAAAAAATAAATTTTTTTAATATGTAACAAAAAAAAATAATAAAAAATTATTATGAACATAATTATTTATTAAAAGCCTGTTCAATGACTTTGCTAGGATAAAACAAATTATAAAAGAGCATGTGGAATAGACTTTACTTGATTTAATTTTAACTTAATTAAAATTTAAATTTAGAATTACTATTTTTATTAATAAACACCAAATACTAATTAGTTAATTGTTTTTTCTTAAATTAATTTACTCGACACTCCAAAATTTGATTTCTTTAAAATTACATTTTAACCTAAAAAAAATATACATTCCATAGTAATTTACAAACAGCCTCTCAAAAAAAAAAAAGTAAATTTTTTCTTTATTATTATATTTTTTTTTTAATAATAAGAAAAAAGAAAATAATAAAGAAAATACTATCATAAAACATTTACGTTATCGTTATATGAAAAAAAAAAAAAAAAATATATGATATTTTTTTTCTTATATTAGTGATACATACACAGAAAAAAAATTATTATTTATTTAAATTTCTTTTGGATTTAGTATTCTTGCTTTTAATATAAGTATATATATATATATATATATATATTTTTATTGTACTTGCTTTTTGATTATCTATTTTAGTGTTCTCATTTATGACTACACATTGTCCCTGTGATTTAGCATGCACAAGATAAAATATCATTATTCTATTTACTCATCTAAATACTATAAAAATTATATCAGAAATATTATTTAAGGATTAAATACCAAAACACACAATATAATATATGTATTTTTGGTGAATATGTTATTTAAAATTACTATGCTATGTGTAGCTATTTTAGTATGCATATTTTTTCTGGATATGATACAAAAAAAAAACAAAATTTTATCTATTGAATTATAACTAATATTGCAACTAAAAATAGTTCTATAATGTTACTCATTGAATGATGTCTTAAAATAGAAATCCATGTACTTTATGATGAAAATTTGCATCTGTAACATTAGAAATTTTTTTATCTATATTAGCTAAATAAAACATAAATAATGACATATTACTCTTTGAATAATATATTTCTCTTCCTTCTATTTTAAGGTTTTACAATACCTAGTGGAGCTAAATCGAATGCATTATGTTTTTATAATGTTTGATTCTTATTGTTATTAGGATTCCCATTATATTTTAGATGTCAAATTAACCAGATTATAGAGAGATCCTTATTAAGCTATTAGTATAATCCAATTAATAATATTTTTCAGTTTTTTAAATGTTTATTACTTCTTCATTATGTGATAAAATTTCTACCATAGAAACAATATCTTAAATAATTTCTATTTTTTCCTTTTGTATATATAATTACCGTTTCATAAGGAACAGATACATTAATTTTTCAAATTACATTTCCTAGTATATTATTTTTATCATCTCATGTAATATCACGAGTTTTTTGAAATGTGAAATAAAATAAGAATATTTACATTCCTCTAATGAATTATTACAATATTTTATCATCTAATTTAGAAGATAGATCTCTTCATCAATTATTCTATTAATTCAACCTGCTAAACTATCTGAAATTCTTTCGATAAGTTCAAATTTTAAATTAAATTCTAATCATAATTTTTATCGATACAATTTTCTTATGTTGATACATTTACCATTAAAAGAATTCTATAATTTTTTGAATGACTATCATAATGAAGAGCATGTATAGAAATATCTATTTATTTTGTTTATTAAGAATATATTTTATAATATGTATATAAACTATAATAATTTATAAATAATTCCTATTTTGTTATTTAATATTAAGCTAATATTTAAGTAATAATATCAACATCTTGTTAGTATAAAACACTTCATTTCATTTAATATATTGCAGTATATTAAAGCAAATCAAAAATATTTTCGTGTAGAAAAAAAATTTAATCTATTTTATACTCATTATTGTTACTATTAAAAACAAAATAAATAATTCCATTTTTCATTGAGAGTCAAATGATTTTAGAAGATGCATATTAAAAATGTATTTTAGAATATTTCATTAGAAAGAATAGTAAACATATTAATTCAATAATTGTCAGTTCAATGATGTTTCCAGAGTAATGAACAAACAGATCAATGAAGAACATGTAGGATTTCCCCTAATAATCTAATGAATATACATATAATTTTAATGTTCTAAACCAGTAAAGTGTTTTATATATATAGTTTACTTCATTTATCATTTACTTGCTTTAATAATAATTTTATATTTCTATTAATAATTTAATTCCTCATTAATTATCAATTTTAATTACATATATTTTATTTATAATATCATGAGTAATGTTTTGCAATTCAAATCCATTAATCTCAAATGAACAACATAAATAATTAACAAAATGCAAAATAAATTATACAAATACTACAAAATATGAAAATATTATAATAGTTAATATAAAATTTTCTTACATAAACTTAAAAACAAAATATACTACAGGAAACTTTTTGTTAACTATTCTTCCTTCTATTTTTCGACAATTATATCATTTCTTAAAAAATTGATCATATTTATGTATTTTGAAATTTACAAAAGAATACAAAAAAAATTAATAATTAATTTTTTTTTTCTTATGAAATATTTGCATGATTAACTATTTATTTTCCATAAAGATATTTCTTTTTTCAAATAGATTATAATACATTTAATTAACCATGCATATAAGTTATATATTATCCTAGTTTTAAGCATCTGTTTATAATGTATTTTATTTTTTAATAAAAAATGTCTTGTTCAACTTGATAGAATATTAGAACATATTTCTGTGAAGTTAATAAAGGAAAATTAGGTAGTTGTATATATTGGTAGCTTCGTTATTGTTGTGAAAACAACAGTTAAACTTATTTAGGTATTTAAAAAAATATATATATTCCTTATTAATTATAGTATAAATATAGATTAATACAAGTGACAGTTTTTTAAAACATGTAGAATTTATTTTAAAAAAGTAAGAAATAACAGAAGAGTTATTCCTTCAATTGATAAAATACAAGTATTTATTGAGACAGAAAGGCGTAAATCTAAGCAATATTTAAGTTTATTTTTAAAAGATCTTAATTATTATAGATGTTATATAATGAAAGTTTTATAATGGGCGTATTAAATATTTCTATTATAGTGTTAAATGAAAAAGTTTGAATAGATTGAGGGATATTTCCAATCATTAGAACAAATAAAAGAAAACATAGATAAAATAAGTAATCTTTCGTTCTTTGAACTGTCAAAACCTTATGCTTTTTTAATGATAAGTCATATTATACTATAAGGCGCTTATTAACTCAAGTATTTAATGACACTTTTCAGACAATAGTTATGTATTCCGTATTAATCAAGTTGAATTATGTTTAACGAAAAAGGAGTACTGTAGAAATGTAATTATTTTAAATAGTTATATTTTGTGAAAGATTCTATTATTATAATAAGTTATCTAAAATATTAATTTTCATTAATTATAAAAGTATTATTCTAATTGTATTTATTAGTAATGGAAAATTATATAAATAGATATTAAATGTGACATAATTTAATTAAGAATTTGAACATGTTGTTGAAATTCAAAGTAGTTTAGCTTATTAGATTATTAGATCTATATATTATGAGAATCATATTAAATATTGCTTGGCACTATATTATAAACAATTATTAGTAGAACGTGAATATTTATATATCATCTCATCTGATAATGAAATTGAGAATTCTTCACAATGTTTATGATATATTGCATCAAGAGATATAGCATAGAAAAATAATTTTCCTTAACATTGCGAAGATGTAAGATTATATATATCTGAAAGGTATACAAGTCGTTTAATGTACTTGTTTTTCAGTGTGATCAAAAAATAGTATTGTTTAACATGTTTTCAGTTGTGATAAGGTTTAAAAAAAATATATTATTCTTTGTTAATACACGTAAATATTTAGAGAAAAGCGCATATATGGAAATTCCAATATTTTGTCGTATAACTCTACATATAACATTCAGAAGAAAAATATATATTTATTATTACATACTATTCTATATAGATTTTTTTTTTTGTTTATGCACCTGGTAAACAGAAGGCATTATTAAACTTTTTGAGAATAAAAAGTAATAGCTGTATGGAAAATAAATTGTTAGTTGTGTTATTAATAAAAGAAATTATTAACCTTTTTGGGAATGAAAATATCTATCTATATAGAAGATACATTGTTAGGCATGCAAACGAAAAATAAAAAATTAAAAGGAAAAATTGGTTGATAATTTTTTTTGTTTCTCTTTTGTAAATCAAATAAATAAAAAAGATATTTATTTTTTTGAAAAAAATAAAAGATTCTCGATGATGGGGAAAGTTTGTTGAAAAATGCAAAAGTGATTTATTGAATAAAGAATTTTCTTTTTTAGTGAATTTTTATTTTGGATTTAAGAGATTATTTTATATACAAGAAAAAAAATTTTCATGTTTTTAAGGTTTACGTAATTTAATTTTTATTTTACTAATTGTTTATATTTACTAATTTGATATCAGTGGATTTTAAAGGTTGCACATTAAACTAAACTATAAAATAAATATATTAATTAGAATAAATAATTAATGAGGTTTTAATTTTTAATTAAAATAAGTATTTTTATTAAATAAATAAAAAATAGGGTAGATTCTTATTTTACTAAATTCCTTTTCAATGACTTTGATAGAGTACTAAACAAACGTATTTATAAAGAGTATGTAGAATTTTCTCTATTAATTTAATGAGTTTTTTCATAATTTTAAATGCTATCAATAATTAAAATGTATTTTATGCTGCCTACGTCGTTGATCATTCTTTGTTTTCAATAGGCATTTATTTACTTTAATAAGAATATTTTTTTTTATTAAAAATTTAAATCCTCGTTTAATATAGATCTTAATGAAAAATATTTTTTCTTAAACTGTTTTGCATAATGTTTAAATAATCATTCAAAAATACATGAATTAAGAAAAAAAAAATATATACTGACACTAAAAGTGAGTACAAAAAAAAAAAAAATAAACAATAATAATAATAATTTTTTTTTGGAATACGACACGGACATAAAAAAAAAGTGTTCTAGGATAATATTTTTTTATTACATTCTTTTTTTTTTTAGTGTTAACATTTAAGATCCTACATTATATGCACGATATAATATACATAAAATGAAATTTTTTTATTGTATTTATCCATGTATATATTATGTAGAAGAGGCATGTAGTATTATTTGTATATTATATATGTACTTTATATGCTTATTTTTTTTTTTAAGAGATTATACAGAACATAAGGTATTTCGGAAATGCGTAAAGAACGTAAAATAAAAAATAATTTTTTTTTTTTTAATTTAATAATGAATGATCAATTATCAAAAGAAATAAACTTTATCAAGAAAAGATTAACTTTTATTAAGGATAAATGTATATTATATTTGGGATACTTGTAATAAATTATTTAAGCTTTAACAAAATTATATAATTATTTTTATTAAACAATATTGACGCTGTTATAAAATTTTAGAGAACTAAGAATAATAAACTATTTATTTAACATATAATTGATTAAGTAATTTTAAATTTAATGTAAAGTAAATCATTTGTTATATGTTATATAATTAAATTAGGATCATGTGTTATATACAATATTTATTTTTATAATAAATAAAATAATATAAGTGACCCTACCTCATACACATTAACATGACAGTTTAGTGTACTTCACATTTAATTAAATATCACATTGAAAAATCAAAAACAGAATGAAAATAAAAATTAATGTTTTAAAAGTAATTATAATAATGTACATATTTTTTTTTATTTGTAAATACTATTTTTTTCAACTAAAATCACTAAGTAAAATATATTTATATTTTTTTTCATAACTACTATCAAAGTTCATAATATCATACAGAAAATATAATATAACATTTTTGTTCAATATTTCTTTTTTTTTAGAACTGAAATAATGTTTTTTTGATTTATTCAACTCATTATTTAACGAGTATATTAAGAATCTAAATATAATAAACTTATATATTCCTTCATCCAAGTCCCGTAGTACTGAAGATAAATGACTACAGCAACGCTTAATATTATTAAGAAAACTATTTCTTTCATAAATTTCAGCATATTTTAATATTAAATTTTCGGATTTATTTTTTGGAATAAATAAAACCTTTTCACTTATTCTTCTTTGGGTACCTATAAATTTTTTTTTATCTAACCTTCCATTTTTCGATTCATTTTTAAGTAATTGTATAAAATCTGCATATTCATTAATTTGTTTCTTACATAATAATGAGAATACAATAACTTCAAATATCTCTAGGGTTCGTTTTACATCAATCGATCCATAAAGCTTGCTTACTAATGATCTAATACCAGTACTATTCACATCGAAACCAAAAATATCATTTATATAGATTTTAAATTCAATTAAGGATTCTTTTATCTCTTCTTTTTCTTGTAAAAATAAATAATATATTTCATTTAAAATCTTATGTTGAAATAACTTCTTATTATATTTTTCTTTAATTTTATCTAGTTTAAACTTATTTTTCGAAAGATTTATTTCAAATATGTATGCAATAAATGATATTATACATTTTATGTCTCCATATAATATCTTATTTAATACCATAAATAATTTATGTGTTTTTTCTTCTATTGTGCGATCTAATTCTCTAATTTTATTATTAATTAGGTTATTAAATTCATTAACATATTCTTTTGTAGATATAATTGTAGTATATCTTTTATAATTAAATAAAAATATGGAATTAGTAAATTCATTAAAAATATTTTCCATTTCATATCTATAGTAATCAATAATATCAGACTTATCTTCATAAATATAATTAAGAGGAAACTTATTTTTACGTAATTTAATATAATGAAAAGTATAAATTGTGTAACTAAAAATACCATTACTAAGTTTAGAAAAAAATATGTCATTCTTTTCATTTAATTTGCTAAAATAGTCAAAGGAATTTTCTAACCTTAAAGGAATCTCTCCACTAAATTTTATCTGTTCTAAGTATTCATGTGCATCTTGCTCATTAATTAATAGATCCATGTCATCTCCATTGTGGCTTAGGGTGATTTCTACATCACTAAATCTTAGCAATTCAGATTTATCAGAAGAGTTGAGTCCCTGAAATATAATATTAATATGATCTTCTGCATCATCAAGCGAGCTTTCTAAAATATTTAACACTTCGCAACTGGTAGCTTCCAATGTGTTATATATAGATCTAATAAGATTTTTATCTTTTTCTAAGTACTTGTAATAATTTTTTATAAATAATGTATCTATTAATTTTACAAATAAATTTCTTGAATCTCCAAAATAGCCTTCATCCAATGTGTTTTCATGTTTTGCTTCTTTTGTGTTATATAATAATTGTATATCTTTCATTGAAAGACCTGAAGAATTTATAATATCCTCATCTTTAATATCATATAATTCTGCTAAATTTCTTGTTAATTGTATTTCTATATGCCTTATAAATTTGAGTTTATATCTGATAAAATATAAAAAAGAATTATTAATTTTATTATAAATATGTAATATTTTTTTTTTAAAAAAAATAAAATTAAATACTTCTTTGTGTTATAATATGGATCAATGCAACAAAAGTAAATATATACTACTATTATGATCTATAAAAAATTAAAAAAAAAAAAAAAAAAATAATAAAATGCTTTTTATTTTATTTAATCTAAATAATATTACCAAAAAATAAAAATGATATAGTAAAAATAAATGAATTTTCATTTGAAATTTTCTTAATTATTTATATTTTTAGAGGATATTTAAAAATAAAAAATTATCTATAATGAAATTTTATTTCGGATTCCTAATTGTACACTAAAAAAAACATTTTTATTTAAATTTACTATAAAAAATTGGATTAATCCGTTCATTATATAAAATAAAACATTTTCTTATTTAAATTAAAGTGGTAAGATATTTTATAATTTTCTTAATATTTTTTAGTTTCCATTTAATTAATACACATATATTATAACTTAAAAGCATGATACTCATTTAATTATAATTTCATACAATTAAAAAATACATAAGTTTCTTTTTATATCTAAAGGTTAAATATAATACATATGTATATATTTTTATTCTGGTTAACTACATTTAATAAGTATTAAGTAATAGTTATTAAAACTTTTAAATTTATGATTTTTTAATTTTTTTTTTTTCCCATTCAATGCTTATATAGTTTTCACAAGAATAAAAATTTAAATTTTAAATCTTTAAAAAATATATTCTCATAAAAAAAAAAAGAAAATTTAATTTTAGCATGTTTTAAATGTCAATTAATATACTTTTTACTTATTCTAAATCTATACATGTTAAAATTCTAATTTGTTTTAATTTTAATTTTTTTTTTTTTTGAAGAGCATAGTTAAGTGATATATAAATTAAATTAATTGTATGAAAAGGAACAGTAAAAATGCCATAAATGTAAACTTTTTTTACTATTTTAATGAGTTTTATTTAGAAAATTTTCAACTTTTTCATAATAAAATTTAATATTTTTATGAACAAAATAAATTAAAATACGTATATTATTTTAAAGAAAAAATATTTAAATAAATAATTTTAATATATCCTTAATAATATCAGCATTGAATTATATTTTCTTTTAGAATGTATGAAAAAAATTGCTTTTAAAAAGTTTACATAAGATTATAGGTTATGTAAAATAGATATGAAAATTAAAATAAATATATAAATTCATTCTAATTATATTTTATTAAATGTAACATGCTTTCATATGGGGTTTGAATTTAATTTTAATAAGAAAAAATGTGATTATATAGCTTTTTTAATTTAATCTTTTTATTAACATCAATATTTAATTTTTATTTTATCGCAATATTTTGTTTTCAAATAATCTATATAATAATTTATATTCATTTATAAATATATACATTTGATATTTCATATTATTTTAGCCTTATTTATTGTATTTTAATTTTATGTTAAATGTGTTTAAAAAAAAAAATTTTATTTTTCTTATTAATTTTAATGTTTCAATCATATAATAAATTATTTATTAATTAGTTATTTTAATATTTTTTATAATAAATAATCAGATTCACACAAAACGACGAAACAAATATATGCTTACTTAATTTACTAAATATTAGCTACTACAGATAATTATATATACTCCTTATATAATTACATAAAATAAAAAAAAAAGCAATTTATTTATATTAAATATGACAAAGTATACTATTTTTTATATATTAATCAATTAATATCAATTTAATAGTTATCTTAGCTGTATTACAAAAACACTAAAAGATAATAATATACTATCATAAAAAAAATTATATTTAAAATTCTTTTACTTTTTAGTATAATTTAATTATACATGTTGCAGCGTTCTCATCCTACTGTTCGAATTTTTTTATACTAATTAAATAATAATTATTTTAATGCTCTTATTTTCCTCAAATACTTTAAATACGCAAGTAAATATATAATACATTCTCTTTTATCTTATTAAAAATTTAAATATAGCTATAAAACTATTTATTAACCATACTCTATAATCTTCAGAAAGGTAATGGTATTACTTTGTTTTTTGTTCTTTATCATTCTTTATAGTAGCATGTTTTTTTGATATGCTTTCATTTATTTACTATTTTTAATATTAATCATGTTATAAAATAAAATAAAAATTTTTTTTCAGATATAGAAATAACTTTTTAATTTTAATTCATACATTTAAATTTGGAATTGTTTCATTATTTTCCTCTGTGACTTTTATTAGACTCATTAATTGTGTTTTATATATTTCACATGTTTTATCGCTTAATAATTTGGTTCTTTAATTAGAATTAAAATTTTTTTATTTCCTTAATATATATGTATTGTTTTTAATTTTAGACTTTAAATTTTAATTAGTTCATATGAAAAGGACCTACATAGTTTATATTAGATATTCCTACTACAATGTCTCATGTAATTTCTCTTATATTTTGTTAATTCAAATGGAATAATATTGCTAACATCAATAACCTTTTTTGCAACTAGTAGATTTTCCTTAATTTTATTTATTTATTTACATAATTTTTTCCATCAATGAACTTAATGGCTCTCATTACAGGTATAATTTTAGACTATAATTTTATAAGATCTGGTAATAAAAAATCAATGCAAACATAATAAAATACGATGTCTTTCACGTGTGACATTACGGATATTATTACTAATTAAATCTATACTTCGAAATATTTATTTAAAGGGTATATATTTTTCTTCACACAATGTTTTGCATATATAAGAAAAAATTTTATGAAAACCTTCCTTGATATCATTTCTTTAAGAATAAATATTTGAATGATATAATTTTATTTATAATTATTTAGTAATATAATCTTGAAATTCTTCATAAGTGTAAATTAATATACGACATAAAAGAATATTTTATTGAAATATTATTTATAAATTAAACATCCAAAGACTTTATGGTGCTTTGTATAGTCATGTTAGTAAAGAACATGTACAGAGGCCTCATTGTATTATATTTATCATAATATTAATTATGTTATAAATATTTAACAATTTTGTGTAAATTAAATTATTTAATATAACGAAAATTAAATTTTTCTTTTAAGTAAATGTTGCCATATTTACATGACTTTATAGCAATTTATCTCATAATATTAACTTTATTATTTTACACTTGAGTCGTCATATGAACTATTCAAATGATATTACATAAGAATTATGAAATTTCATTATGGCTTATGTTATACATTATTCATAAGGCATATAATCATTTTGTTAAAAAACAAAAATTAAAAAAAAATAAATTTTTTTAATAAGTAACAAAAAAAAATTATAAAAAATTATCATGAACAGAATAATTTATTAAATGTCTGTTAAATGACTACGCTAGCATAAAACAAATTATAAAAGAGCATGTGGAGTTAACTCTACTTGATTTAAATTTTTTTTAATTAAGATTTAAATTTGAAATTTGCATTTTTATTAAACAACACCAAATACTAATTAGCTAATTGTTTTTCTTTAAGTTAATTTACTCGACACTTCAAAATTTGATTTCTTTAATATTATATTTTAACTTAAAAAAAATATAAATTCCATAGTAATTCACTAACATCCTCTCAAAAAAAAAAATTTAATTTTTTGCTTTATGATTATATTTTTTTTATTATTTTCTTTTTTTTTATTATTAAAAAAAAAATATAATCATAAAACATTTACCTTATCGTTATATGCAAAAAAAAAAAAAAAATATATGATATTTATTTTCTTAAATTGTGGATACCGTTTTATTAACTAGGTGTTCGGTGACTTTACTCGAGTACTGAGAAAACAAGTTAATAAACAGCATGTAGAACTTTCTCTACGATTTTGATGTATTTATATATATTTTTAAATGTTTTGAACGGGTGATCCATAATTATGTAATCTACTTCCTTCAGCATTCTTTCTTTTCAATAGGCATTTATCTGCTTTAATAAAAATCCCAATTTTTATTAAAAATTTAAATCCTTATTGAACATTGATTATTAATTAATTGTAAATTAATAGTTTATTTGTTATGAGTTACATTCCGTAATTAATATATATTGCTGTTGAATTAACAAACATAAACAATTAGTGACAATACAAAAAAAATTATATGAATATTAATTACATTAAAATTTTACAGTTATATGTATAAAATTTTCTTTTATATAATTAATTAAAAGCATACATCGTTTCCAAAAAAAAAATTCTTTTTTTTTTTTTTTTTATTTTTATTTATTTGTAACAAATCTTTTTCCAATAAATTTTTTTTTTTTTTTTTTTGTGTGTGCATTACCAACTACGTATTCTTGAAATAACCGGTCCTTTTATTTTCCAAAAAGATTAATAAAGCCTCTTGTTAATCATGTATATAATGACACTCTTCAGACAATAGTTATGTATTCCGTATGAAACAAGTTGAATTATGTTTAACGAAAAAGGAGTACTGTAGAAATGTAATTATTTTAAATAGTTATATTTTGTGAAAGATTCTATTATTATAATAAGTTATCTAAAATAATAATTTTCATTAATTATAAAAGTATTATTCGAATTGTACTTATTAGTAATGGAAAATTATATAAATAGATATTAAATGTGACATAATTTAATTAAGTATTTGAACATGTTGTTGAAATTCAAAGTAGTTTAGCTTATTAGATTATTAGATCTATATATTATGAAAATCATCTTCCATATTACATGGCACTATATTATAAACAATTATCAGTAGAACGTGAATATTTTTATATCATCTCATCTTGTAAAGAAGTTGCGAATACTTTACAAAGTTCGTGATGTATTTTATCAAGAAATATACCATATAAAAGTAATTTTCCTTCTGATTTCGAAGATGTAAGATTATATATATATGAATGGTATACATGACATTTAATGTATATGTTTCTCAGTGTGATGAATAAATAATATTGTTTAACTTGTTTTCAGTTGTGATATGGTTGAAAAAAATATATATTATTCTTTGTTAATACACGTAAATATTGAGAGAAAAACTCATATATAGGAATGCAAATATTTCGTCGTATAACTCTAGAAATAACATTCATAAGAAAATTATATAATTATTTTTACATTCTATTCTATATACATTTTTTTTTTTATTTATACACCTGGTAAACATAAGGCACTATTAAACTTTTTGAGAATAAAAAGTAATAGCTGTATGGAAAATAAATTATTAGTTGTGTTGTTAATAAATGAATTTATTAACCTTTTTGATAAAGAAAATAACTATCTATATAGAAAATACACAGTAGCCATGCAAACGAAAAATAAAAAAATAAAAAGAAAAATTGGTTTATAATTTTTTTTTTTTTCTATAAATCAAATAAATAAAAAAGATATTTATTTTTTTTGAAAAAAAAAGAAATATTTTGGATGATGGAGAATGTTTGTTGAAAAATGCAAAAGTGATTTATTGAATAAAGAATTTTCTTTTTTAGTGAATTTTTATTTTGGATTTAAGAGATTATTTTATATACAAAAAAAAAATTTTTTCATGGTGATAATATTTACATAATTTAATTCGCATTTCATTAATTACTTATATTTACTAATTTGATATCAGTAGATTTGAAAGGTTACACATTAAACAAAACTATAAATAAAATATATTAATTAGAATAAATAATAAATGAGGCTTTAAATTTTTAATAAAAATAGGTATTTTTATTAAATAAATAAAAAATAGGGTAGATTCTTATTTTACATAATGCCTGTTCAATGACTTTCATAGAGTACTAAACAAACGTATTAATAAAGAGTATGTAGAATTTTCTCTATTAATTTAATGAGTTTTTGCATAATTTTAAATGCAATCAATAATTAAACTGTATTTTATGCTGCCTACTTCGTTGATCATTCTTTGTTTTCAATAGGCATTTATTTACTTTAATAAGAATCTTTTTTTTTATTAAAAATTTAAATACTCATTGAATATAGATTTTATTGATATATATTTCTTCTTATAATGTTTTGAATAATGTTTAAATAATAATTCAAAAAGTACATAAATTAAGAAAAAAAAAAAAAAAAAGAAAAAAATATATACTGGCACTATGAGTACACTATAAAAAAAAAATAAAAAATAATAATTTTTTTTTTTGTAATATAACACGGACTTAAAAAAAAAAGTGTTCCAGGATAATATTTTTTTTTTTTACTTTCTTTTTTTTTAGTATTCACCTTTATGATTGCACATTATATGCACAATATAATACACACGAAATAAAATATTTTTATTGTACTTATTCATCTAAATATTGTGTAATAGAGGTATGTAGTATTATTTATATACTATGTAAGTACTTTATATGCTTATTTCTTTTTTTAAGAGATTATGTAGCATATTAGGTATTTCAAAAATGCGTAAAGAACGTATAATAAAAAATAAATTTTTTTTTTTTGATTTAATAATGAATGACTAATTATAAAAAGAAATAAATTTTATCAAGAAAAGATTAACTCTGATTAAGGATAAATGTGTCTTATATTTTGGATACTTGTAATGAAATATATATGCTATAACAAAATTATATAATAATTTTAATTAAACAATATTGACGCTGTTTTAAAATTTTAGAGAAATAAGAATAATAAATTATTTATTAATATAATTAAGGAATTTTAAATTTAATGTAATGTAAATTATTTGTTATATATTATATATTTAAATTAGGATCAGTATTATTGGTTAATAAAAGGCATTATTAATCTTAATGGCAATAAAAAGGATTAGCTATATGAAGAATACCTAGTTGGTCATACACACGCAAAAAAAAAAAAAAAAAAAAAAAAATTATTACGTTTATTTTGTTTTTTTTCTTTTGATAAATTGAAATACCTAAAAAAAATATATTTATTTTTTTTGGAGAGATTTAATGAAAGAGAGAAAATTGGTAAGTAATAATATGGAGTAAAATTTAGTACAAATAAAAGTGAGATCTTAAACAGATAAAAGATATTTACATATAAAAGAGTTTAATTTTCATAGAATTTACATTTTTAATTTGTGAGAGATATTTTCATACATATGACAATAAAATTTTCACGTAATTAATATTTATATAATTAATTTGTATTGTTACTGATAGTTTATGTTGGTTAATTCAACAGCAATATATACTAATTACTGAACTCATAACAAAGACACAAGTAATTTACATTTAATTAATAATGAATGTTCAATAAGGATTTAAATTTATAATAAAAAGAAGGAATTTTATTAAAGTAAATAAATGCCTATTGAAATCAAGGAATGCTGAACAAAATAGATCATATAATTTAGAATCACTCGTTCAAAGCATATAAAAGTATATATAAATACATCAAAATCGTAGAGAAAGTTCTACATGCTCTTTATTAACTTGTTTGTTCAGTACTCTAGCAAAGTCACCGAACATCCAGTTAATAAATCAATTATATACAATATTTATTTTTATAATAAATAAAATAGTATAGGTAACCCTACATCCAATTCATTAACTTGACACTTTAGTGTACTTCATATGTGATTTAATATCAAATTGATAAATCAAAAACAAAATTAAAATAAAAATGAATGTTTCAAAAGTAATTATAATAATGTACATATTTTTTTTTGTTTGTAAATACTATTTTTTTCAACACAAATTTCTAATATAAGTATATCTATATTTTTTTTCATAACTACTATCAAAGTTTATAATTTCATACAGAAAATATAATATAACATTTTTGTTCAATAATTTTTTTTTTTTAGAACTGAAATAATGTTTTTCTGATTTATGCAACTCATTGTTTAACATATTTATTAAGAATCTAAAGAAAGTAAACTTACGTAATACTCTATCCATGTCGCATAGTACTGAAGATAAATGACTAGAGCAACTCTCAATATTATTAATAAAACTATTTCTTTCATAAATTTCGGCATATTTTAATATTAAATTTTCAGATTTATTTTTTGGAATAAATAAAACTTTTTCATTTATTCTTCTGTGGGTACCTATAAATTTTTTTTTATCTATCCTTCTATTTTTCGATTCATTTTTAAGTAATTGTATAAAATTTCCATACTCATTAATTTGTTTCTTACATAATAATGAAAATACAATAACTTTAAATATCTTTTCGATACTATTTATATCAACTGATCCATAAAGCTTGCTTACCAATGATCTAATACCCGTATTATTCACATCGAAACCGAAAATATCTTTTATATAGGTTTTAAATTCAACTAAGGATTCTTTTATCTCTTCTTTTTCTTGTAAAAATAAATCACATATTTCATTTAAAATCATATGTTTAAATAAAATCTCCTTATATTCTTCTTTTAATTTATCTAATTCAAACTTATTTTTCGAAAGGTTTATTTCAAGTATGTATGCAATAAATGATATTATACATTTTATGTCTCCATTTAAAATTTTATTTAATACCATAAATAATTTATGTGTTTTATCCTCTATTGTGCGATCTAAGGCTCTATTTATATTATTAAATAAATCATTAAATTCATTAACGTTTTCCTTTATACAAATAATTGTGGTAGATCTTTTTTTATTAAGTAAAAATATGGAATTAGTAAATTCCTTAAAAATATTTTCCATTTCATATCTATAGTAATCAATGATATCAGAATTATCTCCATGAACATATTTAAGAGGAAACATATTTTTACGAAATATTAAATAAATAATAGTATAAATATTGTAACTAAAAATACCATTACTAAGTTTAGAAAAAAATATATCATTCTTTTCATTCAGTTTGCTAAAATAGTCAAAGGAATTTTCTAACCTTAAAGGAATCTCTCCACTAAATTTTATCTGTTCTAAGTATTCATGTGCATCTTGTTCATTAATTAATATATCAATGTTATCTCCATTGTGGTTTAGGGTGATTTTAACATCACTAAATTTTAATAATTCAGATTTATCAGAAGCGGTATGTCTCTGAAATACCGTATTTATATGATCTTCTGCATCGTCAAGTGATCTTTTTAAAAAATTTAATACTTCATATTTGGTAGTCTCTAAACTGTTATATATTGATCTAATATGCTTTTTCTCTTTTTCTAAGCATTTGAAATAATTTTTTAAAAATATTCCATCTATTAATTTTACAAATAAATATCTTGAATCTCCAAAATATCCTTCAGTCAATGTGTTTTCATAATTTGATTCTCTTCTGTTGTATAATAATTGTACATCTTTCATTGAAAGACCTGTGGAATTTATAATATCCTCATCTTTAAAATCATATAATTCCGCTAAATTTCTTACTAATTTTATTTCTATATGCCTTATAAATTTGAGTTTATATCTGATAAAATATAAAAAAGAGTTATTAATTTTATTATGAATATATAATATTTTTTTTTAAAAAAAAAAATTTAATACTTCTTTGATTTATAGTATGGATGAATGCAACAGAAGTAAATATATACTACTATTGTGATCTATAAAAAATAAAAAAAAAAAAATAATGAAACGTTTTTTTTTTTTTATTTATTCTAAATAATATTACCAAAAAATAAAAATGATATAGTAAAAATAAATGAATTTTCATTTTAAAATTTGTTTAATTCTTTATATTTTTAAAAAATATTTAAAAATAAAGAATAATCTATAATGAAATTTCATTTCGGATTCCTAATTGTATACTAAAAAAAAAATTTTCATTTAAATTTTCTATAAAATGCTAGATTAATCTGTTCATTATATAAAATAAAACATTTTCTTATTTAAATTAAAGTGGTAAGATATTTTATAATTTTCTTAATATATTTTAGTTTCCCTTTAATTAATATTCATATATTATAACATAAACGAAAGAAATTCTTTTAATTATGATTTAATACAATTAAAAAATACATAAGTTTCTTTTTATATTTAAATGTTAAATATAATACATATACATATTTTTTTTTTCTAGTTAACTACATTTAATAAGAATTAAGTAATAATTATTAAAACTTTTAAATTTATGATTTTTTGGTTTTATTTTTCCCTTTCAATGCTTATATAAATTCCATAAGAATAAAACAGTAAATTTTAAATCATTAAAAAATATATTTAATAAAAAACAAACAAGATCTCACATTAGCATGCTTTAAATGTCAAATATAGTACTTTTTGCTTATTCTAAATCTATATATGTTAAAATTCTAATTTGTTTTAATTTTTTTTTTTTTTTTAAGAACATAGTCTAATGATATACTTAATACTTTCATTGCATGAAAAGAAACAGTAAAATTGTGATAAATGTAATTTTTTTTACTATTTTAATGAATATTATTTAGAAAATTTTAAACTTTCATTATAATAAATTTTAATATTTTTAGGAACAAAATGAATTAAAATATGTATATTATTTTAAAAAAAAATATTTAAATAAATAATTATAATATATCCTCAATAAAGTCAATATTCAATCATTTTTTCTTTTAGAATGTTTTCAAGAAAAAAAATTGCTTTTAAAAAGATTACATAAGATTATAGATTATAAAAAATATATATAAAAATTAAAATAAATATATAAATTCTTTCTAATTTTATTTTATGAAATGTAACATGCTTTCATGTGGGGTTCGAATTTAATATTGTTAAAAAAAAATATGATTATACAGTTTTTTTAATTTAATCTTCTTATTAATATCAATATTTAATTTTTATTTTATCGCAATATTTTGTTTTTAAGTAATCTATATAATATTTATATTCACTCATAAATATATACATTTGAAATTTTATATTATTTTAGCCTTATTTATTGTTATTTAATTTTATGTAAAATGAGTTTAAAAAAAAAATTTTTATTTTATCTTATTAATTTTAATGTTTCAATCACATGATAAATTATTTATTAAATAGTTTTAATATTTTTTATAATAAATAATCAGATTCACACACATCAACTAATAAAAATATCTTCTTATTTAATTTACTAAAAATTAGCTATTACAAATAATTATATATACTCCTATATAATTACATAAAATAACAAAAAAAAAAAAATTTATATTATATTAAATATGACAAAGCATACGATTTTTCATAAATTAAACAATTAATATCAATTTCTTAGTTATGCCTGCTGTATTACAAAAACACTAAATGAAAATAATATACTATCATAAAAAAAATAAGGTATTTAAAATTCATTTATTTTATAGTATAATTTAATAATATGTGTTGTAGCGTTATCATCTTAGTTTTCGAATTTTCTTTACAAAAAATTAAAGAATTATTATATTAATGCTTGTATTTTTCTCAAATATTTTATACACGCAAGTAAATATTTAATACATACTCTTTTATTTTATTAAAAATTTAAATATACCTATAATACTATTTATTAACCTTACTCAACAATCATGAGAAAAGTAATTGTATTACTTTGTTTTTGTACTTTAACATTCTTTATAGTAGCATGTTTTTTTGGTATACTTTCATTTATTTGCTATTTTTAATATTAATCATTCTATAAAATAAAAGAAAAACTCTTTTTCAGATATAGAAATAACTTTTTCATTTTAATTCATATATAAAATTTGGAGTTCTTTTTTTATTTTCCCTTGAGACTTTTATTTGACTCATTAATTATGTTATATATATCTCATATATTTTGTTGCTTAATAATTTGGTTCTTTAGTTAGAATTTATATTCTTTTATTTCTATAATATATATGTATTGTTTTTAATATTCTATTTTCAATTCTAATTAGTTCATATGAAAATGACCTATAACATTCATTTGAGATATTTCTACTATAATATCTCATGTAATTTCTCTCATCTTTTATCATTTCAAATGAAATACTTTTGCTAAAATGAATTACCTTTATGTAGCTAGTAGACTTTCTTTGATTTTATTTAATTCATCATATAATTATTTCCCTCAGTGAACTTAATAAATGGCACTAATTTCAGATATAGTTTTAGACGATAATTTTATAAAAACAGGGAATACAAAATCAACTGCAAACATAATAAAATACGATGTTATTCATGTTTGACTTGAGGGACATTATTACTAATTAATTCTTTAACTTGAAATATTTATTCAAAGAATATATATTTTTGTTCACACAAAGCCTTCCATATATAATAATGATTTTTATGAAAGTCTTCCGTGATATTACTTCTTTAAGCATAAACATTAGAATGATATAATTTTATTTGTAATTATTTAGTAATATAAACTTGAAATTCTTGAAGAGTGTAAATAAAACTACGACATAAAAGATTATTTTATGGAAATATTATTTATAAATCAAGCATTCTAAAACTTTATGGAGCTTTGTATAGTTAAGTTAGTAAAGAATATATAGAGAAGTCTTTCTGTATTATATTTATCATAATATTAATTATATTATAAATATTTATCAATTTTTTCTAATTTAAATTATTTAATATAACGAAAATAAAATTTTTCCTTTTAAGTAAATGTTGACATATTTAAATCACTTTATAACAATTTATCTCATAATATTAACTTTAATATTTTACACTTGAGTCATCATATGAACTCTTCAAATGATATTACATGATAATTATAAAATTTAATTTTGGTACAAGTTATACATTATTCAAAAAGTACACAATCATTTTGTTAAAAAGCAAAAATTAAAAAAAAATATATTTTCTTAAAATTTAAGAAAAAAAAATAATAAAAAATTATCATTAACATAATAATTTTTTAAATGCCTGTTCAGTGGCTTCTCTAGAATAAAAAAAATTACAAAAGAGCATGTGGAATAAACTCTACTTGATTTAATTTTAATTTAATTGAGATTTAAATTTAAAATTTTTATTTATATTAATCGACATTTAATACTAATTAGTTAATTGTTTTTTTTTAAGTTAATTTACGCGACACTCCAAAATTTGATTTCTTTAAAATTATATCTTAATCTAAAAAAAATATACATTCCATAGTAATTTACATACAACCTCTGAAAAAAAAAAAATTAACTTTTTGCTTTTTAATTATATTTTTTTTTTTAATAATAAAAAAGAAATTATCATAAAACATTTACGTTATTGTTATTTGAAAAAAAAAAATATATGATATTTTTTTTCATAAATAGTAGATACTGTTTTATTAACTGGGTGTTCTGTGAATTTACTAGAGTACTGAACAAACAAATTAATAAAGAGCATGTAGAGTCGCCTCTACGATTTTGTTGTATTTATATATATTTCTAAATGCTTTGAACGAGTGATTCTTAATCATGTGCTATACTTCGTTCAGCATTCTTTAATTTCACTAGACATTTATTTACTTTAATAAAAATCCTTATTTTTATTAAATATTTAAATCTTTATTGAATATTGACTATTAATTAAATGTAAATTACTTATTTCTTTGTTATGAGATATGTTCAACAATTTAAATATATTGATGTTTAATTAACAAACATAAACAATTTGTAAAAATGCAAATAAATTATATGAATATTAATTACGGAATATTTTATTGTCATATTTATAAAATTTTCTTTTACAAATTAAAAATATAAATATAATACAAATTAAACTCTTTTATGAAAACATTATTATCTTTTTAAGATCATATTTTTATTGGTGCTAAATCTTACTCTCGATTTTAATTTTACCAATTTTTAATTTTTTCTTTCCCTGATTAAAAATTCTTTTAAAAAGAATAAATATATTTTTTTCTTCGTTAGCACAACAAACTATGTATCCTTCATATAGCTAGTCCTTTTATAACCAAAAAGATTAATGATGCCTTTTATTAACAAATGATGTAAAGAGACTCAAATTTTACTGCATAAACTAAATTATTAGGTTATATATCTAAAAAAAATATATGAGGTTCAATTAAGAAATTTGATACAAGTTATTGATAGTAACAAGAAAAAACCTGAACTTATACGTGAATAAGAACTTGAAAACTATTCCGATATTTATAGGAGAAATATTACAATACCATATGAATTAAATTATAATGGAAACAATAAGATAAATGAGAATATACAAAAAGAGCTCGAAACTGTGAGACATCTCAGATAGAATAAAATAAAATAATGCCATTATTTTTCTTAAGATGATGGAATATTGTGTACAAAAATATTACAGGCTTCATTTGTATAATATTTAGATGAATAAATAGAATAAAAACATTTTATTTTGTGCATAATAAGTTGTGGGGAAAATATGCCATCATAAATTCATACGACAAAATAATCATTCAAAAAGTACATAAATTAAGAAAAAAAAATATATATTGGCACTAAAAGTGAGTACACTAAAAAAAAATAAATAATGATAATAATTTTTTTCTTGGATTATGACACGGACATAAAAAAAAAAGTGTTCTAGGATAATATTTTTTTATTATTTTCTTTTTTTTTTTAGAGTACACATTTATGATTGCACATAATATGCATGGTTAAAAAAAGGCTTCATTAATCTTTTTGGTAATAAAAAGGACTAGCTATACGAAGAATATGTAGTTGGCTGTGCTTAAGGGAAAAAAAAAAAAAAAAAAAAAAAAAAAAATTATGGAATTTTTTTTATAGTTTTTTTCTTTTAAAAAAAATAGATATACGTAAAAAAAAAAAAAAAATATATTTATTTTTTTTAGATGATTTCAATTGATAGGAGGAAAAGATTGGTAAAATAAAAATCTGGAGTAAGATTTAGTATCAATAAAAATAAGATCTTAAAAACATAATAATGTTTTAATAAAAGAGATTAATTTGTATTATATTTATATTTTTAATTTGTGAGAGAAAATTTTATACATATGACAATAAAAATTTTACGTAATTAATATTCATTTAATTAATTTGCATTCTTACTAATTGCTTATGTTTGTTGATTCAACAGCAATATATTTAAATTGCTGAACATAACTCATAACAAAGAAATAATTAAGTTACATTTAATTATTAGTCAATATTCAATAAGGATTTAAATTTTTAATAAAAATAAGGATTTTTATTAAAGTAAATAAATGCCTATTGAAATCAAAGAATGCTGAACAAAATAGATCACATAATTAAGAATCACTCGTTCAAAGCATATAAAAGTATATATAAATAAATCAAAATCGTAGAGGAGGTTCTACATGCTCTTTATTAATTTATTTGTTCAGTACTCTAGCAAAGTCACCGAACATCCAGTTAATAAACAAATGAACGATATAATATACACAAAATAAAATGTTTTTATGGTATATATTCATCTAAATATTGTGTAAAAGAGGTATGTAGTATTATTTATATATTATGCACGTGCATCATATGCTTATTTTTTTTTTTAAAGAGATTATGTAGCACATTAATTATTTCAGAAATTAGTAAAGAACGTAGAAATAAAAAATAATTTTTTTTTTTTTTATTTAATAATAAATGATCAATTATAAAAAAAAATAAATTTTATAAAAAAAAAAATTAACCCTGATTAAGGATATATGTGTATTATATTTTGGACACTTGTTATAAAATAATTAAGCTTTAACTAAATTACATAATGATTTTTATAAAACAATATTGACGCTGTTATAAAATATTAGAGAACCAGGAATAGAAAACTATTTATTTAACATATAATTAAGGAATTTTAAATTTAATGTAAATTAAATTATTTGTTATATGTTATATAATTATGTTAGGATCATGTATTATATACAATATTTAAGTTTATAATAAATAAAATAGTATAAGCTACCCTACATCCTATATATTAACTTGACTGCTTATTATATTTCATATGCAATTAAATATAAAAAAGATAAATCAAAAACAGAATGAAAATAAAAATGAATGTTTTGAAAGTAATTATAATAATGTTAATATTTCTTTTTATTTTAAAACACAATTTTATTCAACATAAATCTATAAATATATGTATATTTATATTTATATTTATATTTTTTTTCATAACTACTATCAAAGTTCATAATGTCATAGAGAAAATATAATATAACATTTTTGTTCAATAATTTTTTTTTTTTAGAACTGAAATAATGTTTTTCTGATTTATTCAACTCATTATTTAATGAATATATTAAGAATCTAAAGATAAGAAACTTATGTATTCCTTCATCCAGGTCCAATAGTGCTGAAGGTAAATCCATAAAACAACACTTAATATTATTAATGAAATTATTTCTTTCATAAATTTCAGCATATTTTAATATTAAATTTTCAGATTTATTTTCTGGAACAAATAAAACTTTTTCATTTATTCTTCTGTGGGTACCTATAAATTTTCTTTTAGATAACTTTCTATTTATTGATTCATTTTTAAGTAATTGTAAAAAATCTTCATACTCATTAATTTGTTTCTTACATAATAATGTGAATACAATAACTTTAAATATCTTTTCGATACTATTTATATCGAATGATCCATAAAGCTTGCTTACCATTTATCTAATACCCGTACTATTCACATCGAAACCAAAAATATCTTTTATGTAGGTTTTAAATTCATCTAAGGATTCTTTTATCTCTTCCTTTTCGTGTAAAAATAAATCATATATTTCATTTAAAATCTTATGTTGAAATAACTTCTTATTATATTTTTCTTTAATTTTATCCAGTTTAAACTTATTTATCGAAAGATTCATTTCAAGAATATGTGAAATAAATGATATTATACATTTTATGTCTCCATTTAAAATTTTATTTAATACCATAAATAATTTATGTGTTTTATCCTCTATTGTACGATCTAATGCTTTATTTATATTATAAAATAATTCATTAAATTCATTAACGTTTTCTTTTATAGAAATAATTGTTGTAGATCTTTTTTTATTAAGTAAAAATATGGAATTAATAAATATTTTAAAAATATATTTCATTTCATTTCTATAGTAATCAATGATATCAGAATCATCTCCATTAATATATTTAAGAGGAAACATATTTTTACGTAAATTAAAATAATCAGTAGTATAAAATAAGTAACTAAAAATACCATTACTATGTTTAGAAATAAATAAATCATTCTTTTCATTCAATTTGTTAAAATAGTTAAAGGAATTTTCTAACCTTAAAGGAATCTCTCCACTAAATTTTAGCTGTTCTAAGTATTCGTGTGCATCTTGTTCATTAATTAATATATCAATGTTCTCTCCGTTTTTCCTTAAGGTGATTTCTATATCATTAAATCTCAGCAATTGAGATTTATCAGAAGAGATAAGTCTCTGAAATACCGTATTTATATGATCTTCTGCATCATGAACTGAACTTTTTAAAAAATTTAACACTTCGAAATTGGTAGTCTCTAACGTGTTATGTATAGATCTAATATGCTTTTTCTCTTTTTCTAAGCATTTGTAATAATTTTTTAAAAATATTGTATCTATTATGTTTACGAATAAATTTCTTGAATCTCCAAAATAGCCTTCAGCCAATGTGTTTTCATATTTTGCTTCTTTTGTATTATATAATAATTGTACATCTTTCATTGATAGACCTGAAGAATTTATAATATCCTCATCTTTAAAATCATATGATTCCGCTAAATTTCTTAATAATTGTATTTCTGTATGTCTCATTAGTTTGATTTTATATCTGATAAAATATGAAAAAGAATTATTAATTTTATTATGAATATGTAATATTTTTTTTTAAAAAAAAAAAAATTAAATACTTCTTTGAGTTATAATATGGATCAATGCAACAGAAGTACATATATACTACTATTGTGATCTATAAAGAATAAAAAAAAAAAAAACAATGAAACTTTTTTTTTTTTAATTATTATAAATAGTATTACCAAAAAATAAAAATCATATAGTAAAAATAAATGAATTTTCATTTTGAAATTTGTTTAATTCTTTATATTTTTAAAAGATATTTAAAAATAAAGAATAATCTATAATGAAATTTCATTTCGGATTCCTAATTGTACACTAAAAAAACATTTTTATTTAAATTTTCTATAAAAAACTGGATTAATCCGTTCATTATATAAAATAAAACATTTTTTTTTTTAAATTAAAATAGTAAGATATTTTATAATTTTCTTATTTTTTTTTAGTTTCTCTTTTATTAATACGCATATATTATAACATGAAAGAATAAAATTCTTTTAATTAGGATTTCACACAATTAAAAAATACATAAGCCTCTTTTTATATTTAAATGTTAAATATAATACATACACATATTTTTATTTTTTCTGGTTAACTACATTTAATAAGAATTAAGTAATAGTTATTAAAACTTTTATATTTATGATTTTTCAATTTTATTTTTCTCTTTCAATGAAAATATAAATTTCATAATAATAAATCAGTAAATTTTAAATCATAAAAAAAATATATTTTAATAAAAAACAAACAATGTTTAATTATAGCATGATTTAAACGTAAAATAATGCACTTATTTCTTTTTCTAAATCTATATATGTTAAAATTCTTATTTGTTTTAATTTGTTTTTTTTTTTTGAAATGCTTAGTCTAATGATATATGAATTACTTTAATTTTATAAGAAGTAACAGTATAAATGTGATAAATGTAAATTTTTTTACTATTTTAATGAGTTTCATTCAGAAAATATTAAACTTATATAAAAATTATATATTATTATGAACAAAATAAATTTAAATATTTATATTATTTTATAAATTAATATTTATTTAAATAATTATAATATTTCCTTAATAAAGTCAGAATTATATTATATTTTCTTTTAGAAGGTTTTTAAGAAAAAAATTTGCTTTTAAAATGTTTACATAAGATTATATTTTATGTAAAATAAATGTAAAAATTAAAATAATTATATAAATATTTTCTAATTATATTTAATTAAATATAACATGCTTTCATATGGGGTTTGAATTTAATTTTATTAAAAATAAAAATGATTATACAGTTTTTTTAATTTAATCTTCTTATTAATATTAATATTTAATTTTTATTTGATCGCAATGTTTTGTTTTTAAATAATCTACATAATAATTTATATTCATTCATTAATATATACATTTGAAATTTTACATTATTTTAGCCTTATTCATTGTTTTTAATTTTTATGTAAAATGTGTTTAAAAAAAAATTTTTATTTTATCTTATTAATTATAATGTTTTAATCGCATAATAAATTATTTATTAATTAGTTGTTTTAATATTTTTATAATAAATAATCAGATTCACATAGAGAAAGCAAACAAATATCTGCTTATTTAATTTTCTAAATATTATCTAATACAGATAATTATATATACTCCTTAAATAATGACATAAAATAACAAAAAAAAAAAAATTTATTTATATTAAATATGACATAGTATACGATTTTTTATAAATTAATCATTAAATATCAATTTAATAGTTATCCCTGCAGTTTTACAAAATACTAAATGATAATATACTATCATAAAAAAAAATGAAATTTAATATTATTTTATTTTTTAGTATAATTTAAGTATATATGTTACAGTGTTCTCATCCTAGTGTACGAATTTTTTTTACACTAATGAAAGAATAATTATATTAATGCTCTTATTTTCCTCAAATACCTTACATGCACAAGTGAATATTTAATACATTCTCTTTTACCTTATTAAAAATTTAAATATACTTATAAGACTATTTATTAACCTTACTCAACAATCATGAGAAAAGAAATTGTATTACTTTGTTTTTGTACTTTAACATTCTTTATAGTAGCATGTTTTTTTGATATGCTTTCATTTATTTACTATTTTTAATATTAATCATGTTATAAGATAAAATAAAAATTTTTTTTCAGATATAGAAATAACTTTTTCATTTTAATTCATACATAAAATTTGGAATTGTTTCTTTATTTTCCTCTGTGACTTTTATTAGAATCATTAATTGTGCTTTATATATTTTACATTTTTTGTTCATTAATAATTTGCTTCTTTTTTTAGAATTTAAATTTTTTTATTTCCATAATATATATGTATAGTTTTTCATTTTCTATTTTCAATTTTAATTAGTTCATATGAATAGGACATATATCATTGATATCATATATTTCTACTACAACGTCTCATGTAATTTCTCTCATATTTTGTTAATACTAATGGAATAATATAGCTAACACCAATAACCTTTTTTGCAACTAGTACATTTTCCTTAATTTTATTTAATTCTTTGCATAATTATTTTCATCAATGAACTTAATGGCTCTCATTACAGATATAGTTTTAGGCGATAGTTTTATAAAAACTGGTAATAAAAAATCAACTGCAAACATAATAAAATACAATGTATTTCACATGTGGCATGAAGGACATTATTTGCTAATTAAATCTATATTTTGAAATATTTATTTAAAGGGTATATATTTTTCTTCACAAAATGTTTTCCATATATAAGAAAAATTTTTATGAAAGCCTTCCTTGATATCACTTCTTTAAGAATAAATATTTGAATGATATAATTTTATTTGTAATTATTTAGTAATATAATCTTGAAATTCTTGATTAGTGTAAATAAAACTACGACATAAAAGAATATTTTATGGAAATATTATTTATAAATTAAACATTCAAAGACTTTATGGTGCTTTGTATAATCATGTTATTGAAGAACATATATAGAGGCCTCTTTGTATTATATTTATCCTAATATTAATTATGTTATAAATATTTAACAATTTTGTGTAAATTAAATTATTTAATATAACGAAAATTAAATTTTTCTTTTAAGTAAATGTGCCATATTTACATGACTTTATAGCAATTTATCTCATAATATTAACTTTATTATTTTAAACTTGAGTCGTCATATGAACTATTCAAATGATATTACATAAGAATTATGAAATTTCATTATGGCTTATGTTATATATTATAAAAGAAGCATATTATTATTTTGTTAAAAAACAAAAATTAAAAGAAAATATATTTTTTTAAAAAATAACAAAAAAAAATAATAAAAAATTATCATGAACATAATAATTTATTAAATGCCTGTTCAATAACTACGCTAACATAAAACAAATTATAAAAGAGCATGTGGAGTTAACTCTCTTGACTTAAATTTTTTTTAATTAAGATTTCAATTTAAAATTTGTATTTTTATTAAACAACACCAAATACTAAAAAACTAATTGTTTTTTTTTAAGTTAATTTACTCGACACTTCAAAATTTAATTTCTTTAATATTATATTTTAACTTAAAAAAAATATACATTCCATAATAATTTACTTACATCCTCTCAAAAAAAAAAAAAATTAATTTTTTGCTTTATGATTATAATTTTTTTTTTAATAATAAGAAAAAAGAAAATAATAAAGAAAATATTATCATAAAACATTTAAGTTATTATTATAAAAAAAAAAAAACAAAATATATGATATTTATTTTCTTAAATTGTGGATACCGTTTTATTAAGTAGGTGTTCGGTCACTTTACTGGAGTACTGAAAAAACAAATTAATAAATAGCATGTATAGTTTCCTCTACGGTTTTGATGTATTTATATATATTTTTAAATGTTTTGAACGAGTGATCCTTAATTATGTAATTTACTTCCTTCAGCATTCTTTCTTTTCAATAGGCATTTATTTACTTTAATAAAAATCCTTATTTTTAATAAAAATTTAAATCCTTCTTGAACATTGATTATTAATTAAATGTAAATTACTTGTTTCTTTGTCATTAGTTACATTCAGAAATTAATATATATCACTGTTCATTTAACAAACATAAACAATTAGTGAAAATACAAATTAATTATATGAATATTAATTACATTAAAATTTTATTGTTATATGTATAAAATTTTCTCAAAAAAAATTCATTAAATACATGTTTTGTTTCCAAAAAAAAAAAAATTTTTTTTTCTTTTTTTTTCTTGTTTTTATTTATTGGTAACAAATCTTTTTCCAATTCATTTTTTTTTTTTTTCTGGCGGTCTTTGTATTTTTTTTTATAAAAATACAAACAAAAAAAAATTGATCTTTTTTTTTTTTTCGTGTGTGCATGACCAACTACGTATTCTTCATATAACTAGTCCTTCTATTTTCCAAAAAGGTCAATAAAGACTTTTATTAACCAGTTACAGAGTTACAAAACTGTCAAAGGAACCAATATTATCATTATAGTGGCAAAAATCAATATAAACCTTATCTATCTTTACCACATAGAGTAATTAAAATAGAAAATGGGAGATTAACAGATATGCATATATACTATGATGTAAAGAGACTTAAATTTTACTTCATAAAAATAAACTATTCGATTACTAATCTAAAAAAAATATATGAGGTTCAATTAAGAAATTTTATACAAGTTATTGATAGTAACAAGAAGAAACCTGAACTTATGCGTGAATAAGAACTTGAAAACTATTCCGATATTTATAGGAGAAATATTACAATATCATATGAATTAAATTATAATGGAAACAATAAGATAAATGAGAATATACAAAAAGGGCTCGAAACTGTGGGACATCTCAGATAGAATAAAATAAAATAATGCCATTATTTTTCTTAAGATGATGGAATATTTTGTACAAAAATATTACAGGCTTGATTTGTATAATATTTAGATGAATAAATAGTATAAATACACTTTATTTTGTGCATATTAAGTTGTGGTGAAAATGTGCCATGATAAACTCGTACGACAAAATAATCATTCAAAAATACATGAATTAAGAAAAAAAAAAATATATACTGACACTAAAAGTGAGTACAAAAAAATAAAAAATAAACAAATAATAATAATAATAATTTTTTTCTTGGAATATGACACGGACATAAAAAAAAAAGTGTTCTAGGATAATATTTTTTTATTATTTTCTTTATTTTTTCAGAGTACACATTTATGATAGCACATAATATTCATGGTTAATAAAAGGCTTCATTAAACTTTTTGGCTATAAAAAGGACTAGCTATGTTGAGGATACGTATTTAGTTGTACTTAATTAAAAAAAAAAAAAAAAAAAAAAATGATTAGAATTTTTTTTGAGATATGTTTCTTTTGAAAAAGATAAAGAAAAAAAAAAAAAATAAAAAAAAAAATATTTTTTTTGTTTTTTTGGGTAAAGCGATTTTTAATATAGAGAGAGAAATTTTTTTTTGTAAAAGATAATTATTTTTTTATAAAAGAGTTTTATTAGCATAATATTTATATTTTAAAATTTATGAGAGAAAATTTTATATATATGACAATAAAATTTTCATGTAATTAATATTTATATAATTTTTTGTATTGTCAATAATTGTTTATGTTTATTAATTCAACAGCAATATATATTAATTGCTGAATATAACTCACAACAAAGAAATAATTATGATACATTTAATTATTAGTCAATATTCAATAAGGATTTAAATATTTAATAAAAATAAGGATTTTTATTAAAGTAAATAAATGCCTAATGAAAGTAAAGAATACTGAACGAAGTAGAGCACATAATTAAGAATTACTCGTTCAAAGCAAATAAAAATACATATAAATACAGAAAAATCGCAAAGACAACTCTACATGCTCTTTATTAATTTGTTTGTTCATTACTCTAGTGAAGTCACCGAACACCCAGTTAATAAAACATTTATACTCTATGTACATACATTATATGCTTATTTTTTTTTTCTAAGAGATTATGTAGCACATAAATTATTTCAGAAATTCCTAAAGAACGTAGAAATAAAAAATAAATTTTTTATTTTTATTTAATAATGAATTAACAATTATAAAAAGAATAAATTTTATCAAAAAAAAATTAATCCTGATTAAGGATAAATGTATATTATATTTTGGACACTTGTAATAAAATAATTAAGCTTTAACTAAATTACATAATGATTTTTATTAAACAATATTGACGCTGTTATAAAATTTTAGAGAACCAGGAATAATAAACTATTTATTTAACAAACAATTGATTAAGGAATTTTAAATTTAATGTAAAGTAAATTATTTGCTATATGTTATATAATTATGTTAGGATCATGTATTATATACAATATTTAAGTTTATAATAAATAAAATAGTATAAGCTACCCTACATCCTGCACATTAACTTGACTGTTTATTATATTTCATATGTAATTAAATATCAAATTGATAAATCAAAAACAGAATGAAAATAAAAATGAATGTTTTGAAAGTAATTATAATAATGTTAATATTTCTTTTTATTTTAAAACACAATTTTATTCAACATAAATCTATAAATATATGTATATTTATATTTATATTTATATTTTTTTTCATAACTACTATTAAAGTTCATAATGTCATAGAGAAAATATAATATAACATTTTTGTTCAATAATTTTTTTTTTTTAGAACTGAAATAATGTTTTTCTGATTTATTCAACTCATTATTTAATGAATATATTAGGAATCTAAAGATAAAAAACTTATGTATTCCTTCCTCCAAGTCCAATAGTGCTGAAGGTAAATCCATACAACAATTAATATTATTAATAAAATTATTTCTTTCATAAATTTCAGCATATTTTAATATTAAATTTTCAGATTTATTTTTTGGAATAAATAAAACTTTTTCATTTATTCTTCTGTGGGTACCTATAAATTTTTTTTTATCTATCCTTCTATTTTTCGATTCATTTTTAAGTAATTGTATAAAATCTGCATACTCATTAATTTGTTTCTTACATAATAATGAGAATACAATAACTTTAAATATCTTTTCGAGACTTTTTATATCAACTGATCCATAAAGCTTGCTTACTAATGATCTAATGCCCGTACTATTCACATAGAAACCAAAAATATCTTTTATGTAGGTTTTAAATTCAACTAAGGATTCTTTTATCTCTTCTTTTTCTTGTAAAAATAAATCATTTATATAATTTAAAATCTTATGTTGACATATGTTATTATATTTATTTCTCATTTTATCTAATTTAAATTTATTTTTCGAAAGATTTACTTCAAGAATGTATGAAATAAATGATATTATACATTTTATGTCTCCATTTAAAATTTTATTTAATACCATAAATAATTTATGTGTTTTATCCTCTATTGTTCGATCTAAGGCTCTATTTATATTATTAAATAAATCATTAAATTCATTAACGTTTTCCTTTATACAAATAATTGTGGTAGATCTTTTTTTATTAAGTAAAAATATGGAATTAGTAAATATTTTAAAAATATATTTCATTTCATATCTATAGTAATCAATGATATCGGAATCATGTCCATTAATATATTTCAGGGGAAACATATTTTTACGTAAATTAAAATAATCTGTAGTATAAAATAAGTAACTAAAAATACCATTACTAAGCTTAGAAATAAATATATCATTCTTTTCATTCAATTTGCTAAAATAGTTAAAGGAATTTTCTAACCTTAAAGGAATCTCTCCACTAAATATTAGTTGTTCTAAGTATTCATGTGCATCTTGTTCATTAATTAATAGATCAAAGTTATCTCCATTTTGCCTTAGGGTGATTTCTATATCATTAAATCTTAGCAATTGAGATTTATCAGAAGAGATAAGTCTCTGAAATACCGTATTTATATGATCTTCTGCATCGTTAACTGAACTTTTTAAAAAATTTAACACTTCATAGTTGGTAGTCTCTAAAGTGTTATATATAGATCTAATATGCTTTTTCTCTTTTTCTAAGCATTTGTAATAATTTTTTAAAAATATTGTATCTATTAATTTTACAAATAAATTTCTTGAATCTCCAAAATAGCCTTCAGCCAATGTATTTTCATATTTTGCTTCTTTTGTATTATATAATAATTGTACATCTTTCATTGAAAGACCTAAAGAATTTATAATATCCTTATCTTTAAAATCATATAATTCCGCAAAATTTCTTACTAATTGTATTTCTGTATGTCTTATAAATTTGAGTTTATATCTGATAAAATGTAAAAAAAAAATATTAAATTTATTATGAACATGTAATATTTCTTTTTTAAAAAAAAAAAAATTAAGTACTTCTTTGAGTTATAATAGGGATCAATGCAACTAAGGTAAATATATACTACTATTGTGATCTATAAAAAATTAAAAAAAAAAAAATAATAAAACGCTTTTTTTTTTATTTATTCTACGTAGTATTACCAAAAAATAAAAATCATATAGTAAAAATAAATGAATTTTCATTTGAAATTTGTTTAATTATTTATATTTTTAAAAGATATTTAAATATAAAGAATAATCTAAAATGAAATTTCATTTCGGTTTCCTAATTGTACACTAAAAAAAAATTTTTATTTAGATTTTTTTAAAAAATTGGATAAATTTATTCATTATATAAAATAAAACATTTTTTTATTTAAATTAATATAGTAATATATTTTATAATTCTCTTAATATTTATTAGGTTCTCTTTAATTAATACGTATATTTTATAACTTAAAAGCACAATATTCTTTTAATTATGATTTAATAAAATTAAAAAATACATAAATTTCTTTTTATATTTAAAGGTTAAATATAATATATATATATAATTTTTTCTGGTTAACTACATTTAATAAGAATTAAGTAATAGTTATTAAAACTTTTAAATTTATGATTTTTCAGTTTCATTTTTCCTTTTCAATGCTTATATAAATTTCATAATAATAAAACAGTAAATTTTAAATCTTTAAAAAATATATTCTCATAAAAAACAAACAATGTTTAATTTTAACTTGTTTTAAATGTAAAATAATGCACTTATTTCTTTTTCTAAATCTATATATGTTAAAATTCTTATTTGTTTTAATTTTGTTTTTTTTTTTTTTGAAAGGCATAGTATAATGATATATGAATTACTTTAATTTTATAAAAAGGAACAGTAAAAATGTGATAAATGTAATTTTTTTTACTATTTTTATGAGTTTTATTTAGAAAATTTTAAACTTATAAAAAAATTAAATATTTTTATAACAACATAAATTAAAATATTTATATTATTTTAAAAATAAATATTTATTTTAATAATTATAATATATCCTTAATAAAGTCAGAATTATATTATATTTTCTTTTAGAAGGTTTTTAAAAAAAAAAATTGCTTTTAAAATTTTTACATAAGATTATAGGTTATGTAAAATAAATGTAAAAATTAAAATAATTATATAAATACATTCTGATTATATTTTATTAAATATAACATGCTTTCATATGGGTTTTGAATTTAATTTTATTAAAAAAAAAATGTGATTATATAGCTTTTTAATTTAATCATCTTATTAACATCAATATTTAATTTTTATTTTATCGCAATGTTTTGTTTTCAAATAATCTATATAATAATTTATATTTATTTATAAATATATACATATGATATTTTATATTATATTAGCCTTATTTATTGTATTTTAATTTTATGTAAAATGTGTTTAAAAAAAAAATTTTTATTTTATCTTATTAATTTCAATGTTTCAATCACATAATAAATTATTTATTAATTAGTTTTTTAATATTTTTATAATAAATAATCAGATTCACATAGAGAAAGCAAACAAATATCTGCTTATTTAATTTTCTAAATATTATCTAATACAGATAATTATATATACTCCTTAAATAATGACATAAAATAACAAAAAAAAAAAAATTTATTTATATTAAATATGACATAGTATACGATTTTTTATAAATTAATCATTAAATATCAATTTAATAGTTATCCCTGCAGTTTTACAAAATACTAAATGATAATATACTATCATAAAAAAAAATGAAATTTAATATTATTTTATTTTTTAGTATAATTTAAGTATATATGTTACAGTGTTCTCATCCTAGTGTACGAATTTTTTTTACACTAATGAAAGAATAATTATATTAATGCTCTTATTTTCCTCAAATACCTTACATGCACAAGTGAATATTTAATACATTCTCTTTTACCTTATTAAAAATTTAAATATACTTATAAGACTATTTATTAACCTTACTCAACAATCATGAGAAAAGAAATTGTATTACTTTGTTTTCTAAGTGGAGTATACTATATATATACAATTTACTTGTTTATAGAATATAATATTATACCTAAGTTCATTGAATTAGTAGAAGTAACTCTAGATTCTCCTTATNTATTTATATTAAATATGACATAGTATACGATTTTTTATAAATTAATCATTAAATATCAATTTAATAGTTATCCCTGCAGTTTTACAAAATACTAAATGATAATATACTATCATAAAAAAAAATGAAATTTAATATTATTTTATTTTTTAGTATAATTTAAGTATATATGTTACAGTGTTCTCATCCTAGTGTACGAATTTTTTTTACACTAATGAAAGAATAATTATATTAATGCTCTTATTTTCCTCAAATACCTTACATGCACAAGTGAATATTTAATACATTCTCTTTTATCTTATTAAAAATTTAGATATACTCATAATGCTATTTATTTACCATACTCTATAATCTTGAGAAAAGTAATGGTATTACTTTGTTTTTTGTACATTATCTTTCTTTATAGTAGCATGTTTTTTTTTTTTTAGTTGCTATTTTTAATATTAATCATGTTAAAAAATAAAAGAAAAATTCTTTTTCATATAAGAAATAACTTTTTCATTTTAATTCATAAATAAAATTTGGAATAGTTTCCTTATTTTCCTTTGTGACTTTTATTAGAATCATTAATTGTGTTTTATATATTTCACATGTTTTGTTGCTTAATAATTAACTTCATTAAATAGAATTAATAATTTTTTTATTTCCATAATATATATGTATTGTTTTTAATTATCCATTTTCAATTTTAATTAGTTCATATGAAAAGGACTCATAACATTGATATCAGATATTTCTACTACAATGTCTCATGTAATTTCTCTCATATTTTGTCAATTCATATGAAGTAATATTGCTAACATCAATTACCTTTTTGTAGCTAGTTGGTTAATAAAAGGCTTCATTAACCTTTTTGGCGATAAAAGGACTAGCTATGTGGAGAATACATAGTTAGTTGTGCTAACTAAAAAAAAAAAAAAAAAAAAAAAATTATTGGAATTTTTTTTTGAGAAATGTTTCTTTCGAAAAAGATAAAGATAAAAAAAAAAAATAATAAAAGATTTAATTTTTTTTTTTAAAGAGTATCAGAGAGAGAGGTTTTTTTTTACAAAAGATAATAATGTTTTTGTAAAGCGTTTAATTTGCATAATATTTATATTTTGAATTTGTGAGAGAAAATTTTATACATATGAAGATAAAATTTTCACGTAATTAATATTCATATAATTTATTTGCATTTTTAATAAGTATTTGTGTTTTGTTAATTCAATAGCAATATAAAATGATTGCTGAATATAACTCATAATAAATAAACTAATAATTATAATCAATTAATAGTTAATGTTATATAAGTGTTTAAATTTTTAATAAAAATAAGGATTTATTTATTAAAGTAAATAAATACTTATTGAAATGAAAGAATGCTTAACGAAGTAGTTTATGATTAAAGATCATTCGTTCAAAGCATATAAAATATACATAAGTATAAGAAAATCGTAGAGTCATCTCTACATGCTCTTTATTAATTGGTTTGTTCAGTACTATAGCAAAGTCCCCGAACACCCAGTTAATAAATCACTAGTAGACGTTCTTTGATTTTATTTAATTCTTTACATAATTTTTTCCATCAATGAACTTAATGGCTTTCATTACAGGTATAATTTTAGACTATAATTTTATAAGATCTGGTAATAAAAAATCAACTGCAAACATAATAACATACGATGTCTTTCACGTGTGACATTACGGATATTATTAGTAATTAAATCTATACTTTGAAATATTTATTTAAAGGGTATATATTTTTCTTCACACAATGTTTTGCATATATAAGAAAAAATTTTATGAAAACCTTCCTTGATATCACTTCTTTAAGAATAAATATTTGAATGATATAATTTTATTTGTAATTATTTAGTAATATAATCTTGAAATTCTTGATTAGTGTAAATGAAACTACGACATAAAAGAATATTTTATGGAAATATTATTTATAAATTAAACATTCAAAGACTTTATGCTGTTTTGTATATTCATGTTAGTAAAGAATATGTAGAGAGGCCTCTTTGTATTATATTTATCATAATATTAATTATGATATAAATATTTATCAATTTTTTGTAATTTAAATTATTTAATATAACGAAAATTAAATTTTCCTTTTAAGTAAATGTTGCCATATTTACATGACTTTATAACAATTTATCTCATAATTTTAACTTTATTATTTTACACATTAGTAGTCATATGAACTATTCAAATGATACTACATAAGAATTATGAAATTTCATTATGGTACAAATTATACATTATGCATTAAACATATACTCATTTTGTTAAAAAACAAAAATTAAAATAAAATATATTTTTTTAAGAAGTAACTATAAAAAAATAATAAAAAATTATCATGAATGTAATAATTTATTAAATGCCTGTTCAATCACTTTGCTAACTTAAACACAAATTATAAAATATCAATGGAGTAAACTCTACTTGATTTAATTTTAATTTAATTAAGATTTAAATTTAAAATTATTATTTTTATTAATAAACACAAAATACTAATTAGTTAATTGTTTTTTTTTAAGTTAATTTACGTGATACTCCAAAAGTTGATTTCCTTAAAATTACATTTTAACTTAAAAACCATATACATTCCATAGTACTTTACATACAATCTCTAAAAAAAAAAAAAGTTAATTTTTGCTTTATGATTATATTTTTTTTTTAATAATAAGAAAAAAGAAAATAATAAAGAAAATGCTATCATAAAACATTTACGTTATCGTTATATGAAAAAGAAAATATATGATATTTTTTTTCTTAAATTGGTGATACATACACAGAAAAAAAATTATTATTTATTTAATTTTTTTTTTTGCTTTAGTATTCTTACTTTTAATATAAGTATATATATATATTTTTTTTTGTTGTACATGCTTTTTGATTAACTATTTTAGTGTGCTCATTTATGATTACGCATTGTCTCTGTGATTTAGCATGCACAAGATAAAATGTTATTATACTATTTATTCATCTAAATAATATAAAAAATATATCAGTAATATTATTTAAGGATTAAATACCAAAACACACAATAAAATATACGTATATGTGATGAATATGTTATTTAAAATTCCTATGCTATGTGTAGTTATTTCAGTATGCATATTTTCTCTGGATATCATACAAAAAAAAAAAAGTAAAACTTTATCTATTTTATAATAACTCATATTGCAACTAAAAATAGTTCTATAATGTTACTCAATGAATGGTGTCCTAAAATAGAAATCCAGGTACTTTTTGATGAAAAGTTACATTCATAGTATTAGAAATTCTTTTATCTATATTAGTGATTTATTAACTGGGTGTTCGGTGACTTTATTAGAGTAATGAACAAACTAATTAATAAAGAGCATGTAGAGGTGTCTCTACGATTTTGTTATATTTATATCTATTTTTAAATGTTTTGAACGAGTGATCCTTAATTATGTAATCTACTTCATTCAGCATTCTTTAATTTCAATAGTCATTTATTTACTTTAATAAAAATCCTTATTTTTATTAATAATTTAAATCCCTATTGAACATTGATTATGAATTAAATGTAAATTACTTGTTTATTAGTTATGAGTTACATTAAGCAATTAATATATATTTCTGTTGAATTAAAAAGCATAAACAATTATTGACACTACAAGAAAAATTATATAAATATTTATTGCATGAAAATTTTATTGTTATATGTATAAAGTTTTCTTTTACAAAATTCATCAAAATCATATTTCATTTCCTAAAAAAAAAATTCTTTTTTTTTTTTTTTTTTATTTATTTATTTAATGGTAACAAATCTTTTTCCAAATTATTTTTTTTTTTATCAATTTTTTCATGACACTCTTTGTACTTTTTTTTTTAAAAAAAAGTTCAAACAAAAAAAATTGATCATCAATTTTCTTTTTTTTGTGTGTGCATGACAAACTCGTATTCTTCATTTAACTAGTCCTTTTATTTTTCCAAAAAGGTTAATAAAGCCTTTTATTAACCAGACTTTAAGTGTTCTTTCATATTATAATTACTTCATCTTTTCTTGTGATGTATACAACTCTTTATAAGTTGGCCTTTTTCTCCACAACAATAACATTTATTTAATATTATATTTTTAATAATATTCAATTCTTTATTATTCGCTTTATCAAGTTTATATATATCTACATTCCTTAATTTATTTTCACTTTTTGTCATTGATTCCAGTTATACTAGGCTTTTCATATAAACCCTAAAAGTTTCATTCACTGGTAACTTACTAGGATAGTATTTCTGATACTAAGTGAATTTCGACTTTTTTGATTCCTTCAGAGGTTTATATTTGTTAAGCTATTATGTTTCTCCATATATAAACGACTTTAAGAGTATGTTCTACAATCACTAATAAAGGAATCAGTAGCCTCGATTACTGTAAGTTTCTTATCTTCATTTATTATTTCTTTCATTAATTCGTATTTTTCTTCTTTATTAATAAACAATGATCATGTCAATATTACCTGAAGTTGTAATATATTAGTTATATCTTCATTAGTAGTTATTTCCATAATATATTATTTATGCGTTGTAGCTGTAATAGACTGAAGTATCATACAAGTTTCTTTTCTAGATAATCCTTGCATTTTTATTTTGTCTTCAAAATCTGTAAACCATCAAAAATTATTCCCTAATGACTTTTCGTCTAGCTTTGGTATTCCTTCCGATCGTTTAATTATAGACATTTCATTATGGTTTTTTACTTTGAATACATAATATTTGTGAAAAGAAACACATCCTCAAATATTCTTAATTTAAGGTTGTTTATTTTTTTTTACATTATTTGAAATTTTTAATTCATTGGTAGTTCTGCTTGTTTTAGATTTGATATCCCTACTGTTGTCTCCAAGTAATTTGCTAACTGCTCGTTCCATAGCTTTACTAATGCTGAAAATACAAATTAATAAAGTGTACAGAGAAAACTTTGCTTATATCATTTAAAATACAAAATCAGTGCTACAAAAATAGCATACTCTTATTAATTATTATAAAATTTTGATTACATTCATTAATCACTATTTGGTTAATTTACAAAAAACCCTTTAAATGTTATTTTTTTTTTAATGTTATATTTTTAATATTTCATTAAAAAAAATAAATATACATTCTACATCAATTATACACTAAAAAAATTTTTTTTATTTTGAAGTCAGAGCATAGACCCCCAAAATAAGTATATATTTAATATTTGTAAGTATACACACACAAAAAAAAAAAAATGTAGTGTATTTAATTTTTTTTCAGTATTTACTTTTAGTGCAATATTTTTTTTTTTTAGTATGCACCTTTATGTTTATATAATTCATCTGAATTTTAATACGCATAAATAGAAATTTTTTTACTCATTTTATTCATTTAAATATCATTTAAAATATATAGATAAAACTACTCATAGACCAGTACTTTATTAATTTCATTAAACAGGTGTTTTTTATTTGGAAAATAATAATTCCATAAAGTATTAATAATATTTTTTCATAATTATTTTTTTTTTATTTGAGTATTTATTTTTTAATAAAGATAAGGAAAAAAATTTATTAAATAAGATAAGTATCTCTTACAAATTAACTAATATATTAAGGATAATAAAGATATTAATTTAACATGTTTTTATTTAAATAAATATAGATTTTTGGTTAATAAAAAGAATCATTAACCTTTTTAGTAATAAAAAGTAATAGCTGTATGAAAAATAAATAGTTATCCATGTGATTCATCAATTGCTATTATAATGAATTTCCTAATATTGAAGAAAAAAATTAATAAAAAAACATTTAGTGTAAACTTAATGTAATTTAAATTTAAGGTTTTTATTTTTATTTGTCAAAATAAAATGCAATTTATTGCTTAATTTTTTTTTTGAGCCTATATATGACATTTCGAAATATAATTTCCTCAATATTTGTTTTAACTAAAAAAAAAAGTATATACTACATACTAATTCGTATTTAATCCCACAAAAAAAAAGAAATTAATTTTTTTTTTAATAATAAAAAAAAATATTATCATAATATATCAGTTAAGTCAGTATCACATGCCAAAAAAAATATATATATTTATTATATTTTTTTTTTTAATTGTAAATACTAACGCAGAAAAAAAAATTATTATTTATTTAATTTTTTTTTTAGTGTACTGGTTAATAAAAAAAATTATTAACCTTTATGAGGGTGGAACCAACTTGATACCTCGAAAACACATAACCATTAAAGCGCTAGATAAAAAAGAAAAAATATTGGTTACTTATTTTCTTTATTTTCTTTTGGTAAATTTAAAATACATAAATAAGTATATTTATTTTTTTTAAAATGATTTAAATGGAGAAAAAATTACAAAAGATGAGTTTTTTATAGAAAAGTTTCTTGTAGTATATTTTGTTTAAATTTATATAAAAAAATTTTATATTAACAATAATAAAATTTTTGCATTATGTAATATTTATAAAATCTAATTTGTATTTCACTAATTACTCATGTTTGTAACTTGTAATTAATATACTTTATTTTCTAAAAATCGTTTATAATAAGTAGAATAAAATTAATTAAAAATCAATAATCATTGAGGATATAAATTTTTAATAAAAATAGGGATTTTTATTAAAGTAAATAAATGTATCATAAAAGTAATAAATGATCAATCACGTAGACTATATAAATACAGTTTATTAGTTAGTAGCATTAAAATTGTACTTAAATTCATTAACTTAGTAGAGGAAACTCTTCATGTTTTTTATTAATCTGTTTGTTCATTACTCTAGCAACGTAACTAAATATATAATTAGTAAATTACGCATACACTAAAAAAATAAGTGCACAAACAGTGTGTACAATAAAAAAAAATATTTTCACCAAATGTAAATGCATTAAAAAAAAAATTTAGATATATTTTTTTATATATTTTTTATGATCACTTACAATTAAAAAATATATATATTTTTTTTTTTTAAAAAAAGCTATTTTTATTGAGAAGATGATGATGCACATGTTATTTTGGCTTAAGATTAAAAATGTAGTGCTAAATGTGATGCATAGGGTAATGTATAAATTAACTAAAATAATAGTCAACAAATATAATTAATACATAATATTCATCAACAAAAGTTAATAATTTTCTTAATATTTCAGTTTGATAAAAATAAATTAAAAAGATTTTATTCTACATACTCTTTGTTAATTTGCTAGTTTAGCAATATCGAAGTCACTGAATCATTAATCAATAAATTAATACTTATCACAAAGTTATTCATAAAAAAATATATATGTTGTTCCATTTTATCAATAAATATGTGACACAATGTTAGAAGGAAAGGATAATATTCTAAGAGATGCAATATGGAGAAATGGTTCTTCTATTAACAGTAAAACAGGAAAGTTATATATACCAGAAATATATATGGCTCAATTGATAGACTAGTTTCATAGTAGTAAATTTATTGAACATTGCATAATCATTAGAACTTTATAGAAAATACAGAGATGTATTTGATGGCCTAATTTTAATCTATATATTGAAATATATGTTACAAATTTTTTAGTTTATCAAGCAATGAATAATGTAAGGTTTAAATCTAATAATAATTAGGTATTATCAAAACCCATTCTGATATGGATTCGTTAGATATTATGGGATCTAAAACATAGAAAAAAGAAAAATATTATATTCAGGTAGCAATAGATCATTATGCGCGGTTTATACTAATTAGTTTTATTAGAAGGATACCTACTTTCATTGATGCAATCTTTATGATGAAAAGCACTTGGGTTCTTATATTTGGATGACCTAGAAGTATTATTATTAATTGTAATTCTAATTATGAAGACAAATTTTCAAAAATATGTTACAGAATAATTATGAATAAAATTGTTCCATAGATGTGCTCATTATTCTGAAGAAAATATATTAATGAAAGTTCTCATAAAAGTCTTATTATATACTTAAGATCATATATGCGGAAAAAGATATATATGTTGAAAAAATGGTGAGAAATGTAGTATTGATATATAATTATACACCAGATGGTGTCTAGGAGGAATAACATATTTTGCTTTGTTCTGAACGGATGTATATGTTTTTGTTTTTCAATATTATTGTCTGAAAATATTTGAGAAATGAAAACAACTTATTTAAACAATATATAAAAGTGCATGGAGACTTAAATAAATTAAAGGAAAAGCCATTAGTAGCAACTAAAGATATTAACGTGGTTGATATTATTTTACACGAGTTATCAAACTGTCACACGAATCAATATCAACATTAAAGTGGCAATAATCAATATAAACCTTATCTGTCTTTATCATATATAGTAATTAAAATAGAAAATGGGATATTAATAGATATGCATATATTCTATGATGTAAAGAGACTCAAATTTTACTTGATAAAACTAAACTATTAGGTAATAAATCTAAAGAAATATATGAGGTTCATTTAAGAAATTTTATACAAGTTATTGAAATTAAAAAAAAAAGCCTGAACTTGTGAATTAGAATCTGAAAACCACTCTGATATATATAAAATAAATATTACAATACCATATTAATTAAACGATAATGGAAACAAAAGATAAATGATAATACACAAAAAGGACTCGAAACTGTAAGACAACTCAAATAGAATAAAATAAAATAATGCCATTGTTTTACTTAAGATGATAGAATATTGTGCACAAAAATATTATAGCCTCCTTTTGTATAATATTTAGATGAACAAATAGAATAAATACATTTTATTTTGTGCATATTAAGTTGTGGGGAAAATGTGCCATGATAAACTCGTACGACAAAATAATCATTCAAAAATACATGAATTAAGAAAAAAAAAATATATGCTGACACTAAAAGTGAGTACAAAAAAAAAAAAAATAAACAAATAATAATAATAATAATAATTTTTTTTTTGAAATATGACACGGACATAAAAAAAAAAGTGTTCTAGGATAATAATTTTTTTATTACATTCTTTTTTTTTTTAGTGTAAACATTTATGATCGCACATCATATGCACGATATAATATACACAAAATGAAATTTTTTTATTGTATTTATTCATATATATGATATGTAGAAGAGGCATGTAGTATTATTTATATATTATATACGTACTTTATATGCTTATTTTTTTTTTTTTAAGAGATTATATAGCACAGAAGTTATTTCAGAAATGCGTAAAGAACGTAAAATAAAAAATAAATTTTTTTTTTTTTAATTTAATAATGAATGATCAATTATTAAATGAAATAAATATTATGAAGAAAAGATTAACTCTTATTAAGGATAAATGTGTATTATATTTCGGATACATGTAATAAATTATTTAATCTTTAACAAAATTATATAATTATTTTTATTAAACAGTATTGAAGCTGTTACAAAATTTTAGAGAACTAAGAATAATAAACTATTTATTCAACACATAATTGATAAAGGAATTTTAAATTTAATGCAAAGAAAATTATTTGTTATATGTTATATAATTAAATAGGATCATGTATTATATACAATATTTATTTTTATAATAAATAAAATAGTATAAGTGACCCTACCTCCTATATATTAACTTGACAGTTTAGTGTACTTCATATGTAATTAAATATCAAATTGATAAATCAAAAACAAAAGGAAAACAAAAAATGATTGTTTTAAAAGTAATTATAATAATGTACATATTATTTTTTATTTGTAAATACTTTTTTTTTCAACATAAATCACTAAATATAAATATATTTATATTTTTTTTCATAAATACTATCAAAGTTCATAATATCATACAGAAAGTATAATATAACATTTTTGTTCAATAATTTTTTTATTTTAGAACTGAAATAAAGTTTTTCTGATTTGTTCAACTCATTATTTAACGAATATATTAAGAATCTAAAGATAATAAACTTATGTATTCCTTCATCCAAGTCCAATAGTGCTGAAGATAAATCTATAGAACAATGCTTAATATTATTAATAAAGCTATTTCTTTCATAAATATTAGCATATTTTAATATTAAATTTTCAGATTTATTTTTTGGAACAAATAAAACTTTTTCATTTATTTTACTGTGGGTACCTATAAATTTTTTTTTATCTAACCTTCTATCTTTCGATTCATTTTTAAGTAATTGTATAAAATTTTCATACTCATTAATTTGTTTCTTACATAATAATGAGAATACAATAACTTCAAAAATTTCTGTAATATGTTTTATATCAATTGATCCATAAAGCTTGCTTACTAATGATCTAATACCCGTACTATTCACATCGAAACCAAAAATATCTTTTATATAGGTTTTAAATTCAACTAAGGTTTCTTTTATCTCTTCTTTTTCTTGTAAAAATAAATCATTTATTTTATTTAAAATTTTATGTTGAAATAACAGGTCATTATATTTTTCCTTAATTTTATCTAATTTAAACTTATTTTTCGAAAGGTTTATTTCAAGTATGTATGCAATAAATGATATTATACATTTTATGTCTCCATTTAAAATTTTATTTAATAACTTAAATAATTTATGTGTTTTATCCTCTATTGTACGATTTAATTCTCTAATTGTAATATTAATTAAGCTATTAAATTCATTAACATTTTCTTTTATAGAAATAACTGTAGTAGATCTTTTTTTATTAAATAAAAATATGGAATTAGTAAATTCATTAAAAATATTTTTCATTACATATCTATAATAGTCAATGATATCAGAATCATCTCCATTAACATATTTAAGAGGAAATTTATTTATACATAAATTAAAATAATTAGAAGCATAAATTCTGTAATTAAAAATACCATTACTAAGTTTAAAAAAAAATATATCATTTTTTTCATTCAATTTGCTAAAATAGTCAAAGGAATTTTCTAACATTAAATGAAACTCTCCACTTAATTTTAACTGTTCTAAGTATTCATGTGCGTTTTGTTCATTAATTAATAGATCAATGTTATCTCCATTGTGATTTAGGGTAATTTTTACCTCATTAAATCTGAGTAATTCAGATTTATCAGAAGAGTTAAGTTCCTGAAATACCATATTTATATGATCTTTTGCATCATCAAGTGAGTTTCTTAAAAAATTTAACACTTCGTAGCTGGTATCATTTAGTGTGTTATATATAGATATAATATGCTTTTTCTCTTTTTCTATGTAATTGCAATAATTTTTTAAAAATATCGTATCTATTAATTTTACAAATAAATTTCTTGAATCTCCAAAATAGCCTTCAGTCAATGTGTTTCCATAATGTGATTCTCTTCTGTTGTATAATAATTGTAGATCTTTCATTGAAATACCTGAAGAATTTATAATATCCTCATCTTTAAAATCATACAATTCCGCTAAATTTCTTACCAATTGTATTTCTATATTCCTTATAAATTTGAGTTTATATCTGATTAAATGTAAAAAAAAAATATTAAATTTATTATGAACATGTAATATTTCTTTTTTAAAAATAAAAAAAATTAAATACTTTTTTGAGTTATAATATGGATCAATGCAACTAAAGTAAATATATACTACTATCCTGATCTATAAAAAATTAAAAAAAAAAAATAATAAAACTCTTTTTTTTTTATTTATTCTAAATATTATTACCAAAAAATGAAAATGATATAGTAAGAATGAATGAAATTTCATTTGAAATTTCTATTATTATTTATATTTTTAAAAGATATTTAAAAATAAAGAATTATCTACAATGAAATTTCATTTCGGATTCCTTATTTTACACTAAAACAAAATTTTTATTTAGATTTTCTATAAAAAATTTGATAAATCTGTTCATTATATAAAATAAAACATTTTTTTATTTAAATTAAAATAGTAAGATATTTTTTAATTATCATAAAATTTCTTACTTTCTACTTAATTAATACGCATATTTTATAACTTAAAAGCACAATATTCTTTTAATTATGATTTCATAAAATTAAAAAATACATAAATTTCTTTTTATTTTTAGAGGTTAAAAATAATATATATATATATTTTTTTTTCTGGTTAACTACATTTAATAAGAATTATGTAATAGTTATTAAAACTTTTAAATTTATGATTTTTTAGTTTTATATTTCCCTTTTAATGAATATATAAATTTCATAAGAATAAAAGAGTAAATTTTAAATCTTTAAAAAATATATTCTAATAAAAAACAAACAAGATTTAATTTTAGCATGCTTTAAATGTCAAATATAGTTCTTCTTACTTATTCTAAATCTATATATGTTAAAATTCTAATTTGTTTTATATTTCTTTTTTTTTTGAAGAGCATAGTCTTATGATATATGAATTACTTTAATTTTATATAAAAGAACAGTAAAAATGTGATAAATGTAAACTTTTTTTACTATTTTAATGAGTTTTTTTTCAGGAAATATTAAACTTTTCTTATAAGAAAATTTAATATATTTATGAACAAAATTAATTAAAATATTTATATTATTTTAAAAAAATATATTTAAATAAATATTAATATATATTCTTAATAAAGTCAGCATTTAATCATATTTCCTTTTAGAATGTTTATAAGAGAAAAAAAAATTTTTAAAAAGTTTGCATAAGATTATAGGTTAAGTTAAATAGATATGAAAATTAAAATAAATATGTAAATTTTTTCTAATTATATTTTATTAAATATAACATGTTTTCATGCATGGTTTGAATTTAATTTTATTAAAAAAAAAATATGATTATACAGTATGTTTAATTTAATATTCTTATTAACATCATTATTTAATTTTTATTTTATCGCAATGTTTTGTTTTTAAATAATATATATAATAATTTATATTCATTTATAAATATATACCTTTGAAATTTTATATTATATTAGCCTTATTTACTGTTTTTTAATTTTATGTAAAAAGAGTTTAAAAAAAAAATTTTTATTTTAACTTATTAATTATAATGTTTCCATCACATAATGAATTATTTATTAATTAGTTGTTTAAATATTTTTTATAATAAATAATCAGATTCACACAAAGCAAGAAAACAAATATCTGATTGTTTAATTTACTAAATATTAGATATTACAGATAATTGTATATACTCCTTATATAATTACATAAAATAACAAAAATTAACAATTTATTTTATATTAAATATGTCATAGTATACGATTTTTTATAAATTAATTATTTAATATCAATTTCTTAGTTATCCTTGCTGTATTACAAAAACACTAAATGAAAATAATATACTATCATAAAAAAAATGATATTTAAAATTATTTTATTTTTTTTTATAATTTAATTATACGTATTACAGCGTTCTCATTCTAGTGCTCGAATGTTTTGTAAACTAATGAAAGAATAATTACATTAATGCTCTTATATTCCTCAAATACTTTACATGCGCAAGTAAATATTTAATACACTCTATTTTATCTTATTAAAAATTTAGATATACTCATAATGCTATTTATTAACCATACTCTATAATCTTGAGAAAAATAATGGTATTACTTTGTTTTTTGTACCTTATCTTTCTTTATAGTAGCATGTCTGTTTTTTTCTTTTTTGCTATTTTTAATATTAATCATGTTATGAAATAAAATAAAAATTCATTTTTAGATATAGAAATAACTTTTTCATTTTAATTCATTCATAAAATTTGGAATTGTTTCTTTATTTTCCTCTGTGACTTTTATTAGACTGGTTAATTGTGTTTTATATATTTCATATGTTTTGTTGATTAATAATTTGATTCTTTAGTTAGAATTAAAAATTTTATTATTTCCTTAATATATATGTATTGTTCTTAATTATCTATTTTCAATTTTAATTAGTTCATATGAAAAGGACTTATATCATTGATATCAGATATTTCTACTACAACGTCTCATGTAATTTCTCTCATATTTTGTTAATACTAAAGGAATAATATAGCTAACATCAATAACCTTTTTTGTAACTAGTACATTTTCTAAATTTTATTTAATTCCTTACATAAATATTTTCATCAGTGAACTTAATAAATGGTTCTCATTTCAGGTATAGTTTTAGACGATAATTTTATAAAACCAGAGAATACAAAATCTACTTCAAACATAATAAAATACGATGTTTTTCATGTGACATGAGGGACATTATTACTAATTAAATCTTTACATTGATATATTTATTTAAAGGTTATATATTTTTCTTCACACAATGTTTTCCATATATAAGAAAAATTTTTATGAAAGCCTTCCTTGATATCACTTCTTTAAGAATAGATATTTGAATGATATAATTTTATTTGTAATTATTTAGTAATATAATCTTGAAATTCTTGATTAGTGTAAATAAAACTACGACATAAAAGAATATTTTATGGAACTATTTTTTATAAATTAAGCAATCAAAGATTTTATGGTGCTTTGTATAGTCATGTTAGTAAAGAACATGTACAGGGGCCTCTTTGTATTATATTTATCATAATATTAATTATGTTATAAATATTTTTCAATTTTTTCTAATTTAAGTTATTTTATATAACGAAAATTAAATTTTCCTTTTAAGTAAATGTTGCCATATTTACATGACTTTATAACAATTTATCTCATAATATTAACTTTATTATTTTTCACTTGGGTAGTCATATGAACTATTCAAATGATACTACATAAGAATTATGAAATTTCATTATGGTACAAATTATACATTATGCAAAAAGCATACAATCATTTTGTTAAAAAACAAAAATTAAAAAAAAATATATATTTTTAAGAAGTAACTATAAAAAAATAACAAAAACTTATCATGAATATAATAATTTATTAAATGCCTGTTCAATCAATTTGCTAACATAAAATAAATTATAAAATATCAGTGGAATAAACTCTACTTGATTTAATTTTAATTTAATTGAGAATTAAATTTAAAATTTTTATTATTATTAATCAACAAAAAATACAAAATAATTAATTGGTTTTTTTCAATTTACTCGACACTCCAAAATTTGATTTCTTTAATATTACATTTTAACTTAAAAAAAATATACATTTTATAGTAATTTGCGTTCATCCTTTAAAAAAAAAAAAAAACTTTTTACTTTATGATTATATTTTTTTTTTAATAATAAAAAAAAAGAAAATAATGAAAAAAATATTATCATAAAATATTTACGTTAGCGTTAAATACAAAAAAAAAAAAATATATTATATATTTATTCTTAAATTGTAGATACACACACAAAAAAAAAATTATTATGTATTTAAATTTTTTCTTGCTTTAGTATTCTTACTTTTAATGTAGGTATATGTATATATTTTTTTTTTATATATGTTCTTTTTGAGTAACTATTTTAGTATGCTCATCTATTATTAACATTGTCCTTGTGATTCAGCATGCACAAGGTAAAATGTTTTTATTCTATTTATTCATCTAAATACTAGAAAGAAGATATCAGCAATATTATTTAAAGATCAAATACCAAATCACGCAATATAATATACGTATTTGTGATGAATATTTTATTTAAAATTCCTATGCTATATTTAGTTATTTCAGAATACATATTTATTCTGGATATCATACAAAAAAAAATAATATAACTTTATCTATTTTATAATAACTCATATTACAACTAAAAATAGTTCTATAATATTTCTCATTGAATGATGTCCTAAAATAGAAATCCAGGTACTTTTTGGTGAAAAATTACATCGGTAGCATTAGAAATTATTTTATCTATATTAGCTAAATAATATATAAATAATGACATATTACTATTTGAATAAAATATTTCTCTTCCTTCTATTTTAAGGTTTTACAATAATTAGTGAAGCTATATCAAATTCATTATGTTTTCATAATGTTTTATTTTTATTGTTTTTAAGCTTCTCATTATATTTTAGATGTCAAATTAAACAATTTATAGAGTGATCTCCATTAAACTATTATTACACGTCCATTAATAATACGTCTGAGTTTTCTAAATGTTTTATTACTTCTTCATTATGTGATAATATTTCTACTATAAAAACAATACATTAAATAATTTCTATTTTTATCTTGTTTATATATTGTTACCGTTTCATAATGAACAGATAAATTAATTCTTCAAACTACAATACCTAGTATATTATTTTTATCTTCTCAAGTAATATCACCAGTTTTTTGACACGTTAAATAAAATAGGAATATTTACATTTTTCTAATGAATTATTACAATATTATGTCATCTAATTAAGAATATAGGTCTCTTTATCAATTATTTTATTAATTCAAACTGCTAAACTATCTGAAATACTTTCGATAAGTACAAAATTATAAATTAAATTCTATTCTTAATTTTTATCGATATAATTTTCTTACGTTGATTCATTTACCATTAATAGAATTCTATAATTTTTTAATGGCTATGATAATGAAGAGCATGTATAGAAATATCTACTTATTTTGTTTATTAAGAACATATTTTATAATATTGGTTTATTAAATGGGTGTTCGGTGACATCACTCGAGTATTGAATAAACAAATTAATAAAGAGCATGTAGAGTTTCCTCTACGATTTTGATGTATTTATATATACTTTTATATGCTTTGAACGAGTGATCCTTAATTATGTAATCTACTTCATTCAGCATTCTTTAATTTCAATAGTCATTTATTTACTTTAATAAAAATCCTTATTTTTATTAAAAATTTAAATTCTTATTGAACATTGATTAATAATTAAATGCAAATTACTTGTTAATTTGTTATGAGTTACATTCAACAATTAATATATATTGCTGTTGAATTAACAAACATAAACAATTAGTAAAAATGCAAATTAATTATATGAATATTAATTAGGTGAAAATTTTATTGTTATATGTATAATATTTTTTCTCGCAAATTCAAAATATAAATATTATGCAAATTTAACTCTTTTATATATATTTTTTTATCTGTATAAGATCTCATTTTTTTTGGTACTAAGTCTTACTCTCGATTTTTATTTTACCAATCTTTTTCTTCTCCTCAATTCAATCATTTTAAAAAAAAAATAAATATATTTTTTTTTACGTATCTCTGTTTATTAAAAGAAATATATCAAAAAAAGTTCAATAATTTTTTTTTTTTTTTTTTTTTTTTTTTTCGTGTATGCATAACGAACTACGTATTCTTCATATAGCTAGTTCTTTTTATTACCAAAAAGGTTAATATAGCCTTTTATTAACCAAATATATATATAAATTATGATAATTTATAAATAATTTCTATTTTATTATTTAATATTAAGCTAATATGTAAGTAATAATATTAACATCTAATTAACCTAAAACACTTCATTACATTTAGTATCTTGCAGTATATTAAAGCAAAGCTAAAATATTTTCGTGTACAAACAAAATTTAATCTATTTTATATACATACTTGTTATCATTAAAAAATAAAATAAATAATTCCATTTATTGATCGAGCGTCAAATGATTTTCGATGATGCATCTTAAAAATGTATTTTAGAATATTTCGTTTGAATTAATAGTAAACATATTAATTTATTAATTGTCCGTTCAATGATTTTGCCAGAATATTTAACAAACAGATCAATAAAGAGCATATAGGATTTCCCCTACTAATTTATTGAATCAACATATATTTTTAATGTTATAAACCAGTAAAGTGTTTTATATATATAGTTTACTTCATTCAGCATTTATTTGCTTTAATAATAATTTTATATTTCTATTAATAATTTAATTCCTCATTAATTATCAATTTTAATTACATATATTTTATTTATAATATCATGAGAAATGTTTAGCAATTCAAATCCAATGCTCTCATATTGATTTATTAACTGGGTGTTCGGTGACTTCTCTCGAGTATTGAACAAACCAATTAATAAAGAGCATGTAGAGTTGCCTCTACGATTTTGTTGTATTTATATGTATTTTATATGCTTTGAACGAGTAATTCTTAATTATGTGCTCTACTTCGTTCAACATTCTTTACTTTCAATAGGCATTTATTTACTTTAATAAAAATCCTTATTTTTATTAAAAATTTAAAACCTTATTGAATATTGACTAATAATTAAATTTAACTTAATTATTTCTCTGTTGTGAGTTATATTCAGCAATTTATATATATTGCTGTTGAATTAGCAAACATAAACAATTATTAAAAATGCAAATAAATTATATGAATATTAATTACGTGAAAATTTTATTGTCATATGTTTAAAATTTTCTCTCATAAATTCAAAAATAAATATTATGAATATTGAACTCTTTAGAAAACATTATAATCTTTTGTAAAAAAAAATCTCTCTCTCCATTTAAAAATCTCTTTCCTTAAAAAAAAAAATGAATAATAAATCTTTTTTTTCGAAAAAAACATTTCTCAAAAAAAAATTCCAATAATTTTTTTTTTTTTTTTTTTTTTTTTCAGTTAGCACAACTAACTACGTATACTCCACATAGCTAGTCCTTTTATATCCAAAAAGGTTAATGAAGCCTTTTATTAACCAAATATATAGAACTTATTTAAAATATGTAACAAATAACGGAAGAGTTATACTATCAATTGATGAAATACAACTAATTATTTAGACAGAAAGACTTAAATCTAAAAAATAATTAAGTTCATTTTTAAAAGCTTTTAATTATTATAAATGTTATATAATGAAATTTTTATAATGTGAATATAAACTAGTTCTATTATTGAGTTAAAAGAAAAAGTTTGAATAGATTGAGGAATGTTTCTAGTCATATGAACAAATAAAAGAAAACATAGATAAAACATTTAATCTTTTGTTCTTTGAACTATGAAAAACTTATGCTATTTTAATGATGAGTCAGATTATTCTATAGGGGGCTTATTAACCAAGTATATAATGACACTTTTAAGACAATAGTTATGTATTCCGTATAAAAGAAGTTAAATTATGTTTAGCGAAAAAGGAGTACTGTAGAAATGGAATTATTTTAAATATTTATATTTTGTGAAAGATTCGATTATTGGTTAATAAAAGGCTTCATTAACCTTTTTGGCTATAAAAGGCTAGCTATGTGGAGAATACATAGTTAGTTGTGCTAACTAAAAAAAAAAAAAAAAAAAAAAAAAAATTATTGGAATTTTCTTTTGAGAAATGTTTCTTTCGAAAAAGATAAAGATAAAAAAAAAAAATAAAAAATATTTGGATTTTTTCTTTTGAAGAGAATCAGAGAGAGAGATTTTTTTCTACAAAAGATAATAATATTTTTATAAAAGAGTTTAATTTGCATAATATTTATATTTTGAATTTGTGAAAGAAAATTTTTATACATATAACAATAAAATTTTCACCTAATTAATATTCATATAATTAATTAGCATTTTTAATAATTGTTTATGTTTGCTAATTCAACAACAATATATATAAATTGCTGAATATAACTCACAACAAATAAATAATTAAGTTACATTTAATTAATAGTCAATATTCAATAAGGATTTAAATTTTTAATAAAAATAAGGATTTTTATTAAAGTAAATAAATGCCTATTGAAAGTAAAGAATGTTGAACGAAGTAGAGAACATAATTAAGAGTTACTCGTTCAAAGAATATAAAAATACATATAAATACAACAAAATCGTAGAGACAACTCTACATGCTCTTTATTAATTTGTTTATTCAATACTCGAGTGATGTCACCGAACACCCATTTAATAAATCATTGTGTGATTAATAAATGAAATTATTAGCCTTTTTTAGAAAGAGAATAACTATCTATATAGAAAATACATAGTTAGCTATACAAATGCAAAATAAAAAAAAAAAAGAAAAATTGGTTTATAATTTTTTTTTTTTTTATAAATCAAATAAATAAAAAGGATATTTATTTTTTTTGAAAAAAAAAAAAGATTTTCGATGATGGAGAATGTTTGTTGAAAGATTCAAAAGTGATTTATTGAATAAAGAATTTTCTTTTTAAGTGAATTTTTAATTTGAATTTTTTTAAGAGAATATTTTATATACAAAAAAAAAAATTTTCATGTTTGTAAGATTTACATATTTTAATTTGCATTTTACTAAATACTTGTATTTACTAATTTGATATCAGTGGATGTGAAAGGTTACACATTAAATAAAACTATAAATAAAATATATTAATTAGAATAAATAATAAATGACGATATAAATTTTTAATTAAAATATGGATTTTTATTAAATAAATAATTAATAGGGTAGATTCTTATTTTACTAAATTCCTTTTCAATGACTTTGATAGAGTACTAAACAAACGTATTTATAAAGAGTATGTAGAATTTTCTCTATTAATTTAATGAGTTTTTGCATAATTTTAAATGCTATCAATAATTAAAATGTATTTTATGCTGCCTACGTCGTTGATCATTCTTTGTTTTCAATAGGCATTTATTTACTTTAATAAGAATATTTTTTTTTATTAAAAATTTAAATCCTCGTTTAATATAGATCTTAATGAAAAATATTTTTTCTTAAACTGTTTTGCATAATGTTTAAATAATCATTCAAAAATACATGAATTAAGAAAAAAAAAATATATACTGACACTAAAAGTGAGTACAAAAAAAAAAAAATAAACAAATAATAATAATAATAATAATAATTTTTTTTTTAGAATATGACACGGACATAAAAAAAAAGTGTTCTAAGACAATATTTTTTTTATTACATTCTTTTTTTTTTTAGTGCTAACATGTAGGATCCTACATCATATGCACGATATAATATACACAAAATGAAATTTTTTTATTGTATTTATCCATATATATATTATGTAGAAGAGGCATGTAGTATTATTTATATATTATATATGTACTTTATATGCTTATTTTCTTTTTAAGAGATTATACAGAACATAAGGTATTTCGGAAATGCGTAAAGAACGTAAAATAAAAAATAAATTTTTTTTTTTTTAATTTAATAATGAATGATCAATTATTAAATGAAATAAATATTATGAAGAAAAGATTAACTCTTATTAAGGATAAATGTATATTATATTTGGGATACTTGTAATAAATTTTTTAAGCTTTAACAAAATTATATAATTATTTTTATTAAACAATATTGACGCTGTTATAAAATTTTACAGAACTAAGAATAATAAACTATTCATTCAACATATAATTGATTAAGGAATTTTAAATTTAATGTAAAGTAAATTATTTGTTATATGTTATATAATTAAATTAGGATATGTATTATACACAATATTTATTTTTATAATAAATAAAATAGTATAGGTGACCCTACTTCCTATATATTAACTTGACAGTTTAGTGTACTTCATATGTAATTAAATATCAAATTGATAAATCAAAAACAAAAGGAAAACAAAAAATGATTGTTTCAAAAGTAATTATAATAATGTACATATTATTTTTTATTTGTAAATACTTTTTTTTTCAACATAAATCACTAAATATAAATATATTTATATTTTTTTTCATAAATACTATCAAAGTTCATAATGTCATACAGAAAATATATTATAGCATTTTTGTTCAATAATTTTTTTTTTTTAGAACTGAAATAAAGTTTTTCTGATTTGTTCAACTCATTATTTAACGAATATATTAAGAATTTAAAAATTATAAATTTATGTATTCCTTCATCCAAGTCCAATAGTGCTGAAGATAAATCTATACGGCAATGCTTAATATTATTAATAAAACTATTTCTTTCATAAATTTCAGCATATTTTAATATTAAATTTTCAGATTTATTTTTTGGAATAAAAAAAACTTTTTCATTTATTCCTCCATGGGTTCCTATAAATTTTTTTTTACCAAACCTTCTATCTTTCGATTCATTTTTAAGTAATTGTATAAAATTTTCATACTCATTAATTTGTTTCTTACATAATAATGAGAATACAATAACTTCAAATATTTCTGTAATATGTTTTATATCAATTGATCCATAAAGCTTGCTTACTATTGATCTAATACCCGTACTATTCACATCGAAACCAAAAATATCTTTTATATAGGTTTTAAATTCAACTAAAGATTCTTTTATCTCTTCTTTTTCTTGTAAAAATAAATCATTTATTTTATTTAAAATTTTATGTTGAAATAACAGGTCATTATATTTTTCTTTAATTTTATCTAATTTAAACTTATTATTCGAAAGGTTTATTTCAAGTATGTATGCAATAAATGATATTATACATTTTATGTCTCCATTTAAAATTTTATTTAATAACTTAAATAATTTATGTGTTTTATCCTCTATTGTACGATTTAATTCTCTAATTGTTATATTAATAAAGTCATTAAATTCATTAACATTTTCTTTTACAGAAATAACTGTAGTAGATCTTTTTTTATTAAATAAAAATATGGAATTAGTAAATTCATTAAAAATATTTTTCATTACATATCTATAATAGCCAATGATATCAGAATCATCTCCATTAATATATTTAAGAGGAAATTTATTTATACGCAAATTAAAATAATCAAAAGTATAAATTCTGTAATTAAAAATACTATTACTAAGTTTAGAAAAAAATATATCATTTTTTTCATTCAATTTGCTAAAATAGTCAAAGGAATTTTCTAACCATAAAGTAATCTCTCCATTAAATTTTACCTGTTCTAAGTATTCATTTGCGTTTTGTTCATTAATTAATAGATCAATGTTATCTCCATTGTGATTTAGGGTAATTTTTACCTCATTAAATCTGAGTAATTCAGATTTATCAGAAGAGTTAAGTTCCTTAAATACCATATTTATATGATCTTTCGCGTCATTAAGTGAGTTTCTTAAAAAATATAAAACTTCGTAGCTTGTATCATCTAATGTGTTATATATAGATGTAATATGCTTTTTCTCTTTTTCTATGTAATTGTAATAATTTTTTAAAAATATTGTATCTATTAATTTTACAAATAAATTTCTTGAATCTCCAAAATAGCCTTCAGTCAATGTATTTTCATAATTTGATTCTCTTCTGTTGTATAATAATTGTAGATCTTTCATTGAAATACCTAAAGAATTTATAATATCCTCATCTTTAAAATCATACAATTCCGCTAAATTTCTTACCAATTGTATTTCTATATTCCTTATAAATTTGAGTTTATATCTGATTAAATGTAAAAAAAAAAATATTAAATTTATTATGAATATGTAATATTTCTTTTTTAAAAAAAAAAAATTAAATACTTCTTTGAGTTATAATATGGATCAATGCAACTAAAGTAAATATATACTACTATTGTGATCTATAAAAAATTAAAAAAGAAAAATTATAAAACGTTTTTTTTTTTCATTTATTCTAAGTAATATTACCAAAACATAGAAATGATATGGTAAAAATAAATGAATTTTCATTTGAAATTTGTTTAATTATTTATATTTTTAAAAGGTATTTAAAAATAAAGAATTATCTATAATGAAATTATATTTCGGATTCCTAATTGTACACTAAAAAAAAATTTTTCTTTAGATTTTCTATGAAAAATGGATAAATTTGTTTATTATATAAAATAAAACATTTTTTTATTTAAATTAAAATAGTAAGATATTTTTGAATTATCTTAATATTTTTTAGTTTGTATTTAATTAATATGCATATTTTATAACTTAATAAAATTCTCTTAATTATAATTTCATACAATTGAGAAATATATAAATATGTATATATTTTTCTTCTAGTTCACTATATTTAATAAGAATTATGTAATATATATTAAAACTTTTAATTTCATAATTTTTTAGTTTTATTTTTCCCTTTCAATAAATATATAAATTTCATAAGAATAAAAGAGTAAATTTTAAATCTTTAAAAAATATATTCTAATAAAAAACAAACAAGATTTAATTTTAGCATGCTTTAAATGTCAAATATAGTTCTTCTTACTTACTCTAAATCCATATATGTTAAAATTATAATTTGTTTTATTTTTCTTTTTTTCTTGAAGAGGATAGTCTTATGATATATGAGTTACTTTAATTTTATATAAAGGAACAGTAAAAATGTGATAAATGTAAACTTTTTTTACTATTTTATTGAGTATTTTTTAGGAAATATTAAACTTTTCTTATAATAAAATTTAATATTTTTATGAACAAAATAATTTAAAATATTTTTATTATTTTAAAAAAATATATTAAAATAACCATTATAATATATTCTTAATAAAGTCAGCATTTAATCATATTTCCTTTTAGAATGTTTGTAAGAGAGAAAATATCTTTTAAAAAGTTTACATAATATTATAGGTTATGTTAAATAGATATGAAAATTAAAATAAATATATAAATCTTTTCTAATTATATATTATTAAATATAACATGTTTTCATGCGTAGTTTGAATTTAATTTTATTAAAAAAAAATATGATTATACATTATGTTTAATTTAATCTTCTTATTAACATTATTATTCAATTATTATTTTATCGCAATGTTTTGTTTTTAATTAATATATATAATAATTTATATTCATTTATAAATATATACTTTTGAAATTTTATATTATTTTAGCCTTATTTATTGTTTTCTCATTTTATGTAAAAAAAGATTAAAAAAAAATTTTTATTTTATCATATCAATTATAATATTTCAATCACAAATGAATTATTTATTAATTAGTTGTTTTAATATTCTTTATAATAAATAATCAGATTCACACAAAAGAAGAAAACAAACATCTGATTATTTAATTTACTAAATATTAAGTATTACAGATAATTATATATACTCCTTATATAATTACATAAAATAACAGAAAAAAACAATTTATTTTATATTAAATATGTCATAGTATACGATTTTTTATAAATTAATCATTTAATATCAATTTCATATTTTTCCCTACTGTATTACAAAAACACTAAATGAAAATAATATACTATCATAAAAAAAATGATATTTAAAATCCCTTTATTTTTCAGTATAATTTAATTATACGTGTTATAGCGTTCTCATTCTAGTGCTCGAATGTTTTGTAATCTAATGAAAGAATAATTACATTAATGTTCTTATTTTCCTCAAATATTTTACATGCGCAAGTAAATATTTAATACATTCTCTTTTATCTTATTAAAAATTTAAATATAACTATAAGAATATTTATTAACCATACTCTATAATCTTGAGAAAAGTAATGGTATTACCTTGTTTTTTGTACTTTAACTTTCCTTATAGTAGTATGTTTTTTTGGTATGCTTTCATTGAATTGCTATTTTTAATTTTAATCATTCTATAAAATAAAAGAAAAACTCTTTTTCAAATATAGAAATAACTTTTTCATATTAATTAATATATAAAATCTGGAATTGTTTCTTTATTTTCCTCTGTGACTTTTGTTAGACTCATTAATAGTGATTTATATATTTCACATGTTTTGTTGCTTAATAATTTGGTTCCTTAATTAGAATTAAAATTTTTTTATTTCCTTAATATATATGTATTTTTTTTAATTTTCAATTCTCAATTTTAATTAGATCATATTAAAAGGACCTATGATATTCATATTAGATATTTCTACTACAATGTCTCATGTAATTTCTCCCATATTTTGTCAATTCAAATGGAATAATACTCCTAACATCAATAACCTTTTTTGTAACTAATACATTTTCCTTAATTTTATTTAATTCTATACATAAATATTTTCATCAGTGAGTTTAATAAATGGTTCTCATTTCAGGTATAGTTTTAGACGATAATTTTTAATAAACCAGGGAATACTAAATCTACTTCAAAAATAATAAAATACGATATTTTTCACGTGTGACATGAGCGATATTATTACTAATTAAATCTATACTTTGAAATATTTATTTAAAGGGTATATATTTTTCTTCACAAAATGTTTTGCATATATAAGAAAAAATTTTATGAAAACCTTCCTTTATATCATTTCTTTAAGGATAAATATTTGAATGATATAATTTTATCTGTAATTATTTAGTAATATAATCATGAAATTCTTGATTAGTGTAAATAAAACTACGACATAAAAGAATATTTTATGGAAATATTTTTTATAAATTAAGCAATCAAAGATTTTATGGTGCTTTGTATAGTCATGTTAGTAAAGAACATGTACAGAGGCCTCTTTGTATTATATTTAACATAATATAAATTATGCTATAAATATTTATCAATTTTTTGTAATTTATATTATTTAATATAACAATAATTAAATTTTCCTTTTAAGTAAATGTTGCCATATTTACATGACTTTATAACAATTTATCTCATAATATTAACTTTATTATTTTACACTTGAGAAGTCATATGAACTATTCAAATGATACTACATAAGAATAATGAAATTTCATTATGGTACAAATTATACATTATGCATTAAACATATACTCATTTTGTTAAAAAACAAAAATTAAAATAAAATATATTTTTTTAAGAAGTAACTATAAAAAAATAATAAAAAATTATCATGAATGTAATAATTTATTAAATGCCTGTTCAATCACTTTGCTAACTTAAGCACAAATTATAAAATATCAGCGGAATAAACTCTACTTGATTTAATTTTAATTTAATTGAGAATTAAATTTAAAATTTTTATTATTATTAATCAACAGCAAATACTAATTAGTTAATTGTTTTTTTTTTAATTTACTCGACACTCCAAAATTTGATTTCTTTAATATTACATTTTAACTTAAAAAAAGTATACATTCCATAGTAATTTGCATACATCCTTTAAAAAAAAAAAAAAAAAAAATTTTTACTTTATGATTATATTTTTTTCTTAATAATAAAAAAAAAGAAAATAATAAAAAAAATATTATCATAAAATATTTACGTTTGTGTTATATGCAAAAAAAAAATATATAATATATTTATTCTTAAATTGTAGATACACACACAAAAAAAAAAATTTTATGTACTTAAATTTTTTTTTGCTTTAGTATTCTTACTTTTAATGTCGGTATATGCATATATTTTTTTTTAGTATATATGCTTTTTGAGTAACTATTTTAGTGTGCTCATTTATTACTACACATTGTCCCTGTGATTCAGCATGCACAAGATAAAATGTTTATATTCTATTTATTCATCTAAATACTAGAAAGAAGATATCAGCAATATTATTTAAAGATCAAATACCAAATCACGCAATATAATATACGTATTTGTGATGAATATTTTATTTAAAATTCCTATGCTATATGTAGTTATTTCATAATACATATTTATTCTGGATATCATACAAAAAAAAATAATATAACTTTATCTATTTTATAATAAATCATATTGCAACTAAAAATAGTTCTATAATATTACTCATTGAATGAAGTCCTAAAGTAGAAATCCAGGTACTTTTTGGTGAAAAATTACATCGGTAGCATTAGAAATTCTTTTATCTATATTAGCTAAATAATATATTAATAATGACATATTACTATTTGAATAAAATATTTCTCTTCCTTCTATTTTAAGGTTTTACAATAATTAGTGAAGCTATATCAAATTCATTATGTTTTCGTAATGTTTTATTCTTATTGTTTTTAGGCCATCCATTATATTTTATATGTCAAATTAAACAATTTATAGAGTGATCTCCATTAAACTATTATTACACGTCCATTAATAATACGTCTGAGTTTTCTAAATTTTTTATTACTTCTTCATTATGTGATAATATTTCTACTATAAAAACAATACATTAAATAATTTCTATTTATATCTTGTTTATATAATATTACCGTCTCATAATGAACTGATAAATTAATTCTTCAAACTACAATACCTAGTATATTATTTTTATCTTCTCATATAATTTCATCAGTTTTTTGACATGTTAAATTAAATAGGAATATTTACATTTTTCTAATGAATTATTACAATATTATGTCATTCATTTATTAGCTGGGTGTTCGGCGACTTTGCTAGTGAACTGAAGAAACAATTAATAAAGAGCATGTAGAGATGTCTCTACGATTTTGTTGTATTTATATGTATTTTTATATGCTTTGAACGAATAATTCTTAATTATGTTCTCTACTTTGTTCAGCATTCTTTACATTCAATAGGCATTTATTTACATTAATAAAAATCCTTATTTTTATTAAAAATTTAAATCCTTATTGAATGTTGATTATTAATTAAGTGTAATTCATTTATTTCGTCGTTATAAGTTATATTCAGAAATTTAAATATATTACTGTTGAATTAACAAACAGAACTATTAGTAAAAATGCAAATAAATTATATGAATATTAATTACGTGAAAATTTTATAGTCATGTGTATAAAATTTTATCTCATAAATTAAAAATATCCATATTATGCAAATTAAACTCTTTTATGTAAACATAATTATCTTTTTAAGATCTTATTTTTATTGGTACTAAATCTTACTATCGATTTTTATTTTACCAATTTTCTTTTCTCCATTTAAATCATTTCAAAAAAAAATTAAATATATTCATTTTTTTTTTTTTTAACGTATATCCATTTTTCAAAAGAAAAATAAGTCAAAAAAAAATTCCATAATTTTTTTTTTTCTTTTTTTTTCGCGCGTGCATAATTAACTAAGTATTTTTAAAATAGCTAGTCCTTTTTATTACTAAAAAGGTTAATGAAGCCTTTTATTAACCACAACTATTTTTCCTTCTATTTTTTGACATTAATATCCTTTTTTAAAAAAATGATCGCATATATGTATTTTAATATTTACAAAAGAAAACAAAAAAAAAATTAAAAATTAATTTTTTTTTTTTCTTATCAAATGCTTGCATGATTAACTATTTATTTTCCTTACAGATATTACTTTTTTCAAAAAGATTATAATGCTTCTTATTAACCATGCATATAGGTTATATAATATCCAAGTTTTAAGCATCTGTTATTAATGTATTTTATTTTTTAATAAAAATTGTCTTTCCCAAATTGATAGAATAATGTAATATGTTTTTGTGCAGCTAATAAAGGAAAATTAGGCAGTTGTATATGTTGGTAGCTTCATTATTGTTGTGAAAACAACAGTTAAACTTATTAACGTATTTATAAAAATAAATATATTCCTTATTAATAAATGTTTAAATATAGATGAATACAAGTGACAGTTTTTCCAAAACATGTAGAACCCATTTTAAAAAAGTAACAAATACCCGAATAGTTATACCTTCAATTCATAAAATACAAGTAATTATTAAGACAGAAAGGCGTAAATCTAAGAAATAATTAAGTTCATTTTTGAAAGATTTTAATTATTATAGAATTATATAAAGGAATTTTTATAATGGGAATATAAACTAGTTCTATAATTGAGTTAAAAGAAAAAGTATGAGTGGATTGAGGAATGTTTACAGTCATTTGAACAAATAAAAGAAAACATAGATAAAATAACTAATCTTTCGTTCTTTGAACTATGAAAAACTTATGCTATTTTGATGATGAGTTAGGTTATACTATAGGGGGATTATTAAATGAAGTATATAATGACACATTTCAGACAATAGTTATGTATTCCATATTAAAGAAGTTGAATTATCTTCAATGAAAAAGTAGTACTGTAGAAATGGTATTATTTTAAATAGTTATATTTTGTGAAAGATTTGATCATTATAATAAGTTATCTAAAACATTAATTTCCATTAATTATAAAAGTATTGTTGGAATTGTATTTATTAGTAATGGAAAATTGTATAAATAGAAATTAAGTGTAACATAATTTAATTAAGAATTTGAACATGTTGATGAAATTCAAAGTAGTTTAGCTGATTGAATTTTTAGGTCTACATATTATGAAAATTATCTTCCATATTACATAGCAGTATATTATAAACACATATTATTAGAACATGAAGATTTTTATTTCATCTCATCTTATAATGAAATTGCCAATACTTCACAAAGTTTATGATATGTTGCATCAAGAGATATAGCATAGAAAAATAATTTACCTTATCATTGCGGAGATGTAAGATTATATATATCTGAAAAGTATACAAGTCTTTTAATGTACTTGCTTATCAGTGTGATCAATAAATAGTATTGTTTAACTTGTTTTCAGTTGTGATATGGTTGAAAAAAATATATATTATTCTTTGTTAATACACGTAAATATTGAGAGAAAAACTCATATATAGGAATGCAAATATTTCGTCGTATAACTCTAGAAATAACATTCATAAGAAAATTATATAATTATTTTTACATACTATTATATATAGTTTTTTTCTTTTAATATATACATGGTAAACAGAAAGAACTATTAAACTTTTTGAGAATAAAAAGTAATAGCTGTAGGAAAATAAATTATTAGTTGTGTTATTAATATATGAAATTATTAAACTTTTTGAGAAAGAAAATAACTATCTATATATAAAATACATAGTTAGCTATACAAACGCAAAATAAAAAAAAAAAGAAAAATTGGCTTATAATTTTTTTTTTTTTTATAAATCAAATAAATAAAAAGGATATTTATTTTTTTTGAAAAAAAAAAAAGGATTATAGATTATGGAGAATGTTTGTTGAAAAATACAAAATTTATTGAATAAAGAATTTTCTTTTTAAGTGAATTTTTAATTTGAATTTTTTTAAGAGAATATTTTATATAAAAAAAAAAATTTTCATGTTTGTAATATTTACATAACTTAATTTGTATTTTACTAATTACTTATATTTACTAATTTGATATCAGTGGATTTGAAAGGTTACATATTAAACAAAACTATAAATAAAATATATTAATTAGAAAAAATAATAAAAGAGGATTTATATTTTTAATTAAAATGTGTATTTTTATTAAATAAATAATTAATAGGGTAGATTCTTATTTTACTATATGCCTGTTCAATGACTTTTCTAGAGTACCCAACAAACATACTAATAAAGAGTATGTAGAATTTTCTCTAATAATTTGATGAGTTTTTGCATAATTTTAAATGCTATCAATAATTAAATAGTATTTTATGCTGCCTACTTTGTTGATCATTCTTTGTTTTCAATCGGCATTTATTTACTTTAATAAGAATCTTTGTTTTTATTAAAAATTTAAATCCTCGTTGAATATAGATCTTAATGGAACATATTTTTTCTTATATTGTTTTGAATAATGTTTAAATAATCATTCAAAAATACATGAATTAAGAAAAAAAAATATATATACTGACACTAAAAGTGAGTAAAATAAAAAAAAATAAATAAATAATAATAATAATAATAATAATAATAATTTTTTTTTTGGAATATGACATGGACATAAAAAAAAAAGTGTTCTAGGATAATATTTTTTTTATTACTTTCATTTTTTTTTTAGTGTACATATTTATTATCGCACATTATATGCACTATATAATGTACACAAAATGAAATATTTTTATTGTATTTATTCATCTAAATATTATGTAGAAGAGACATTTAGAATTATTTATAAACTACTTACGTACTTTATATGCTTATTTTTTTTTTTGAGAGATTATGTAGCACATAAGGTATTTCAAAAATGCGTAAAGAAAGTAAAATAAAAAATAATTTTTTTTTCTTGTTTTAATAATGAATGATCAATTATAAAAAGAATAAATTTTATCAAAAAAAAATAAACCCTGATTAAGGATATATGTGTAATACATTTCGGATACTTGTAATAAATTATTTAAGCTTTAACAGAATTATATAATTATTTTTATTACACAATATTGACGCTGTTATAAAATTTTACAGAACTAAAAATAATAAACTATTTATTTAATATATAATTGATTAAAGAATTTTAAATTTAATGTAAAGTAAATTATTTGTTATATGTTATATAATTAAATTAGGATCATGTATTATATACAATATTTATTTTTATAATATATAAAATAGTATAAGTGACCCTACCTCCTACACATTAACTTGACAGTTTAGTGTACTTCACATGTAATTAAATATCAAATTCATAAATCAAAAACAAAAGCAAAATAAAAATGATTGTTTTAAAAGTAATTATAATAATGTACATATTTTTTTTTTTTTTTTATTTGTAAATACTATTTGTTTCAACTTAAATCACTAAATACTAGTATATTTATATTTTTTTTCATAAATACTATCAAAGTTCATAATGTCATAGAGAAAATATAATATAACATTTTTGTTCAATAATTTTTTTTTTTTAGAACTTAAATAATGTTTTTCTGATTTATGCAGCTCATTATTTAAAGAATATATAAAGAATCTAAAGAATTTAAACTTACGTAATCCTCTATCCATGTCCCATAATACTGAAGATAAATGTCTATGGTAACGCTTAATATTATTAATAAAACTATTTCTTTCATAAATTTCAGCATATTTTAATATTAAATTTTCAGATTTATTTTTTGGAACAAACAAAACTTTTTCATTTATTCTACTGTGGGTACCTATAAATTTTTTTTTATCTAACCTTCTATTTTTCGATTCATTTTTAAGTAATTGTATAAAATTTGCATACTCATTAATTTGCCTCTTACATAATAATGAGAATACAATAACTTCAAATATTTCTGTAATATGTTTTATATCAATTGATCCATAAAGCTTGCTAACTAATGATCTAATACCCGTACTATTCATATCGAAACCAAAAATATCTTTTATATAGGTTTTAAATTCAACTAAGGATTCTTTTATCTCTTCTTTTTCTTGTAAAAATAAATCATATATTTCATTTAAAATCCTATATTGAAATAACTTCTCTTTATATTTTTCTTTAATTTTATCTAATTTAAACTTATTTTTCGAAAGGTTTATTTCAAGTATGTATGCAATAAATGATATTATACATTTTATGTCTCCATTTAAAATTTTATTTAATAACTTAAATAATTTATGTGTTTTATCTTCTATTGTACGATCTAATGCTCCAATTATATTGTTAATTGAGTCTTTAAATTCATTAACATTTTCTTTTATAGAAATAATTGTAGTAGATCTTTTTTTATTAAATAAAAATATGGAATTAGTAAATTCCTTAAAAATATTTTTCATTTCATATCTATAAAAATTAATCATATCAGAATCATTTCCATGAACATATTTAAGAGGAAACATATTTTCACTAAATTTTAAATAATCAATAGTATATATTTTGTAACTTAAAATACCATTACTAAGTTGAGAAAAAAATATATCATTCTTTTCATTCAATTTGCTAAAATAGTTAAAGGAATTTTCTAACCTTAAAGGAATCTCTCCACTAAATATTAGTTGTTCTAAGTATTCATGTGCATCTTGTTCATTAATTAATAGATCAAAGTTATCTCCATTTTTCCTTAGGGTGATTTCTATATCATTAAATCTTAGCAATTGAGATTTATCCGAAGAGTTAAGCCTCTGAAATACCATATTTATATGATCTTCCGCATCATCAAGTGAGCTTTTTAAAAAATTTACAACCTCGTAGTTGGTAGTCTCTAGTGTGTTATATATAGATCTAATATGCTTTTTCTCTTTTTCTATGTACTTGTGATAATTTTTTAAAAATAATGTATCTATTAATTTTACAAATAAATTTCTTGAATCTCCAAAATATCCTTCAGCCAATGTGTTTTCATAATTTGATTCTCTTCTGTTGTATAATAATTGTAGATCCTTCAATGAAATACCTGAAGAATTTATAATATCCTCATCTTTAAAATCATACAATTCCGCTAAATTTCTTACCAATTGTATTTCTATATTCCTTATAAATTTGAGTTTATATCTGATAAAATATAAAAAAGAATTATTAATTTCATTATGAATATATAATATTTTTTTTTAAAAAAAAAAATTAAGTACTTCTTTAAGTTATAATATGGATCAATACAACAAAAGTAAATATATACTACTATTGTGACCTATAAAAAATTAAAAAAAAAAAATAATAAACGCTTTTTTTTTATTTATTCTAAATAATATTACCAAAAAATAAAAATGATATAGTAAAAACAAATGAATTTTCATTTGAAATTTGTTTAATTATTTATATTTTTAAAAGATATTTAAAAATAAAGAATTATTTATAATGAAATTTTATTTGGGATTCTTAATTGTACACTAATGAAAGTATTTTTATTTAAATTTTCTATAAAAAATTGGATTAATCTGTTAATTATATAAAATAAAACATTTTTTTATTTAAATTAAAATAGTATGATATTTTATAATTTTCTTAATATTTTTTAGTTTCCATTTAATTAATACGTATATTTTATAACTTAAAAGCATAAAATTCATTTAATTATAATATCCTATAATTAAAAAATACGTAAATTTCTTTTTATATTTAAACGTTAAATATAATACATATGTTTATATTTTTTTTCTGGTTAACTACATATAATAAGAATTAAGTAATAGTTATTAAAACTTTTAAATTTATGATTTTTTAATTTTATTTTTCCCTTTGAGTGCTTATGTAAATTTCATATGAAGAGTAAATTTTAAATCTTTAAAAAATATATTCTAATAAAAAACAAACAAGATTTAACTTTAGCATGTTTTAAATGTAAAATAATGTACTTATTTCTTATTCTTAATCTACATATGTTAAAAGTCTAATTTATTTTATTTTTATTTTTTTTTTTTTAAGAGTATAGTATAATGATATATGAATTACGTTAATTGTATACAAAAGGAACAGTAAAAGTGTGATAAATTTAAATTTTTTTTACTATTTTAATGATTTTTATTTAGAAAATTTTAAACATTTCTTATAATGAAATTTAATATTTTTATGATGAAAATAAATTAAAATATTTATATTATTTTAAAAAAATATATTTAAATAAATAATTATAATATATCCATAATAAAGTTAGCATTCAATCATATTTTCCTTCAGAATGTAAGAAAAAAATTACTTTTAAAAAGTTTACAGAAGATTATATATTATGTAAAATAGATGTGAAAATTAAAATAAATATATAAATCCTTTCTAATTATATTTTATTAGATATAACATGTTTTCATGCGGGGTTTGAATTTAATTTTATTAAAATAAAATATGATTATGCGGTATGCTTAATTTATTCTTCTTATTAATATCAATATTTAATGTTTATTTTATCGGACTGTTTTTTTTTCAAGTAATCTATATAATAATTTATATTCATTTATAAATATATACATTTGAAATTTTAATTATCTTAGCCTTATTTATTATTTTTTAATTTTATGTAAAATGAGTTTAAAAAAAAAAATTTTATTTAATCCTATTAATTATGTTTCAATCACATAATAAATTATTTATTAATTAGTTGTTTTAATATTTTTATAATAAATAATCAGATTTACACAGAGCAAGCAAACAAATATCTGCTTATTTAATTTACTAAATTTTAGCTATTACAGATAATTATAAATACTGCTTATATAATTACATAAAATAACAAAAAAAAACAATTTATTTTATATTAAATATGTCATAGTATACGATTTTTTATAAATTAATCAATATCAATTTCTTAGTCATCCCTGCTGTATTACAAAAACACTAAATGAAAATAATATACTATCATAAAAAAAATGATATTTAAAATTCTTTTATTTTTTAGTATAATTTAATTATACGTATTACAGCGCTCTCATTTTAGTGCTTGAATGTTTTGTAAACTAATGAAAGAATAATTACATTAATGCTCTAATTTACTCAAATACTTTACATGCGCAAGTAAATATTTAATACATTATCTTTTAGCTTATTAAAAATTTAAATATAACTATAAGAATATTTATTAACCATACTCTACAATCTTGAGAAAAGTAATGATATTACCTTGTTTTTTGTCTTCAAATTCTTTATAGTAGCATGTTTTTTTGATATTCATTCATTTAATTTCTATTTTTAATATTAATCATGTTATAAAATAAAAATTCATTTTCAGATATAGAAATAACTTTTTCATATTAATTCATATATAAAAATTGGAATTGTTTCTTTATTTTCCTCTGTAACGTTTATTAGACTGGTTAATAAAAAGCTTTATTAACCTTTTTGGAAAATAAAAGGACTAGTTAAATGAAGAATACGAAGTTGGTCATGCACACACAAAAAAAAAAAAAAAATGAGGATCAATTTTTTATGTTTGTAATTTTTTTAAAAATAAAGTACAAAGACCGTCAGGAAAAAAAATTGATAAAAAAAAAAAAATTATCAATTGGAAAAAGATTTCTTACCAATAAATAAATAAAAAAAAAAAAAAAAAAAAAAAAAAAGTTTTCCTTTTTTTTTTTTTTGGAATGAAATATGATTTTGATTAATATTGTAAAAGAAAATTTTATACATATAACAATAAAATTTTCATGTAATTAATATTTATATAATTTTTTGTATTTGTCAATAATTGTTTATGTTTGTTAATTAAACAGAAATATATATTAATTGCTGAATGTAATCATAACTAATAAACTAGTAATTTACAATTAATTAATAATCAATCTTCAATAAGGATTTAAATTTTTAATAAAAATAAGGATTTTTATTAAAGTAAATAAATGACTATTGAAATTAAAGAATACCGAATGAAGTAGATTACATAATTAAGGATCACACATTCAAAACATTTAAAAATATTCATAAATACATCAAAACCCTAGAGGATACTCTACATGCTCTTTATTAATTTGTTTGTTCTGTACTCTAATAAAGTCACCGAACACGCAGTTAATAAAACAAGAAGTTATATAAAGAAATTTTTATAATGGGCATATAAACTATTTCTATTATTAGGTTAAAAGAAAAAGTTTGTATGTATTGAGGAATGTTTCCAGTCATTTGAACAAATAAAAGAAAAGATAGACAAAATAATTAATCTTTAATTCTTTGAACTATGAAAACCTTATGCTATTTTGATGATGAATCAGATTATTCTATAGGGGGCTTATTAACTCAAGTATATAATGACACATTTCAGACAATAGTTATGTATTCCATATCAAAGAAGTTAAATTATGTTTAATGAAAAAGTAGTACTGTAGAAATGATATTATTTTAAATAGTTATATTTTGTGAAAGATTTGATTATTATAATAAGTTATCTAAAACATTAATTTTCACTAATTATAAAAGTACTGTTGGAATTGTATTTATTAGTAATGGAAAATTGTATAAATAGAAATTAAGTGTAACATAATTTAATTAAGAATTCAAACATGTTGATGAAATTCAAAGTAGTTTGTCTTATTAGATTTTTAGGTCTAAATATTATGAAAATTATCTTCCATATTACATAGCACTATATTATAAACATATATTAGTAGAACATGAAGACTTTTATTTCATCCCATCTTATAATGAAATTGTAAATACTTCACAAAGTTCATGATATTATGCATCAAGAGATATAGCATAGAAAAGTAATTTTCCTTCTCATAGCGGAGATGTAAGATTGTATATATCTGAAAAGTATACAAGTCTTTTAATGTACTTGCTTATCAGTGTGATCAATAAATAGTATTGTTTAACTTGTTGTCAGTTATGATAAGGTTAAAAAAAAAATATATTATTCTTTGTTAATACACGTAAATATCCAGAGAAAAACAAATATATAGAAATGCCAATATTTTGTCGTATAACTCTAGAAACAACATTCATAATAAAAATATATAATTATTTTTACATACTATTCTATATAGATTTTTTTTTTAAAATACACATAGTAAACATAAGGTACTATTAAACTTTTTGAGAATAAAAAGTAATAGCTGTATGGAAAATAAATTATTAGTTGTGTTATTAATAAATGAAATTATTAACCTTTTTGAGAAAGAAAATAACTATCTATATAGAAAATACACAGTTAGCCATGCAAACCCAAAATAAAAAAGTAAAAATAAAAATTGGTTAATAATTTTTTTTGGTTTTTTTTAATAAATCAAATAAATAAAAAAGATATTTATTTCTTTTGAAAAAAAAAAAAAGGATTATAGATTATGGAGAATGTTTGTTGAAAAATACAAAATTTATTGAATAAAGAATTTTCTTTTTTAGTAAATTTTTATTTTGAATTTTTTTAAGAGAATATTTTATATAAAAAAAAAATTTTTCATGTTTGTAATATTAACATAACATAATTTGTATTTTACTAATTACTTATATTTACTAATTTTATATCAGTGGATTTGAAAGGTTACATATTAAACAAAACTATAAATAAAATATATTAATTAGAAAAAATAATAAATGAGGATTTAAATTTTTAATTAAAATATGGATTTTTATTAAATAAATGTTTAATAAGGTAGACTCATATTTTACTAAATACCTGTTCAATGACATTGATAGAGTGATGAACAAACATTCTAATAAAGAGTATGTAGAATTTTCTCTAATAATTTTGTGAGATTTAGCATAATTTTAAATTCTATCAACAATTAAACTGTATTTTGTGTTTCCTACTTCGTTGTGTATTCTTTGTTTTCAATCGGAGTTTATTTACTTTAATAAAAATCTTTGTTTTTATTAAAAATTTAAATCCTCATTGAATATGGATCATAATGAAACATATTTTTTCTTATATTGTTTTGAATAATGTTTAAATAATAATTCAAAAATACATGAATTAAGAAAAAAAAAAATATATACTAACACTAAAAGTGAGTAAAGTAAAAAAAAATAAATAAAAAATAATAATAATAACAATTTTTTTTTTGTAATATAACACAAGCATAAAAAAAAAATGTTCTAGGATAATATTTTTTTTATTATATTCTTTTTTTTTTAATGTACACATTTATTATTGCACATTATATTAACGATATAATATACACAAAATAAATTGTTCATATTGTATTTATTTATATAAATATTGTGTAAAAGAGGTATGTAGTATTATTTAAAAACTAATTACGTACTTTATATGCTTATTTTTTTTTTTGAGAGATTATGTAGCACATAAGGTATTTCAAAAATGCGTAAAGAAAGTAAAATAAAAAATAATTTTTTTTTCTTGTTTTAATAATGAATGACCAATTATAAAAAGAATAAATTTTATCAAGAAAAGAGTAACACTTATTAAGGATAAATGTGTATCATATTTTGAATACTTGTTATAAAATATTTAAGCTTTAATACAACTATTTAATTATTTTTATTAAACAATATTGACACTATTATAAAATTTTAGAGAACTAAGAATAATAAACTATTTAATTAACATATAATTGATTAATGAATTTTAAATTTAATGTAAAGTAAATTATTTGCTTTATGTTATATAATGAAATTAGGATCATGCATTACATACAATATTTATTTTTATAATAAATAAAATAGTATAAATCAACCTGCATCCTATGCATTAACTAGACTGTTTAGTGTATTTCATATGTAATTAATTATCAAAATAATAAATCAAAAACAAAATGAAAATAAAAATAAATGTTTCAAAAGTAATTTAATAATATACATATCTTTTTTTATTTGTAAATACTACTATTTTTAATATAAGTCAATAAATATAGAGATAACTATCTTTGTATTTTTTTTTTTCATAACTACTATCAAAGTTCATAATGTCATAGAGAAAATATAATATAACATTTTTGTTCAATAATTTTTTTTTTCTAGAACTGAAATAAAGTTTTTTTGATTTATTCAACTCATTATTTAACGAATATATTAAGAATCTAAAGATAATAAACTTATATATTCCTTCATCCAAGTCCCGTAATATTAATGATAAATGACTACAGCAACTCTTAATATTATTAATAAAACTATTTCTTTCATAAATTTCAGCATACATTAATATTAAATATTCAGATTTATTTTTTGGAATAAATAAAACTTTTTCATTTATTCTTCCGTGGGTACCTATAAATTTTTTTTTATCTAACCTTCTATTTTTAGATTCATTTTTAAGTAATTGTATAAAATTTGCATACTCATTAATTTGTTTCTTACATAATAATGAGGATACAATAACTTCAAATATTTCTGTAATATGTTTTATATCAATTGATCCATATAGCTTGTTTATTAATGATCTAATACCCGTACTATTCATATCGAAACCAAAAATATCTTTTATATAGGTTTTAAATTCTACTAAGGATTCTTTTATCTCTTCTTTTTCTTGTAAAAATAAATCATTTATTTTATTTAAAATTTTATCTTGAAATAACTTCTCATTATATTTTTCTTTAATTTTATCTAATTTAAACTTATTATTCGAAAGATTTATTTCAAATATGTATGCAATAAATGATATTATACATTTTATATCTCCATTTAATATTTTATTTAGTACCATAAATAATTTATGTGTTTTTTCTTCTATTGTACGATCTAATTCTCTAATTTTATTATTCATTAAGTTATAGAATTCATTAATATTTTCTTTTATAGAAATAAATGTAGTGTATCTTTTTTTATTAAATAAAAATATAGAATTAGTAAATTCATTAAAAATATATTCCATTTCATATCTACAGTAATTAATGATATCAGACTTACCTCCATAAATATAATTAAGGGGAAACTTATTATTAAGTAACTTTATATAATCAAAAGTATAAGTTGTGTATCTAAAAATACCATTACTAAGCTTAGAAAAAAATATATCATTTTTTTCATTCAATTTGCTTAAATAGTCAAAGGAATTTTCTAATCTTAAAGGAATCTCTCTATTAAATTTTAGCTGTTCTAAGTATTCATGTGCATCTTGTTCATTAATTAATAGATCCATGTTATCTCCATTGTGGCTAAGGGTGATTTCTACATCACTAAATCTTACCAATTCATATTTAACAGAAGAGTTAAGTTCCTGAAATACCATATTTATATGATCTTTCGCGTCATTAAGTGAGTTTCTTAAAAAATTTAACACTTCGCAGCTGGTAGAATCTAATGTGTTATATATAGTTCTAATAAGCTTTTTATCTTTTTCTAAGTTCTTGTAATAATTTTTTATAAATAATGTATCTATTAATTTTACAAATAAATTTCTTGAATCTCCAAAATATCCTTCAGCCAATGTGTTTTCATAATTTGATTCTCTTCTGTTGTATAATAATTGTAGATCCTTCAATGAAATACCTGAAGAATTTATAATATCTTCATCTTTAAAATTAAACAATTCCGTTAGATTTCTTACTAATTGTATTTCTATATTCCTTATAAATTTGAGTTTATATCTGATAAAATATAAAAAAGAATTATTAATTTTATTATGAATATATAATATTTTTTTTTAAAAAAAAAAATTTAATACTTCTTTAAGTTATAATATGGATCAATGCAACAAATGTAAATATACACTACTATTGTGATCTATAAAAAATTAAAAAAAAAAAATAATAAAACGCTTTTTATTTTATTTATTCTAAATAATATTACCAATAAATAAGAATGATATAGTAAATATATGTGAATTTTCATTTGAAACTTGTTTAATTATTTATATTTTTAAAAGATATTTAAAAATAAAGAATTATCTATAATAAAATTAAATTTCGGATTCCTAATTGTACACTAAAAAAAATTTTTTATTTAGATATTTCTATAAAAAATTGGATAAATTTGTTCATTATATAAAATATAACATTTTTTTATTTAAATTAAAATAGTAAGATATTTTATAATTCTCTTAATATATTTTAGTTTCTCTTTAATTAATACGCATATTTTATAACTTAAAAGCATAATATTTTTTTAATTATGATTTCATGCAATTAAAAAATGCATAAATTTCTTTTTATATTTAAAGGATAAATATAATACATATACATATATTTTTTTTTTTTCTATTTTACTATATTTAATAAAAATTAAGTAATAGTTATTAAAACTTTTAAATTTATGGTTTTTTAGTTTTATTTTTCCCTTTGAGTGCTTATGTAAATTTCATATGAAGAGTAAATTTTAAATCTTTAAAAAATATATTCTAATAAAAAACAAACAAGATTTAATTTTAGCATGTTTTAAATGTAAAATAATGTACTTATTTCTTATTCTAAATCTACATATGTTAAAATTCTAATTTATTTTATTTTTATTTTTTTTTTTTTAAGAGTATAATTAATGATATATGAATTACGTTAATTGTATACAAAAGGAACAGTAAAAGTGTGATAAATTTAAATTTTTTTTACTATTTTAATGATTTTTATTTAGAAAATTTTATACATTTCTTATAATAAAATTTAATATTTTTATGATCAAAATAAATTAAAATATTTATATTATTTTAAAAATATATTTAAATAAATAATTATAATATATCCATAATAAAGTCAGTATTCAATCGTATTTTCCATTAGAATGTTCGTAAGAAAAAAAATTGCTTTAAAAAAGATTACATAATATTATAGGTTATATAAAATAGTTATAAAAATTAAAATAAATATATAAATCTTTTCTATTATATTTTATTAAATATAACATGTTTTCATGCGTGGTTTGAATTTAATTTTATTAAAAAAAAAAAATATGATTATACAGTATGCTTAATTTAATCTTCTTATTAACATCATTATTTAATTTTTATTTTATCGCAATGTTTTGTTTTTATATAATCTATATAATAATTTATATTCATTTATAAATATATACTTTTGAAATTTATATTTATATTAGGCTTATTTATTATTTATTAATTTTATGTTAAAAGAGTTTAAAAAAAAAATTTTTATTTTAACTTATTAATTATAATGTTTCCATCACATAATGAATTATTTATTAATTAGTTGATTTAATATTTTTTTATAATAAATAATCAGATTCACACAAAATAAGAAAACAAATATCTGATTATTAAATTTACTAAATATTAAATATTACAGATAATTATATATACTCCTTATATAATTACATAAAATAACAAAAAAAAGCAATTTATTTATATTAAATATGACAATGTATACTAATTTTTATATATTAATCAATTAATATCAATTTCTTAGGTATCCCTACTGTATTACAAAAAAATTGAATGAATATAATATACTATCATAAAAAAAAAGATATTTAAAATTCTTTTATTTTTCAGTATAATTTAATTATTCGTGTTGCATCGTTCTAATCCTAGTGCTCGAATTTTTTTTATTTAATGATAGAATAATTATATTAATGATCTTATTTTCCTTAGATACTTTACATGCGCAAGTAAATATTTAATACACTCTCTTTTATCTTATTAAAAATTTAAATATAATTATAAGACTGTTTATTAACCATACTCTATAATCTTGAGAAAAGTAATGGCATTACTTTGTTTTCTGTACATTATCTTTCTTTATAGTAGCATGTTTTTTGATATTCATTCATTTAATTGCTATTTTTAATATTAATCATGTTATAAAATAAAATAAAAATTTTTTTTTTTCACATATAAAAATAACTTTTTCATTTTAATTCATACATAAAATTTGGAATTGTTTCTTTTTTTCCTTTATGACATTTATTAGACTCATTAATTGTGTTTATATATTTCATATGTTTTGTTGCTTAATAAATTGGTTCTTTAGTTAGAATTTAAATTTTTTTATTTCCATAATATATATGTATTGTTTTTAATTTTCTATTCTCAATTTTAATTTGTTCATATGATAAGCACCTATAATATTTATATCAGATATTTCTATTATATTTTCTCATGTAATATATCTCATATTTTGTCAATTCAAATGAAATAATATTGCTAACATCATTATTTTTTCCATTTTTCTTACGTTTTTTTATGTTATTCCATCAATTTCCTAGAATGCATTTTTTTCCTTTTTAATGCAATAATATTGCTTCTTCTAAATACATTGTACTTTTTGTTCCCATTACATTACCATATTATCTTTTATTTCTTTTCCATTCATCTAAACAACATTCCAAAAAATTTTCTCTGTTTAATTTTCACTCCCTGTGTTTATAATTTTCCATTATAATCACATGTATTTCTATCATAGTTTTCCACTTTGGCATTTTTCTCAAAGTCATAAATTTTCTTATTTTTCATTTACACTTCTTCATCCTTCATTTTTTTTTCTTTTACTTTTTTCCCCTTTTTACTCTTATTTATTTTTTCTTTATATTCTTCACGTTAATTTTTTATTTTTTTTCTTTTCATATTGCTTTCACCTTCGTTTTCACTTTCTTTATATCATTCTTTTTACCCATTTCATTTCTATATGTTTCTTTATTTGTGCTTTTTTTCATCATTTTCATAGGCCATTTTTCCGCGTTTTCATTTTCCATTTATCTCTTTTGCATTTCCTTCATATAATTTTTTGCAGACATAATATAGAATCTTTAATTTTTTCTTCATTATTTTCTTATAAATTTTTTTATTCATCTCTTTAACATTTTTTTTTCTTCGTTAATCCAATATAGTTTCAATTTAAGAAATCAATTTTCTCACCTTAATTTTTTTAATTCTGCATTTTTATTTTCTAATGTAATATTTCTTCTTATTTATTTTTCTATTTCTAATGTTTCTTTTGGATTTATTGTTATTTTCAATTTTTCTATGGATATTTTATGAAATTCATCTCTGTTCATCATCATCTCCTCTTCTTTATGTTCTTCTAATATCATCAAATGTGTTTTAATCCATAATTTCAATGCCAAATTATTTTTCTTTGAATCCTTATCTGATTTTTTTTCCCTTTATATTTTAATATTTCCTTCTTCACTATCTACTCCTTTATTTTCTTTCGTTTCTTCTATTTTATATTTCTTTAGCAATTCATTAAAACTTTTTAAGTCATTAGTGTCACACAACCACTTTCCATGTTTTTTTACGTATTTTTTCCATATTATTTTTTGTTTTTCTATGGGATTATTTCATTTTCTGTACTTTTTATTATTCTTTCTTTTTTTATTATTTCTTAATAGTTAACTTCTTCCTCTTTCCATTCCCTCTTCAAACTTTCAAACTATTTTTCCTTTTTCCATTTTTCTAACATATTCTTATGCTTTTTTATGCACTAAGCCCACAGATTATTTTGTTTTCTAACATAGTATTAATGTTATCTTCTATCTCTTTTTTCATTATTACATCTCTGATTGTTACGTACGAACGTATACCTTCTTTTTTTAATTCTACCAAATAATCTTCAAAAAATTCTCCTTTGTTCTTTTCCCATTTCTTCTTTTCGCAATCATCCATTACCATCATATGTATTTTTAATATAGTCTTCCATTTTAATTTTTTTCTCGTCACTGCAGCATCATTTTTTATTTTTGCGTTATTTGTATTTTATTCTGTTTTTTCTTTTTTATGACTTTTTTTTAAAGTTTTCATTTTCCTTTTCTTCTTATTTTTCTATAAGCGCATTATTTATGTCATTTTCATATCTAATTTTTTGTAACGAATTATTTGTCCTATTATATACATCATTGGATTGAATATTACTATCTAACAATGCACATAGAATTTTCAAAGGCGTTACCACAAAATTCATTGAGCTTTCTTTTTGATTTTTGCATTTTATTTGTTTTTTCCTTTTCTTTTGTCTTTTACTACCAATTATAAATCTAATAGGACCTTACTATTATATAAATATAAATTTTGTAAATATATAATATACAAATTTTTAATGACAATGAAGTAATAATTATAACAAGTAATTAAAAGAAATACAGTGATATATATATATATATATATATATTTATAGTAATTTTTTGTCACTTTATGCAGAATAACAATAAAAAAAAATAATTCCAAAAGGTGATTCGCTAATTGGGAAGGCTATCAATGCAAGTAGAATTATTGGAAGACGTATTTACAGTAACTATATTTTGGACTAGTGACTAGGGAGTACCTCGAATATTATTAGATGAAATATGTAATGTATTATTATTAGTATGGTTTTAGCTATGTATTAATTTTGTAAATGTGAAAGGATTATTCATATATGAATTAAATCTAGGTTTATTAATCTTAAAAGTAGAATTGTTCTTCACAGTATTTGAAGTGGTTTTAGTTGTATCTGTATGTGCAGATAAAGTAGATACAGTTGCATTTGTGGATTTATTTGCATAAGGATATATATTTTTTGTTTGTAATTTAGCTCCAGGTGTTGGAATAATTTTAGATATTGTTTATTTAATTTTAGGTATATTTGAATTTGTAAGAATAAATATAAGTAAAATTTAAGATATATTTGCGTTTCCGTACTCAATTATAAATAAATATACAAATATATTCGCGGGTACGATAGTAAATGCAAGTGTTAATATATTTCCAGATGATGAAGTAGTTTTAACATAGTTATCGGTTGAACCATATTTATATTTGAATTTGCAGATATAGACAAATCTGAAGATATATTTTCAGGATTTATAGTAGATGCTAATATGTAATTAGTGTCAGGTGTTTGAGTAATTGTAGTAATAACTATTTGTGCACTTATATTTGTATTTACTTTTCTGGATTCACTTTTGGGTAAATTTTTAGGTGTATTTGCATGTACAACAATTTATGGTAGAGTGAAATTAGTTCTAGGAGCTAGAGTATCTGTAGGAATAGGTGTTCGTACAATTGTTGATATATTTGAATTTAGAAACGTAGATGTAGATGAAATTGATTAAATATTTGAAGCCGTGCTATGAGATAATGTTGAATTAGTTCCAGATGTTGGACTAGTTGAATTCATATTTGTGGGAATGGTAATAGGTAGTTATAAAGTATTAGATCCAGGAATTTTAGTAATTAGAGATTTATTTGTTTGTAAATATCCATATATACATGAGTTTGTTGATGTAACCATGGGTATGATTGTAGATATATTTGAAGTAAAGTATTAGATATTAATGTATATATGTTTTAAAGTAATAGAGAAGTCATAAACACTTTCATTGCTTAAGTTGCAAGTACACTTGAATTTTCAGATGTAGATATAAGAAAGATTATAGATATATCTATTGGTGTCTCAGTAGAATGTAATGCGGAATTATTTCCAGGTGTTGAAGTAGTTGGAGATACAGTTGTTAGTACATTTGTAGGTATATTAGGAATAATAGTATCAGGTATTAATTTTGATGTATTTTGAGGTTATGGAGAAGTTATAGAGTTAATTATTTCTTGAATTAAATTTAAAATTACAATACAAACATAGATATAGATGGAATATTTGTTGTATCTTGAGTTGTTTGGATAATTGAAATAGTTTGAGGTTGTGTAGCTTGTACAGTTACAAAGATATTTGCATTTGTAGATGCATCCATTGATAAAAAAGAAATAAAAAATTTATGATTCTTTTTTTTTTCTTTCCTAATTATAATATTTATTAAAAAATATAGTAAAATAAATCTCTAAAAAATTTGAATTCATTTATTTTTTTATATTTAATTTATGTAAATTATATTCACAAAAAATACTTAATATCAATTTTATATAAAAAAAATAAAAGGGTAATTTTTATATATTTAAGATATACTCACATAATTATAGTTTTAAGAACATATAAAATATTTAATTTTATTTAACATAAAGTATATTATTATATATTAAAGATCAAATCCTCATTTTTCATAAATAATTAAACATTTTTTAAAAAGATAGAACTAGTAAAAAGAGGTTAAAAAAAATAAAGATCTTTCAATTATATATATTTTTTATGACGCTATTAAAAACAGCTTTTAAATGATAAGTTTTAACTATAAATTTGCTAGATTTAATTTTATTATATTATTTTTTCAATTTTTGTTTTTTTTTACTTTTTTCTTCTGTTTTATTTTATAATATTTATATGTACATTTATATTTTTTATTATTTTTTACTTTAATTTTGATAATTCTACTTTTTTACTTTTTTAATAGAAATTATTTATTAATATTACAAAAAGAGGAAAATAAATTTTACATGGTTAAAAAAACCTATTAAATTTCTTTATTTTTATGTGTTTTAAGATTATTTTTTTATAAGCATGTGTTTAATATAAAAAAATATCTGAATATAGCAAATTAATAGTGGTTATATTTTTTCAATTTTCAAAAGTAAACAAAAGTTGGCATATTATTAATATTTAACCCGTAAATTTTAAATTTCTTTAAAAAAAAGTTGAAATTATTTTAAAGTATTAATGCTTTACTAATTATTTAATGATTTTAATTCAGTATTTAATAAAGTAATTAACAGAAGACACGTAAAAATAACTCAGCAAATTTTAATTTTTGTAAAAGTATATAGTGATTATACTAATACATAAGAATTATACATATAATTTACGTAATTGAGAAATAATTACATTAAAGACATATATTTACTTTAATCAAAATACGTTTTTATATTTGTTAAAAATTAGAATAATAGTTAAAATTGTTACTTATATATAAAATAATATTTAAAAAATATCATATAAACTGAAATTCCAATTAGTATAAGTCTTTTTGAAATATATAAGAATTAAATAAATATTTTGACAAATTTTTTTTCTTTTTTTCTTTTTACATATTAAGTTCAATTATTTATTGTTCAAAAATTAATCCAACTTAACAAAAAAAATTTTACTTCATTAAGAGTCCTATAAAATTAGACAAGAGAAAAAAAATATTCTAACAATAAATAAATTATAAATATAAAATATTTATATATGTTTTTTTTTTTTAACTAGTAGTCAATAAATAGTATTATCGAAATAATTTAAATGGTATTAGGAAGAAGTATTAAATAAATAAAACTTCATTTGTGCATGCGAGTTATACGAAGAAAACATGCACATTAATATGAGTACACAAAGGTATATACTTGATTGATAAATGTTATCATGGACATATTTTATAATGAATTGAGAATAAATATTAAATAAATAGATTTTTACTGGTACATGTAAGTTATACGATGAAAATACGCATGTTAATATACATATCTAAAAGTACATACAAAATCAATAAATAGTATTATCAAATTACTTTAAATAATATTAAATAATTAAATTTTTATGTTCATGCAAGTTATAGTAAGAGAAAAAGCATGTTAAAACATTCACATAAAAGGATAAAGTCAATAAATAGTATTATTGACCTGCTTTAAATGATATTAAAAAGAAATATTAAATAAAAAAATCTTTTCTATGTTATTTATTAATTATCTTTTTAATGACTTTGATAGAGTATTTAACAAATGAATCAGTAAAGATTTTGTAAAGAAGTTTTTATTGTTTTTATTTATTATATACATATATTAAGGTAAGAATGATTGTTTATGCAAAAAAAGCTTAAATTCAAATTGTTTATCGTATGTTAAAACATGTGATAATTTAAATACAAATAAAAAAATCCGTTTTGTTTTTCCTTTATAATATAAAATTCCATTTTTTTTTCATTCAAATTTCAATTCATTTTGACAAATCTTGTTAACTTTTCAAAAACAAAAGTATCATTAACACAAAATGAACAAATAGAAAAAAAATGCACTAATATAAAAAAAAAAAAACATTTTTTTTTCTTCATAACTGTTTAATATGCGTAGTGAATTTTCTATTTTCAGTATAAGAAACTAATCATTATTTTACAAAATGTTAATAATCTATTAATCATACGCCACTACCCAAATATGCAATGGGGTTACTTAAGGATTAACTTCTCTAGACTTTTTTACAACATCAGATCTTTTTTGTATTCCATCATTTATTTTTCTATTTATATTAATAATAATTTCATTGTGTGAAATATTGTTTCGTTCATAAATATCAGAATAATCATTAGGTTTTAATGAATATTTGCGCTTTTACTTTTTTTTGTATTTATTATTTACTTTTATAAGATTTTTCAACTATCTTTAACATATATCTTTCGTTTCATTACTTAACAATTTAATTTTCGTTAAAGGGAAGAATATTTTTTTTCCTCTATAATACATAGTTATTTCTTTTAAATTTTTATTTATGGTTTCAGTTAACCTGTGAAGAAATACTAATGTGATTTATGCTATACATTTCTACTATAATATTTAATTTAATTCTTTTCATATGCAAACAATTCATAAGAAATAATATCTCCAATTTTGATATACTTACCTTTAATTAAGGATTTTTCTTTAATTCACTAAATTATCATGTGAATTTTTCTACCAATTATTTGAATAAATAATTCTTATTTCTGATTTATTTTCTGGTATTATATTTAAAAAATATAGATATATAGAAGTAATTCTAAACATAGAAAAATATTGTGTTTCTCCTATCGCAATATATGAGATATTATTATATATTAATATTGCATTTTTCACTATATCTTTGGTTAATATAAGGCTTTATTAACCTTTTTGGAAAATAAAAGGATAGTTATATGAAAAATACATAGTTGGTCATGCACACACAAAAAGAAAAAAAAAAAAATGATCAATTTTTTTTTGTGTATTTTTGTAAAAAAAAAAAAACAAAGACCGTCAGAAAAAAAAAAATTGATAAAAAAATAAAAATCAATTGGAAAAAGATCTGTTACTGGTAAATAAAAGGCTTTATTAATCTTTTTGGAAAATAAAAGAACTAATTAAATGAAGAATACGAAGTTGGTCATGCACACAAAAAAAAAAAAAAAAAAAAAATGATCAATTTTTTTGTTTGTATTTTTTTTTAAAAAAAAAAAAAAACAAACAAATTTTTTTTTTTTATTGTAAGGCTGATTGTGTAAAGTTTCTTTTTTTTCAGAAATATTATAAATGTAATATTAGATATTATATACACAGAATATTGCATAAACTAATTAAAATAGTAATTAGCTAATGTAATTAGTGTTCTATATTAATAAATATACATAATTTGTTAAATCTTTTATTTTAAATATATCAAACAAAGTTTCTCTATATGCTCTTTTTAATTTATTCGTTCTATATTAACAAAGTTATTTAGGAAGCAATTACTAAATTAATGATTGAATATAGTTAATTAAACATTTTATTAATATTTTTTGAATAATAGTTAGTATATACGTGAAAGATATAAAATTCATCATGCACATTTATGATTTGGTTTATTAATTGCTTATTTAATAAGTTTTCTAGTACACTGAAAAAACGTATTAATAAGGAATATGGAAAGTTTCCTCTACTAATTTAATGAATTCAATTTTAATTTTAATGCAATAAATCGGTAAATTGCATTTATATAGTCTACTCAATTAGGTATTTATTGTTCTTAAGAGACTATTTAATAAAAATCTTATATTTTTATTAAAAATTTAAATCTTCGTTAATTATAGATTTTTTATTAAATATATTTTACTTATAATGTTAAGAGCAATGTTTATAAACTCAAATTCATAGCTCTTAAATTTGCTAATAAAGAACATTATTAATCTTTTTAATAATAAAAAGTAATAACTGTATGGAAAATAAGTAGTTAGCCATGAAAGCACCAGATTTAAAAAAAGAAAAAAAATTAATAGACATTTTTTTTTTTGTTTTTTTTTTTGTAATTTAAAATACATTAGAAAAATATATTTGTTTTTTTTAAAATGATTTTCTGTCAAAAAATTAAAAATAGGAATTGTTAACTAAAAAATTTCCTTGTAGTATTTTTTTTTTTTTTTTGCTTAAATTTATATAAGAAAATTTTATATTAACAATAATTAAATATTCGTGTTTATAGTGTTTATATAGTTTAATTTGTATTCTATTAATTACATAGGTTTATTAATATGGGAACGACTAACTTGAATTTCTAAACATTACTTGTAATATTATAAGTAAAATATATTTAATAAAAAATCGATAATAAGTGAGGATTTAAATTTTTAATAAAAATATAAAATTTTTATAAAGTGAATAAATGTCTAATAAAAATAATAAATACTCAATGAAGTAGACTATATAAACTTAGTTATTTTGTTTATAACATTTAAAAATATACTTAAATCGATTAAATTAGTAGAGGATGCTTTACATGTTCTTTATTAATATGTTTGTTAAGCACTCCAACAAATTTTTTAAATGTGAAATTAATAAATGACAAATTAACAAATATAAATAATTAACAAAACACAAGTTAAATTATATTAATACGATAAACGTGAAAATTTTATTTTAGTAGTGTAAAATTTTATTTTAAAATATCAAATAAAATTGTCAGAATTCACTGTTTCCTTTCTCCAAAAAAAAAAGTAAAAAGAATGTTTTATTTTGTTTTTTTTTTAACCCACAAAAGAAATAAAAAAGTTAACTGTTAATAATTTTTTTTTTTTATATATAACACTTGCATGACTATGTGTTTTTCATATATCTATTAATTTTTTTATTCCCAAAAAGATAATTAATGTTTTTTATTAGTCACTAATTTGAAAAAAAAAGTTATTTTTGTCATTATTTTATTTTTGTTTTGTTGTATATATATATATTTTTATTTTTTCCATTTATTAAATTGTTTGTTAATTAATTTTTGTTTAGGATATGTAAAAATTGGTTATATCAAATTAATTTTTGAACAATATAAATAGTATTCGAAATGTTCCACAGGAAAAAAAAAAGAATCTTTGTTTTTACTTGTATTTAAATCCTTATATGTTTTATCATATAGTAAACAATTTTAATTTTAATCTTAATATAAATAAATTATTATTATTTAAATATGTATTTTTTATAAATAAAAACAAAATAAACCTCTCTGCATTCTTTTTATTAATTTTTTTGATCAATAATAGCAAAGTTATTGATTATTTATTAGGAAAAGACATTAATAACCTTTCTAAAAATAAATAAATTGCTGCATAGAACATATATAGTCCATGCAAACGCTAAATTAAAAAAAAAAAAAAAGAAAAAAAATAATTTTTTTTGATTCTTTTTATAAGTTAAATACATAAATAATATATTTACTTTTTTTAAAAAAAAGATTTAATCTTCAAAATTATGAGAAAATTGTTGACGAAAACGGCTTCTGTGTATTGATTTTTTATTTGAATTTTTAAAAAAAAATTTTATATTGACAATAATAAAATTTCCTTTATTATTATACTTACATAATTGAATTTATGATTTAATAATTATTTATTTTTGTTAATTTGAGAGCAATAAAATTAAGTTAGTAAACATTATTGATAATCTTATAAGTAAAATATATTTAATTAAAAATCTATAGTTAATGAGTTTTTAAACTTTAAATAAAAATATTGAATTTTTAATAAAGTAATTACCTCTTAAAAACATGTGATTCATGAAATATATTACATATATTCATTTTATTTGTTTATAGTCTTCAAATTTATATTTAAATTCATTAAATTAGTAGAAGAAATTCTTTGTGCTCTTCATTAATTTTTCTGTTCAATAATCTAGCAAAGTCATTGGATAGCCAAATAGTAAATAAACTATTAAATGTTCATGTATAGTTTGTTACTATAAGTTATGATTTCAAAAAGATTATCAAAATGATTTTTTAAATGATAACATAAAATTCATATTTTATTATATACTAATTTTTTAATTAATTAATTTATACTAAATAAATATTTTATTATTTTCAATATGTTAAAAATTAATAACAATGTTCATATATTTTAATAAAAACACTAATACTACTTAAATTAAAATAGTCTATATACATAAACACCTAATTATACCACACATATATACTGTTATTCATCAAAAATTTTAATCTTTATATAAATTTTAACCATTTTTAAGGCTATATATTTGTTTTTTGATAACTCAAAAAAAAATAATATAGAATTAAAATTTTTTTTTGTGCATAATTCATGTGCTTTATCAAATATATTATATGTGCACATTTTAAGTTATATTTAAATTCATTATGTTGAAAACTCACAAAATTCCATAATGTTATTTATTAGAAATTGACTTATATCATTTATCTTAAAGTAAATTTAAATTCATTATTATAAATATAATTTGTTTTTTACATTTTTTGTTCTATTTAATTTATAATGTGGGAATTGAATAATTGTAAATTTAATTATGTTTTAATATACTATTATGACTATAAAAATTCTAAAAAGTTATATCCATAATTATCTTTACAATATTTTTTATGCTCTTTTTTATTTTTAATTTTGTAAATACGTCTCACTTTTTTCTTTGTTTTGTTGACTCATTTTTTACTAAAGGAAAATATAATATTTTTTGCTTTTTTTCGTAATATTTCTTCCTTTTTTTTGTTTTTGTTATTTATTTTACACTAACTTTTTAGTTATGTTATTGTTACATAATATAATTATGAAATAAAATTATGAAGGATATAAGGTTATCATACGATTAATACAAAAAAATAGAAATAATTGCAGCTGTTTCAGCTTACTTTATATTATATTAATTAAATTTGCTTTTTTTATACTTTTTAAAATAACCTAATTTGTATTATTTTTTCATTATTTGTTTCACTATAAATTTAATAAAATATTTTGTTTAAAAAAAGAAACGAATACTGGATGGAAAAATAATAAAAATTAAAATTTCCACAAAAATATTATATTAAATGCTCCCTTAATTCAATAAAATAATCCAACATTATTAGTAAATTTTAATAAAACTTAACATATTTCTTTTTTAGTCTAAGTAAACTTTAAATTATATTATATGATTAAATCATATAAATAAAGACTTACAAGGACTGTTGAATTACTTATAAAAAGAATTATATAAATAAATTAAATATTTAAAATTAGGTTTTCATAAATAAAACCTTCCTAAAATAAAAATAAAAACCAATTCAATTTTCATTATGAACTAAATATATAACTTAATTTTATAAATTGTATTTAAAGGATCTACCAATTTTTATAAAGAAAAATACATTTTATTATAATACATAAAATTATTTTAAACTGTACTTTATTGAAATAGTCAATATATTAAGATAAATCTTATTACGCTTTTCTTTAATATACTGACAGTTGGCCCCTATTTCACCTGAATCTTGACATTTTTTGTTAAATATAGATTCATTATGAAGTATGTTAACGGAAATTATTTTTCGCATAAATATAATTTATATAATATAATCAATTAATCAATAATATATGCGCAAAAAGTATTAACAATATCATTCTTCATAAATTTAATTTAACTGTACTACTTAAATTTTTATAATTTCAACAACGTTTTTAATATACTTAGCCTATTATTTCATAGTTATATTATGATAATGATGTAAAATTTCAAGAATAATTTCCTTACCAATAGTAAAAAATTGCTTCTGTAAAAAGATATATTGCCTTTTTTAAACTACTTTATATGCAAATAGAAAAAATAAATAATAGTATTATAGTTACATTGCGTGTAGTTTGTTATTACCTATAAAAATAAATTAAATAGATAATTTGATATTATTTATATTATATTAAAAAAAATTCAATAATATCTTTAAAAACAAGAAATATATGTATAAAAATAAATAAGCAAAAAATTAATTATTGATCAATAAATGATATTTTATCTAGCTCTTTGATTTTACAATAAAAATATATCTATATTTTAAAAATCCGTGTGATTTATTTAGTGGATGTTAGAATACTTTATCAGTATATTATAAAGTCCATAAAGAACAGTTATTTTAAACTATAATAGTTATTTTTCATGTAAAATCACTTATTATAAGTAATTATATGCACTATATAATTATTCTATAAAATATAAAGAACACAGTATTAATTTATATTAAACTTTTAAACATGATTTTATAGCTTTTTTAAAAATTATTATGCTTTATTAAAAAATTAAATAATTTCCTGCCAAAATTATACAAAAAAAGTAAACCTAAACTCTTTCATTAATAAAAAAGAAAAAAAAATATGTTAATGTACTTTTACATGCATATATTATTGTACATATATTGTCATGCATATCTTAATGTGCATATTTCTGTAAATTTATCATTGCACAAAAATCTTCAGATATGTATGTTCATATGCACATCTTTTTAAAAAACTTTAATGTACATGGAACTTTTTATAAATAATCCTTTTTATTATATTAAAAATTTAAAAAGGTGAATAATATCTTTTATCGAAAAGCACTTAAGGTATTTCAGAAATGCGTAAAGAACGTAAAATAAAAAATAAATTTTTTTCTTTTGATTTAATAATGAATGACCAATTATAAAAAGAATAAATTTTATCAAGAAAAGAGTAACACTTATTAAGGATAAATGTGTATCATATTTTGAATACTTGTAATAAAATATTTAAGCTTTAACACAACTATTTAATGATTTTTATTAAACAATATTGACGCTATTATAAAATTTTAGAGAACTAAGAATAATAAACTATTTAATTAACATAAAATTGATTAAGGAATTTTAAATTTAATGTAACGTAAATTATTTGTTATATGTTATATAATTAAATTATGATCATATATTATATACAATATTTATTTTTATAATAAATAAAATAGTATAAGTAACCTTACCTTCTATGTATTAACTTGACAGTTTAGTGTACTTCATATGTAATTAAATATCAAAATAATAAATCAAAAACAAAAGGAAAATAAAAATGATTATTTTAAAAGTAATTATAATAATGTATATATTTTTTTTTATTTGTAAATACTATTTTTTTCAACTTAAATCTCTAAATACGAGTATATTTATATTTTTTTTCATAACTACTATCAAAGTTTATAATGTCATAGAGAAAACATAATATAACATTTTTGTTCAATAATTTTTTTTTTTTAGAACTGAAATAAAGTTTTTCTGATTTATTCAACTCATTATTTAAAGAATATATGATGAATCTAAAGAATTTAAACTTACGTAATTCTCTATCCATGTCCCGTAGTACTGAAGACAATTGTCTACGGTAACGCTTAATATTATTAATAAAACTATTCCTTTCATAAATTTCAGCATATTTTAATATTAAATTTTCAGATTTATTTTTTGGAATTAATAAAACTTTTTCCCTTATTCTTCCGTGGGTACCTATAAATTTTTTTTTATCTAACCTTCCATTTTTCGATTCATTTTTAAGTAATTGTATAAAATTTGCATATTCATTAATTTGTTTCTTACATAATAATGAGAATACGATAACTTCAAATATCTCTGTTATATCTTCTATATCAATTGATCCATAAAGCTTGCTTACTAATGATCTAATACCCGTACTATTTACATCGAAACCAAAAATATCTTTTATATAGGTTTTAAATTCAACTAAGGATTCTTTTATCTCTTCTTTTTCTTGTAAAAATAAATTATATATTTCATTTAAAATCCTATGTTTAAATAAAATCTCATTATATTCTTCTTTCAATTTATCTAATTCAAAATTATTATTCGAAAGGTTTATTTCAAGTATGTATGCAATAAATGATATTATACATTTTATGTCTCCATTTAATATTTTATTTAATAACTTAAATAATTTATGTGTTTTATCCTCTATTGTGCGATCTAAGGCTCTATTTATACCATTAAATAAATCATTAAATTCATTAACGTTTTCTTTTATAGAAATAATTGTTGTAGATCTTTTTTTATTAAGTAATAGTATGGAATTATTAAATTCCTTAAAAATATTTTCCATTTCATACCTATAGTAATCAATGATATTACAATTATCTCCTTGAACATATTTAAGAGGAAATATATTTTTACGAAATATAAAATAAATAATAGTATAAATTTTGTAACTAAAAATGCCATTACTAAGACTAGAAAAAAATATATCATTCTTTTCATTCAATTTTCTAAAATAGTCAAAGGAATTTTCTAACATTAAAGGAAACGCTCCAGTAAATTTTATCCGTTCTAAGTATTCATGTGCATCTTGTTCATTAATTAATAGATCAATGTTATCTCCATTGTGGCTAACGGTGATTTCTACATCACCAAATCTTAACAATTCAGATTTATCAGAAGCGATAAGACCCTGAAATACCGTATTTATATGATCTTCTGCATCATCAAGTGAGCTTTTTAAAAAATTTAACACTTCGTATTTGGTAGTCTCTAAACTGTTATATATTGATCTAATATACTTTTTCTCTTTTTCTAAGTACTTGTGATAATTTTTAAAAAATATATTATCTATTAATTTTACAAATAAATTTCTTGAATCTCCAAAATAGCCTTCAGCCAATGTATTTTCATATTTTGCTTCTCTTGTGTTATATAACAGTTGTACATCTTTCATTGAAAGGCCTGAAGAATTTATAATATCCTCATCTTTAAAATCATATAATTCCGCTAAATATCTTACTAATTGTATTTCTATATGCCTTATAAATTTGAGTTTATATCTGATAAAGTATAAAAAAGAATTTTTAAATTTATTGTGAATATGTAATATTTTTTTTTTTAACAAAAAAAAAATTAAATACTTCTTTGATTTATAGTATGGATGAATGCAACAGAAGTAAATATATACTATTATTGTGATCTATAAAAAATTAAAAAAAAAAAAATAATAAAACTTTTTTTTTTTATTTATTCAAAATAATATTACCAAAAAATAAAAATGATATAGTAAAAACAAATGAATTTTCATTTGAAATTTGTTTAATTATTTATATTTTTAAAAGATATTTAAAAATAATGAATTATCTATAATGAAATTTCATTTCAGATTCCTAATTGTACACTAAAAAAAAATTTTTATTTAAATATTCTATAAAATGCTAGATTAATCTGTTCATTATAGAAAATAGAACATTTTCCTATTTAAATTAAAATAGTAAGATATTTTATAATTATCATAATATTTTTTAGTTTCTATTTAATTAATACGCATATTTTATATTTTAAAACTATAAAATTCTTTTAATTTTGATTACATAAAATTAAAAAATACATAAATTTCTTTTTATATTTAAAGGTTAAATATAATACATATATATATTTTTTTTTCTATTTAACTACATTTAATAAGAATTATGTAATAGTTATTAAAACTTTTAAATTTATGATTTTTTAGTTTTATTTTTCCATTTCAATGAATACATAAATTTCATAAAAATAAAACAGTAAATTTTAATTCATTAAAAAATATATTCTAATAAAAAACAAACAAGATTTAATTTTAGCATGCTTTAAATGTCAAATATAGTTCTTCTTGCTTATTCCAAATCTATATATGTTAAAATTCTAATTTGTTTTATTTTTCTTTTTTTTTGAAGAGCATAGTCTTATGGTATATGAATTACTTACATTATATAAAAAGTAACAGTAAAAAAGTGATAAATGTACACTTCTTTTACTATTTTAATATGTTTTATTTAGAAAATTTTATACTTTTCTTATAATAAAATTTAATATTTTTTGAACAAAATAAATTAAAATATGTATATTTTTTTAAAAAAATATATTTAAATAAACATTATAATATATTCTTAATAAAGTTATCATTTAATCATATTTCCTTTTAGAATGTTTGTAAGAGAGAAAATATCTTTTAAAAAGTTTACATAAGATTATAGGTTATGTTAAATAGATATGAAAATTAAAATAAATATATAAATCTTTTCTAATTATATTTTATTAAATATAACATGTTTTCATGCGTGGTTTGAAATTAATTTTATTAAAAAAAAAAATATGATTATACAGTATGTTTAATTTAATCTTCTTATAAACACAATTATTTAATTTTTATTTTATCGCAATGTTTTGTTTTTAAATAATATATATAATAATTTATATTCATTTATAAATATATATTTTTGAAATTTATAATTATATTAGCCTTATTTATTGTTTTTTAATTTTATGTAAAAAGAGTTTAAAAAAAAAATTTTATTTTATCTTATTAATTATAATGTTTCAATCACATAATGAATTATTTATTAATTAGTTGTTTTAATATTTTTTTATAATAAATAATCAGATTCACACAAAATAAGAAAACAAATATCTGATTATTAAATTTACTAAATATTAAATATTACAGATAATTATATATACTCCTTATATAATTACATAAAATAACAAAAAAAAGCAATTTATTTATATTAAATATGACAATGTATACTAATTTTTATATATTAATCAATTAATATCAATTTCTTAGGTATCCCTACTGTATTACAAAAACACTAAATGAATATAATATACTATCATAAAAAAAATGATATTTAAAATTCTTTTATTTTTTAGTATAATTTAATTATACGTATTACAGCGTTCTCATTCTAGTGCTCGAATGTTTTGTAAACTAATGAAAGAATAATTACATTAATGCTCTTATATTCCTCAAATACTTTACATGCGCAAGTAAATATTTAATACACTCTCTTTTATCTTATTAAAAATTTAAATATAACTATAAGACTATTTATTAACCATACTCTATAATCTTCAGAAAGATAATGGTATTACCTTGTTTTTTGTACTTTAACTTTCTTTATAGTAGCATGTTTTTTTGATATTCATTCATTTAATTGCTATTTTTAATATTAATCATGTTATAAAATAAAATAAAAAATTTTTTCAGATATAGAAATAACTTTTTCGTTTTAATTCATACATAAAATTTGTAATTGTTTCTTTATTTTCCTCTGTGACTTTTATTAGACTCATTAATTGTGTTTTATATATTTCACATGTTTTATCGCTTAATAATTTTGTTCTTTAATTAGAATTTAAATTTTTGTATTTCCTTAATATATATGTATTGTTTTTAATTTTCGACTTTAAATTTTAATTAGTTCATATGAAAAGGACCTATATAGTTTATATCAGATATTTCTATTACAAGGTCTCATGTAATTTCTCTCATATTTTGTTAATTCAAATGGAATAATATTGCTAATATCAATAACCTTTTTTGTAACTAGTAGATTTTCCTTGATTTTATTTAATTCTTTACATAATTATTTTCATCAATGAACTTAATAAATGGTTCTCATTTCAGGAATAGTTTTAGACGATAATTTTATAAAACCAGGGAATACACAATCAATTGCAAACATAAAAAAATACGATGTATTTCACATGTGACATGAGGTACATTATTACTAATTAAATCTATACTTTGAAATATTTATTTAAAGGGTGTATATTTTTATTCACACAGAGTTTTCCATATATAAGAAAAATTTTTATGAAAACCTTCCTTGATATCACTTCTTTAAGAATAAATATTTGAATGATATAATTTTATTTGTAATTATTTAGTAATATAATCTTGAAATTCTTGATTAGTGTAAATAAAACTACAACATAAAAGAATATTTTATGGAAATATTTTTTATAAACTAAGCAATCAAAGACTTTATAGTGCTTTATATAGTCATGTTATTAAAGAACACATATAGAGGCCTTTTTGTATTATATTTATCAAAATATTAATTATGTTACAAATACTTATCAATTTTTCATAATTTAAATTACTTAATATAACGAAAATTAAATTTTCCTTTTAAGTAAATGTTGCCATATTTACATGACTTTATAACAATTTATCTCATAATATTAACTTTATTATTTTACACTTGAGAAATCATATGAACTATTCAAATGATACTACATAAGAATTATGCAATTTCATTATGGCTTATGTTATGCATTATTCATAAAGCATATAATCATTTTGTTAAAAAACAAGAATTAAAAAGAAATATATTTTTTTAATAAGTAACTATAAAAAAATAATAAAAAATTATCATGAACATAATAATTTATTAAAAGCCTGTTCAATGACTTTGCTAGCATAAAACAAATTAGAAAAGAGAATGTGGAATAAACTCTACTTGATTTAATTTTAATTTAATTAAGATTTAAATTTAAAATTATTATTTTTATTAATAAACACCAAATACTAATTAGTTAATTGCTTTTTTTTTATTTATTCGACACTCCAAAATTTGATTTCCTTAATATTACATTTTAACTTAAAAAAAATATATATTCCATAGTAATTTGAATACATCCTTTAAAAAAAAAAAAAAAAAAACTTTTTACTTTATGATTATACTTTTTTTTTAATAATAAAAAAAAAGAAGATAATAAAAAAAATATTATCATAAAATATTTACGTTAACGTTATATGCAAAAAAAAAAATATATTATATATTTATTCTTAAATTGTAGATACACACACAAAAAAAAAATTATTATGTATTTAAATTTTTTCTTGCTTTAGTATTCTTACTTTTAATGTAAATATATGCATATATTTTTTTTTAGTATACATGCTTTTTGAGTAACTATTTTAGTGTGCTCATTTATTATTACGCATTGTCCCTGTGATTCAGCATGCACAAGATAAAATGTTTTTAATCTATTTATTCATCTAAATACTATAAAAAATATATCGGTAATATTATTTAAGGATTAAATTCCAAAACATACAATTAAATATACGTATTTGTTATGAATGAGTTACTTAAAATTCCTATGCTATGTGTAATTATTTCAGTACGCATATTTTTTCTGGATATCATACCAAAAAAAAATAAAATTTTAACTATTTAATAATATTCATATTGCAACTAAAAATAGTTCTATAATTTTACATATTGAATGATGTCCTAAAATAGAAATCCAGGTACTTTTTGATGAAAAGTTACATCCATAGTATTAGAAATTCTTTTATCTATATTAGTGATTTATTAACTGGGTGTTCGGTGACTTTTCTAGAGTACTGAACAAAAAAATTAATAAAGAGCATATAGAGTTTGTCTCTACGATTTTGTTGTATCTACATGTATTTTATATGCTTTGAACGAGTAACTCTTAACTATGTGCTCTATTTCGTTCAACATTCTTTACTTTCAATAGGCATTTATTTACTTTAATAAAAATCCTTATTTTTATTAAATATTTAAATCCTTATTGAACATTTATTATTAATTAATTGTAAATTACTAGTTTATCAGTTATGATAACATTCAGCAATTAATATATATTTCTGTTGAATTAAAAAACATAAACAATTATTGACAAATACAAAAAATTATATAAATATTAATTACATGAAAATTTTATTGTTATATGTATAAAATTTTCTTTTACAATATTCATCAAAATCATATTTCATTCCAAAAAAAAAAAAAAATTTTCCTTTTTTTTTTTTTTTATTTTTTTATTTATTTATTTATTAGTAAGAAATCTTTTTCCAAATTATTTTTTTTTTTATCAATTTTTTCCTGACACTCTTTGTACTTTTTTTTTTAAAAAAAAGTTCAAACAAAAAAAATTGATCATCAATTTTTTTTTTTTTTGTGTGTGCATAACCAACTTAGTATTCTTCATTTAACTAGTGCTTTTATTTTCCAAAAAGGTTAATAAAGTCTTTTATTAACCAGACTTTAAGTGTTTTGTCATATTATAATTACTTCATTTTTTCTTGTGATGTATACAACCCTTTATAAGTTGGCCTTTTTCTCCACAATAATAACATTTATTTAATATTATATTTTTAATAATGTTCAATTCTTTATTATTCGCTTTATCGAGTTTATATATGTCTACAGTCCTTAATTTATTTTCACTTTTTGTCATTGATTCCAGTTATACTAGACTTTTCATATTAACCATAAAAGTCTCATTCACTGGTAACTTACTAGGATACTATTTCTGATGCTAAGTGGATTTAGACTTTTTTGATTCCTTCAAAGGTTTATACTTGTTAAGCTATTATATTTCTCCATATATAAACGACTTTAAGAGTATGTTCTACAATCACTAATAAAAGAATCAGTAGCCTCTATTACAGTAAGTTTCTTATCTTCATTTATTATTTCTTCCATTAATTCGTATCTTTCTTCTTTATTAATAAACAAAGATCTTGTCAATATTACCTGCAGTTGTAATATATTAGTTATATCTTCATTAGTAGTTATTTCCACAATCTCTTATTTATGCGTTGGAGCTATCATAGACTTAAGTATCATACATGTTTCTTTTCCGGATAATCCTCACATTTTTATTTTATTTTCAAAATCTGCAAACCATCGAAAATTATTCCTTAATGATTTTTCATCTAACTTTGGTATTCCTTCCGATCGTTTAATTATAGACGTTTCATTATGGTTTTTTATTTTGAATACATAATATTTGTGAAAAGAAACACATCCTGAAATATTCTTAATTCAAGGTTGTTTATTTTTTTTTACATTGTTTGAAATTTTTAATTCATTGGTAGTTCTGCTTGTGTTAGATTTGATATCCCTACTGTTGTCTCCAAGTAATTTGATAACTGCTCGTTCCATAGCTTTACTAATGCTGAAAATACAAATTAATAAAGTGTACAGGGAAAACTTTGCTTATTTCATATAATATACAAAATCAGTGCTACAAAAATAACTTACTTTTATTAATTAATATAAAATTTTTATTACATTCATTAATCACTATTTAGTTAATTTACAAAAAACTCTTTAAATATTATTTTTTTAATGTTATATTTTTAATATTTCACTAAATAAAAAGTATACATTATACATCATTTATATGCCAAAAAAAAATTATTCTATTTTGAAGTGAGAGCATAGACCCCCAAAAAAAGTATATATTTAATTTTTGTAAGTATAGACACAAAAAAAAAAAAAAAAATATATAGTGTATTTAATTTTTTTTGAGTATTTACTTTTAGTGCAATATTTTTTTTTTTTTAGTATGCACCTTTATGTGTATATAATTCATCTGAATTTTAATACGCATAAATAGAAATTTTTTTACTCATTTTATTCATTTAAATATCATTTAAAATATATAGATAAAACTACTCATAGATCAGTACTTTATTATTTTAATTAAACAGGTGTTTATTATTTGGAAAATAATAATTCCATAAAGAATTAATAATATTTTTTCATAATTATTTTTTTTTTATTTGAGTATTTATTTTTTAATAAAGATAAGGAGAAAATTTTATTAAATAAGATAAGTACCTCTTACAAATTAACTAATATATTAAGGATAATAAAGATATTACTTTAACACATTTTTATTTAAATAAATATAGGTTTTTGGTTAATAAAAAGAATCATTAACCTTTTTAGTAATAAAAAGTAATAACTGTATGAAAAATAAATAGTTATCCATGTGATTTATCAATTACTAATTTAATGAATTTGCTAATACAGAACAAAAAAATTAATAAAAAACATTTAATGTAAACTTAATTTAATTTAAATTTAAGGTTTTTATTTTTATTTGTCAAAATAAAATGCAATTTATTGATTAATTTTTTTTTTTTTGAGCCTATATACGACATTCCGAAATATAATTTCCTCAATATTGGTTTTAACTAAAAAAAAAAGTATATACTACATACTAATTCGTATTTCATCCCAAAAAAAAAAAGAAATTAATATTTTTTTTAATGATAAAAAAAAATGTTATCATAATATATCTTTTATGTCAGTATCACATGCCTAAAAAAATATATATATTTATTATATATTTTTTTTTTAATTGTAAATACGCACGCAAAAAAAAATTATTATTTATTTAATTTTTTTTTTTAGTGTATTGGTTAGTAAAAGAAGTTATTAACCTTTTTGATGGTGGAAACAACTTGATACATGGAAAACACATAACCATTAAAGCGTTAGATAAAAAAGAAAAAATATTAGTTACATATTTTCTTTTTGTAAATTTAAAATACATAAAAAAGTACATTTACTTTTTTTAAAATGATTTAAATGGAGAAAAAATTACAAAAGAAGAGTTTTTTACAGATAAGTTTCTTGTAGTATATTTTGTTTAAATTTATATAAAAAATTTTTATATTAACAATAATAAAAATTTTGCATTATGTAACATTTATATAATTTAATTTGTATTTCACTAATTATTCATGTTTGTTAACTTGGAATTAATATACTTTATTTTCTAAAAATCGTTTATAATAAGTAGAATAAAATTAATTAAAAATCAATAATCATTGAGGATATAAATTTTTAATAAAAATAGTGATTTTTATTAAAGTAAATAAATGTATCTTAAAAGTAACAAATGATCAATCAAGTAGACTATATAAATACAGTTTATTAGTTAGTAGCATTAAAATTGTACTTAAATTCATTAACTTAGTAGAGGAAACTCTTCATGCTTTTTATTAATCTATTTTTTCAATACTCTAGCAAAGTAACTAAATATATAATTAGTAAATCACTCATACACTAAAAAAAAATATTTGCATTAAAAGTAAGTGTATTAAAAAAAAATTTAGATATATTTTATTATATATTTTTTATGTTAACTTACAATTAAAATATATATATATATATTTTTTTTTTTTAAAAAAGTTTTTTTATTGAGAAGATGATGATGCACATGTTTTTTTGGCTAAAGATTAAAAATGTAATGCTAAATATGGTACATAGAGTAATTTATAAATTAACTAAAGTATTAGTCAAAAAATATAATTAATACATAATATTCATCAACAAAAGTTAATAATTTTCTTAATATTTCAGTTTGATAAAAATGAATTAAAAAGATTTTACTCTACATACTCTTTGTTAATTTGCTAGTTTAGCGATATCGAAGTCAATGAATGATTAATCAATAAATTAATATTTAACACAAAGTTATTCATAAAAAAATATATATGTTGTTCCATTTTATCAATAAATATGTGACACAATGTTAGAAGGAAAGGATAATATTCTAAGAGATGCAATATGGAGAAATGGTTCTTCTATTAACAGTAAAACAGGAAAGTTATATATATCATAAATATATATGGCTCAATTGATAGACTAGTTTCATAGTAGTAAATTTATCGAGCATTGCAGAATCATTAGAAATTTAAAGAAAATACAGAGATGTATTTGATGGCCTAATATTAATCTATATATTGAAATATATGTTACAAATTTTTTAGTTTATCAAGCAATGAATAATGTAAGGTTTAAATCTAATAATAATTAGGTATTATCAAAACCCATTCTGATATGGATTCGTTAGATATTATGGGATCTAAAACATAGAAAAAAGAAAAATATTATATTCAGGTAGCAATAGATCATTATGCGTGGTTTATACTAATTAGTTTTATTAGAAGGATACCTACTTTCATTGATGCAATCTTTATGATGAGAAGCACTTGGGTTCCTATATTTGGATGACCTAGAAGTATTATTATTAATTGTAATTCTAGTTATGAAGACAAATTTTCAAAAATATGTTACAGAATAATTATAAATAAAAATGTTCCATAAATGTGCTCATTATTCTGAAGAAAATATATTAATGAAAGCTCTCATAAAAGTCTTATTACATACTTAAGATCATATATGCGGAAAAAGATATATATGTTGAAAAAATGGTGAGAAATGTAGTATTGATATATAATTATACACCACACAGTATCTAGGAGAAATAACATATTTTGCTTTGATCTGAATGGATTGTATATGTTTTCGTTTTTCAATATTATTATCTGAAAATATTTGAGAAAAGAAAACAGCTTATTTAAACAATAAATGAATGTGTGTGAAGACTTACATATATTAAAGAAAAAACCATTAGTAGCATATAAATATATTAATGTTGGTAATATTATTTTACACAAGTTATCAAACTGTCAAACGTACCAATATTAACATTAAAGTGGCAATAAACAATATAAACCTTATCTGTCTTTATCATATATAGTAATTATAATAGAAAATGGGATATTAATAGATATGCATATATCCTATGATGTAAAGAGACTCAAATTTTACTTCATAAAACTAAACTATTAGGTAATAAATCTAAAGAAATATATGAGGTTCATTTAAGAAATTTGATACAAGTTATTGAAAATAATAAGAAAAAGCCTGAACTTATAAATTAGATTTTGAAAACCATTCTGATATATATAAAATAAATATTACAATACCATATAAATTAAATGACAATGGAAACAATAAGATAAACGAGAAATACAAAAAGGACTCGAAACTGTAAGACAACTTAGAATAAAATAAAATAATGCCATTATTTTACTTAAGATGATAGAATATTGTGCACAAAAATATTATAAGCTTCTTTTGTATAATATTTAGATTAATAAATAGAATAAAAACATTTTATTTTGTGCATACTAAGTTGTGGGGAAAATGTGCCATGATAAACTCGTATGACAAAATAATCATTCAAAAAGTACATGAATTAAGATAAAAAAATATATAATGGCACTAAAAGTGAGTACACTAAAAAAAAAATAAATAAATAATAATAATAATTTTTTTTGGGGAATATAACACAGACATAAAAAAAAGAGAGTTATAGGATAATATTTTTTTTTATTACTTTCTTTTTTTTTTTAATGTACACATTTATTATTGCACATATGCACGATATAACATACACAAAATAAAATATTTTTATTGTATTTATTCATCTAAATATTGTGTAAAAGAGGTATGTAGTATTATTTATAGACTATGTACTTTATATTCATATTTTTTTTTTTTAAGATATTATGTAGCACATAAGTTATTTCAGAAATTCGTAAAGAACGTAAAATAAATAATAAATTTTTTTTTTTTTTTGAATTAATAATGAATAACCAATTATAAAAAGAAATAAATTTTATCAAGAAAAGAGTAACACTTATTAAGGATAAATGTGTATCATATTTTGAATACTTGTAATAAAATATTTAAGCTTTAACACAACTATTTAATGATTTTTATTAAACAATATTGACGCTATTATAAAATTTTAGAGAACTAAGAATAATAAACTATTTAATTAACATAAAATTGATTAAGGAATTTTAAATTTAATGTAACGTAAATTATTTGTTATATGTTATATAATTAAATTATGATCATATATTATATACAATATTTATTTTTATAATAAATAAAATAGTATAAGTAACCTTACCTTCTATGTATTAACTTGACAGTTTAGTGTACTTCACATCTAATTAAATATCAAATTGATAAATCAAAAACAGAATGAAAAAAAAAGTGAATGTTTTAAAAGTAATTATAATAATGTAATATTTTTATTTATTTTTAAATACTATTTTTTTCAACTTAAATCTCTATAAGTATATATTTTTTTTCATAACTACTTTCAAAGTTCATAATGTCATAGAGAAAATATAATATAACATTTTTGTTCAATAATTTTTTTATTTTAGAACTGAAATAAAGTTTTTCTGATTTATTCAACTCATTATTTAACGAATATATTAAGAATCTAAAGATAATAAATTTACGTATTCCTTCATTCAAGTCCATTAGTGCTGAAGGTAAATATATACAGAAATGCTTAATATTATTAATAATACTATTTCTTTCATAAATTTCAGCATATTTTAATATTAAATTTTCAGATTTATTTTTTGGAACAAACAAAACTTCTTCATTTATTCTTCCTTGGGTACCTATAAAATTTTCTTTATCTAACCTTCTATTTTTTGATTCATTTTTAAGTAATTCTATAAAATTTGCATACTCATTAATTTGTCTCTTACATAATAATGAGAATACAATATCTTCAAATATTTCTAGGGTCCGTTTTATATCAATCGATCCATAAAGCTTGCTTACTAATGATCTAATACCCGTACTATTCACATCGAAACCAAAAATATCATTTATATAGGTTTTAAATTCAACTAAGGATTCTTTTATCTCTTCTTTTTCTTGTAAAAGTAAATAATATATTTTATTTAAAATTTTATGTTGAAATAACTTCTCATTATATTCTTCTTTAATTTTATCTAATTTAAACTTATTTTTTGAAAGACTTACTTCAAGTATGTATGCAATAAATGATATTATACATTTTATGTCTCCATTTAATATTTTATTTAGTACAATAAATAATTTATGTGTTTTTTCTTCTATTGTACGATTTAATTCTCTAATCATAATATTAATTAAGTCATTAAATTCATTAACATTTTCTTTTATAGAAATAACTGTAGTAAATCTTTCTTTATTAAATAAAAATATGGAATTAGTAAATTCATTAAAAATATTTTTCATTCCATATCTATAATAATCAATGATATCGGAATCATCACCATTAACATATTTAAGAGGAAATTTATTTATACGTAAATTAAAATAATCAAAAGTATAATCTCTGTAATTAAAAATACTATTACTAAGTTTAGAAAAAAATATATCATTTTTTTCATTCAATTTGCTAAAATACTCAAAGGAATTTTCTAACTTTAAATGAAACTCTCCACTTAATTTTAACTGTTCTAAGTATTCATATACGTTTTGTTCATTAATTAATAGATCAATGTTATCTCCATTGTGATTTAGGGTAATTTTTACGTCATTAAATCTGAGTAATTCAGATTTATCAGAAGAGTTAAGTTCCTGAAATACCATATTTATATGATCTTTTGCATCATCAAATGAGTTTCTTAAAAAATTTAACACTTCGTAGATTGTAGCATCTAATGTGTTATATATAGATCTAATAAGCTTTTTATCTTTTTCTAAGTACTTGTAATAATTTTTTAAAAATATATTATCTATTAATTTTACAAATAAATTTCTTGAATCTCCAACATATCCTTCAGCCAATGTGTTTTCATAATTTGATTCTCTTCTGTTGTATAATAATTCTAGATCTTTCAATGAAATACCTGAAGAATTTATAATATCTTCATCTTTAAAATCAAACAATTCCGCTAAATTTCTTACTAATTGTATTTCTATATGCCTTATAAATTTGAGTTTATATCTGATAAAATATAATAAAAAATTATTAAATTTATTATGAACATGTAATATTTCTTTTTTAAAAAAGAAAAAATGAAATACTTTGAGTTATAATATGGATCAATGCAACAAAAGTAAATATATACTACTATTGTGATCTATAAAAAATCAAAAAAAAAAAAAATAATAAAACGTTTTTTTTTTTTATTTATTTAAAATAATATTACCAAAAAATAAAAATGATATAGTAAAAACAAATGAATTTTCATTTGAAATTTGTTTAATTATTTATATTTTTAAAAGATATTTAAAAATAATGAATTATCTATAATGAAATTTCATTTTGGATTCCTAATTTTACACTAAAAAAAAATTTTTATTTAGATTTTCTATAAAAAATTGGATAAATCTGTTCATTATATAAAACAAAACATTTTTTTATTTAAATTAAAATAGTAAGATATTTTATAATTCTCTTAATATTTTTTAGTTTCTATTTAGTTAATACGCATATTTTATAATTTAAAACTATAAAATTCTTTTAATTTTGATTACATAAAATTAAAAAATACATAAATTTCTTTTTATATTTAAAGGTTAAATATAATACATATACATATTTTTTTTTTATGGTTAACTAAATTTAATAAGAATTATTTAATAATCATTAAAACTTTTAAATTTATGATTTTTTAGTTGTATTTTTTCCTTTCAATGAATATATAAATTTCATAAGAATAAAACATTAAATTTTAAATCTTTAAAAAATATATTCTAATAAAAAACAAACAAGATTTAATTTTAGCATAATTTAAATGTCAAACATGGTACTTTTTACTTATTCTAAATCTATATATGTTAAAATTCTAATTTGCTTTATTTTTTTTTTTTTTTTTTTAAAGAGAATAGTATAATGATATATGAATTACTTTAATTTTATAAAAAGGAACAGTAAAAATGTGATAAATGTAAACTCTTTTTACTATTTTAATGAGTTTTATTTAGGAAATATTAAACTTTTCTTATAATAAAATTTAATATTTTTATGAACAAAATAAATTAAAATATTTATATTATTTTAAAAAAAAATATTTAAATAAATAATTATAATATATTCTTAATAAAGTTAGCATTTTGTTAATAAAAGTTTTTAACCTTTTTGGGAAAATAAAGGACTAGTTATCTCAAGAATACGTAGTTGATCATGCACACATACACAAAAAAAAAATTGATGAATTTTTTTTGTTTGTACTTTTTTTAAAAAAAAAAACAAAGACTGTCAGGAAAAAATTTTGATAAAAAAAAAAATGCAAAGATCGCCAGGAAAAAAAAATTGATTAAAAAATCAATTTTTTAAAATATTCGTTACTAATAAATAAATAAAAAAAAAAAAAGAAAAAGAAAAGAATTTTTTTTTTTAGGAAACGAAATAATTTTTGTGATGAATTTTGTAAAAGAAAAATTTATACAAAATAACAATAAAATTTTTATGTAATTAATATTTGTATAATTTTTGATATTTGTAAATTATTGTTTATGTTTGTTAATCAACAGCAATATATATTAAATGCTGAATATAACTCATAACAAATAAACTAATAATTTACAATTAATTAATAATTAATGTTCAATAAGTATTTAAATTTTTAATAAAAATAAAGATTTTTATTAAAGTAAATAAATGCTTATTGAAATTAAAGAATGCTGAATGAAGTAGATTAGGTAATTAAGGATCACTCATTCAAAGTATATAAAATATATACAAATACATCAAAACAGTAGAGGCAACTCTATATGCTCTTTATTAATTGGTTTGTTAAGTACTCTAATAGTAACCGAACACCCAGTTAATAAATCAGCATTCAATCATATTTTCTTTTAGAATATTTGTAAAAAAAAAAATTACTTTTAAAAAGTTAACAGAAGATTATAGATTATGTAAAATATATATGAAAATTAAAATAAGTATATAAATCTTTTCTAATTATATTTTATTAAATATAACATCTTTTCATGAGGGGTTAAATTTAATTTTAATAAAATAAAATATAATTATGCAGTATGTTTAATTTATTCTTCTTATTAATATCAATATTTAATTTTTATTTTATTGCAATGCTTCGTTTTTAAGTAATCTATAATAATTTATATTCATGTATAAATATATACATTTAAAATTTTATATTATATTAGCCTTTTTTATTATTTTTTAATTTAATATAAAATTAGTTTAAAAAAAAAATTTTTATTTTATCCTATTAATTATTATGTTTCAATAACATAATAAATTATTTATTAATTAGTTGTTTTAATATTCTTTATAATAAATAATCAGATTCACACAGAGCAAGCAAACAAAAATCTGCTTATTTAATATACTAAATATTAGCTATTACATATAATTATAAATACTCCTTATATAATTACATAAAATAACAAAAAAAAACAATTTACTTTATATTAAATATGTCATAGTATACCATTTTTTATAAATTAATCATTTAATATCAATTTCATAGTTTTCCCTGCTGTATTACAAAAACACTTAATAAAAATAATATGCTATCATAAAAAAAATTATATTTAAAATCCCTTTATTTTTTAGTATAATTTAATTATACGTGTTACAGCGTTCTCATTCTAGTGCTCGAATTTTTTGTAAACTAATGAAAGAATAATTACATTAATGCTCTTATTTTCCTCAAATACTTTAAATGCGCAAGTAAATATTTAATACATTCTATATTATCTTATTAAAAATTTAAATATACTTATAAGACTATTTATTAACCATACTCTATAATCTTGAGAAAAGTAATGGTATTACTCGTTTTTTGTATATTAACTTTCTATATAGTAATATGTTTTTTTGGTATGCTTTCATTTATTTGCTATTTTTAATATCAATCATGTTATAAAATAAAATAAAAATTTTTTTTCAGATATAGAAATAACTTTTTCATATTAATTCATACATAAAATTTGGAATTGTTTCTTTATTCTCCTCTGTTATTTTTATTAGACTCATTAATAGTGATTTATATATTTCACATGTTTTGTTGCTTAATAATTTGGTTCCTTAATTAGAATTAAAATATTTTTTTATTTCCATAATATATATGTATTTTTTTTAATTTTCTATTTTCAATTTTAATTAGTTCATATAAAAAGGACCTATAAAATTTATATAAGATATTTCTACTACAATGTCTCATGTAATTTCTCTTATATTTTGTCAATTCAAATGAAATAATATTGCTAACATCAATAACTTTTTTGCAACTAGAAGATTTTCCTTGATTTTATTTAATTCTTTACATAATTATTTTCATCAATGAACTTAATAAATGGTGCTCATTAGAGGAATAGTTTTAGACGATAATTTTATAAAACCAGGGAATACATAATCAATTGCAAACATAATAAAATACGATGTTTTTCATGTGTAACATGAGGAACATTATTACTAATTAAATCTTTCTTTGAAATATTTATTCAAAGGGTATATATTTTTCTTCACACAATGTGTTCTATATACAATAACGATTTTTTTGAATGTCTTCCTTGATATCACTTCTTTAAGTGTAAATATTTGAATGATTGATTTATTAACTGGGTGTTAGGTGACTTTGCTATAGTACTGATTTATTAAATGGGTGTTCGGTGACTTTATTAGAGTACTGAACAAACAAATTAATAAAGAGCATGTAGAGTTGCCTCTACGGTTTTGATATATTTATATATATTTTTAAATACTTTGAATGAGTGATCCTTAATTACGTAATCTACTTCGTTCAGCATTCTTTGATTTCAATAGGCATTTATTTACTTTAATAAAAATCCTTATTTTTATTAAAAATTTAAATCCTTATTGAATATTCATTATTAATTAATTGTAAATTACTTGTTTATTAGTAGTGAGTTACATTCAGCAATTAATATATATTGCTGTTGAATTAACAAACATAAACAATTATTGACAAGTACAAAAAATTATATAAATATTAATTACATGAAAATTTTATTGTTATTTTGTATAAAATTTTCTTTTATAAAATTCATCATAAAAACTATTTCGTTTCCTAAAAAAAAAATTCTTTTCTTTTTCTTTTTTTTTTTTATTTATTTATTAGTAACAAATATTTTAAAAAATTGATTTTTTAATCAATTTTTTTCCTGACGATCTTTGCATTTTTTTTTATCAAATTTTTTTCCTTACAATCTTTGTACCTTTTTTTTAAAAAAAAAATTACAAACAAAAAAGAAATCATCAATATTTTTTTTTTGTGTGTGTGCATGACCAACTTCGTATTCTTCATTTAACTAATCCTTTTATTTTCCAAAAAGGTTAATAAAGCCTTTTATTAACCTTATATATACTAAAAGTTGATTATGCATGAAAAAATCTAATGGCTTTCTAACTATAGATCCTTAGATAGTTCTAAAAGGACATATTTCAGTTATTGTCAAAAATAGAATGACAGAAAATGTATCTCATAATGAAACATTTAGGGAATTTACAAATAGTTTAAGAAATATGGTATCTATGATGGTAATTAAAATAGGTCAAAGGAAATAGATACATATAAAATAGATAATGAGAATAGGAAGTTGATGTTATTGGGAATAAGGTATTAAGTAAATGTTATTAATGTGTATAGAAGGATCATAATAAGAATATTTGTATACAAAGCAAGAAACGATGTATTAATTATAATGTTATCGCTATTTGGAATCAGAATGTAAAAGTAAAATAATTGGGGATAAAGAAAATGAAATTAAGGGCATAGCAATGGATAGAAGGTATGATATTATTTTTAAGTTGAAAATTAAACTAATTTGAAATAGATTGAATTAATGAGAAATATTTGAATAGTGGTTAACAAAAGGCTTTATTAACCTTTTTGGAAAATAAAACGACTAATTATATGAAGAATACATAGTTGGTCATTCACACAAAAAAAAAAAAGATTTTTTTTTTAATGAAGCGAAATTAAATTAATTTTGTAAGAGAAAATTTTATATATATAATAATAAAATTTTCACGTAATTAATATTTATATAATTAATTTGTATTTTCACTAATTGTTTATTTTTGTTAATTCAACAGAAATATATTTTATATATCTTGAGATATATGTATTATGTAATACTTTGTATAATGAATGCATGCATTCCATTAATATGAAAATCCTTCATAGTTGTGTCACATTTATATCTATATATTTATATTTTTATATTTAAACAAAATATTATATTTATCATTATTATTTTTTTTGTTGTAGAATATTCTTCAATATATACGTTGGCTTTTATTGTTCTTTATTTTAATTATATATATACTTTCTTTTTTCTTACACAAATAAATTAAAATATATAATATATGTATGTTAGTAATTTACTAACTGCTTATTTTTTTATTTAGAGTGTTGAACAAACAGATTAATAAAGAGCATGCAGATTTATCTATACTAATATAATTAGCTTAAATTTTTTTTTAATACTGTAAACCAGTAAATTGTATTTGTTTTGTCTAACTATTTGAGTATTTATTTTTTTCCAGAAGAATCTACTTACTTTAATAAAAGTCCTATATTTTCATTAAAAACTTAAATCTTCATTATTTAATTTGATTACATATATTTTATTTATAATGTTATGAGTAATCATTAACAATTCAAATTCACTGCCTTCAAATATAAAAAAAATATATTTTTCACAAATAAATAAAAATTTCCATAGAATATAATGAGGATATATTTGTAATTCATGAAAAATAAATGTGATTTTTTTANATACAATGAAGCAATATGTATTAATGTAAGATAATATTATATTTCACATATTGTTAGTTGGAAAAACTGCTTTTATGTAAAAAACTAAATATATTAATATAAAATAATTACAAATATAGTTAAAAAATAAAATATAAATAAAATAAAAATTATATAAAAGTTTATTTTTTTTAAATAGACTTATAAAATTGTATATGAATAATCTTCAAAATTTACAATATAAAATTTTAATTTTTTATTTTCATTTTTTAAGATTAAAAAATTTCAAGTCGCTCAGTGATATAGAAAAAAAAAATGTGGGTGTTAAGCATGCAATGAATTAAAAAAAAAAAAAAAAAAATTTTAAATTAAAACAAGCAAAAAAAAAAAAAAAAAAAAAAAAAAAAAAGAAAGATTTCACTGAATAGATTTACAAATGGTTTTTTTTTTTTTTTTTTTTTTTATTCTTTATTAGATTTTAAAAATATGCAAATTGATTTAGACAACGTTATAAAATTTAATAAAAAAAAAAAAAAACAAAAAAAAAAAAAATTTAAATGAATTTTAATCAATTTTGTAAAAGACAAAAATCTTATAAAAATAATAGGCAAATAAAAGAAAAAATTTTTGAAGATAATTTAAAATTTCATATGAATCAAACATCTAAACAAATATTCCACTACTTATTTTTATAGTATAAATATATAAATATTCTTTTCTTTTTTTTTTTTCAAAAAATATTATATATATATATCTTATTTACATGTATTTGTATGTATAAATATATGTATACATAAATATTTAGTAATATCACAAAATTTTTTTTTTTTTGTATTTGTATATATGTAAAAAAGAATCAAAATAAAAAGGTGTAAAAAGAAATAGGATATGTACACTAACTAGTAAAGAAAAAAGATGTCAAAAATATAATGTACTAAACGGATTTATGTGATGCTTAAAAAAAAAAAAAAATGATGCAAACAAGGTTTAAAAAATTAATTTTTTTTCTATTTTTATTTACAAAAAAAAAAAAAAAAAAAAAAAAAAAAAAAAATTTTTAAAAAAAAAAAAAAGGCTTTATTAACCTTTTTGGAAAATAAAACGACTAATTATATGAAGAATACATAGTTGGTCATTCACACAAAAAAAAAAAAGATTTTTTTTTTAATGAAGCGAAATTAAATTAATTTTGTAAGAGAAAATTTTATATATATAATAATAAAATTTTCACGTAATTAATATTTATATAATTAATTTGTATTTTCACTAATTGTTTATTTTTGTTAATTCAACAGAAATATATTTTAATTGATGAACATAACTCATAACAAAGAAACTAGTAATATGAATTTAATTAATAATCAATATTCAATAAAGATATAAATTTTTAATAAAATCAAAGATTTTTATTAAAGTAAATAAATGCCTATTGAAATTAAAGAATGCTGAATGAAGTAGATCACATAATTAAGAATCACTCGTTCAAAGCATTTAAAAATATATACAAATACATCAAAACCGTCAAGGCAACTCTACATACCCTTTATTAATTTGTTTGCTCAGTACTTTAGTAAAGTCACCAAACACCCAGTTAATAAATCAAATAGGAAGTTAATAAAAGAGATTATTAACTTTTTTGAGGAAAAACAATAAATAGTTGTATGGAAAATACTAAAAATAATTTATGGAGTAAATAGTTTTCTTTTGTTGTGAGTTTTTATTTTTTCATTTTTAAGTTAAAATTTTATATATGCAATAATAAAATTTTCATGTTTGTAATGTTATTGCAATTTAATTTGTATTTCATTATGTCTGTTAACTTGAAAACCTAGTATTTGAGTTGCTAAACATTATTCATAACATTATAAGTAAAAATATATTTCATTAAAATAATCAATATTCAATGAGGATTTAAATTTTTAATAAAAATAGGTATTTTTATTAAAGCGAATAAGTTCCTCTTAAAAATAAAGAATACTCAGCAAAGTAGACTATATAAATACATTTTTCTTGTTTTATAGAATTTAAAATTATATACATATTAATTAAATTAATAGAAGTAACTTTCCATGCCCTTTATTAATCTATATATATAATACTCTAGAAAAGTAACTTAACAACCAATTAATAAATCAATGGGAAACAAGAACACATTGAAAAACAGAATGAAAAAGCAAAAGAAAAATATTATGATAATAAACCAAAGGAGAGAAATGAAGAAGTTGTAAGAAAAAGAAATAGAATTAATAATGTATATAAAAATGAAAAATTACAGAAAAACACGGAGAGAAAAGAAGATATCAAGAAATGAGAAGTTAATCATCTATTAATAAATCACAAAGAAATGAAAGTAATATAGGATTTTGTATAAACATCAAACAAATAGTTAAAATAAATAGAAGAAAAATACATTTTTTATTAGATACCTGATTTATTAACTGGGTGTTCGGAGACTTTGCTAGAGTATTAAACAAACCAATTAATAAAGAGCATGTAGAGATGACTCTACGATTTTCTTATACTTATGTATATTCTTATATGCTTTGAACGAATGATCTTTAATCATAAACTACTTCGTTCAGCATTCTTTTGCTTCAATAAGTATTTATTTACTTTAATAAATAAATCCTTATTTTATTAAAAATTTAAACACTTATTTAACATTAACTATTAATTGATTATAATTATTAGTTTATTTATTACGAGTTATACTCAGCAATTATTTTATATTGCTATCGAATTAACAAAACACAAATACTTATTAAAAATGCAAATAAATTATATGCATATTAATTACATGAAAATTTTATCTTCATATGTATAAAATTTTCTCTTATAAATTCAAAATATGAATATTATGCAAATTAAACACTTTACAAAAATATCATTATCTTCTTAAAAAAAAATCTCTCTCTCTGATTTTTTTCTCTTCTCTCAAAAAAAAAAAAAAATCAAATTAAATCTTTTTTTTTTATTTTTTTTTTTTATCTTTATCTTTTTCGAAAGAAACATTTCTCAAAAAAAAATCCAATAATTCTAAGTACCTTTATAATTCTCTTCTCTTTCTTTTTATTTTCTTCTTTTTTCTAATGTCCTCAGAGCCAATCCTTATCCCGAAGTTACGGATCTATTTTGCCGACTTCCCTTACTTACTTTTTTCTATTTAACCAGAGGCTGTTAACCTTGGAGACCTGATGCGGTTGTTGGTACGCTCATATAAAAAACAAGAGTATACAAATAAAGGGCTAAAGATAATAAATACATATTACCTTCCCTATTATCTGCTGTTCCCCCCTTTTTTCAAGGATAGTCCTTACTACTTCGGATAATTCAAAAATCGAATTATTATTGCTACAATACAAAAAAAAATAATAGTATAACAAAAAAAATTTTCTTATACAATATTTTTTTCAATTGAGTTCAACAAACCTTTTCTCCAAGTAAATTGATTCCAAGGTTTGTTATAAAGGTAAAGTGCAAAGAAAACGCACCCCGAGCGTAAGGCCTACGTGAAGGAGTTCATTTGTATATATGTTACCATCTTTATTTCACTCTTATTTTTGTTGGCACAGGAATATCAACCTGTTCCCCTTTTGAGACAAGAAGGCTTATATACATTTCCCCCGTACATGTCCTTTCACTTTTAAACACTTTTCAGCTACCTCTTAGGAGCGGCTAACTCTTGTACAATCACAGTTGACAAGAAACCCTTCTTTTTTTTTTTTTTTTTTTTTTTTTTTCTTTTTTCCCTATGTATTTGTTTTTTTTAATTAAAAAAATTTGGGAAAAAAAAAAAAAAAAAAGTAATTTTCATATATGTTTTAAATAACTTTGAACTTTTATTTCCGTCATCATACAAAGCTGTTTTTTTTATTATTATTTTATATATTTTTTTAATGCTTTTTTTATAAATAAATCTTCATGAAAACTTTTGATTATTTTTTAATATTGTGTTGGTTTTTTTTTTTTTTTAAAAAAAAAAAAGTTATTATATGTTCATATATATTTTTATATATATACATTATTTTGTTTATTTTCATATTCTAATAATAATAATAATATATTTCTTCTACTTTTTTTAAAAGATAATAAATTATGTGTAAACATAATAAAACAAAACATAGACTTTAATAATTAATTAAAATATTTATTCTTTTTGTTTCCTTAGTTTTCCTATTTTTTTTTTTTATTTCATTTTAATTTTATAAACGTGTTCTCTTATTTTTATTTTTTCTTTTTTTTTTTTTTGATAAAAAAAAAAAGAAATATATATACCTTATATTAATTTAAAAAATGGCATTTTTATATAATGAAGGATGTAAAAAATCAGAAGGAGATTTCAGCGAATGTATTATGAATATATGTGAAATAAGTTTAAATAAATTTGAAAAAACATATTGTAGTATTCATCCACTAGGAGTTTATATACAGAAACATTTAAATAGTGATTTAAATGATCCTTCAAGAAATGTATTTACATACGAATATTATCCACCAAATAGTAAATCTAGGATGACTATTCTTTCAAATAATGATGAAGATGGTATTTTGTTTCTGTATGAATATAATCCATATAATAATGAATATCCAGAAAAAACATATTTATGCCGCCTTAGGACTACAGAACAAAAGATAACATTATGCGAAGCCGTTAATATGGAATATTTAGGAAGAACTCTTAAATTTGACTCTTATGACATTATTAATGAAGAAAATAATAAAAAAAATATAAGTAGTTTAAAAAACCCCAATCATAAAATTATTAAATCAAAATATGATAAGTTATTATTTAAACGACATCCCTACCATCATATAAAAACAGAATACATATCATATTATAATAAAAAGAATATCTTATGTAAAAAAATTAATAATGATAATATGGAATGTACCGATGCAAATTACGGCGGACGTTTAATTTACTTAGATGATCGATATTATGATTTAAATAACAAATATTTATATGTTCCCAATAATTGCTTAGGAGAAAATTTAAATTCTTCATGTTCTCCATATATATGCGATATCCAGGCTACAAATGAGTTTGTTCCATGTGAATATGAAGAAATGAGTGTTGTAAAAAACATAAGGCCAATAAATAACATAATGCCAACAAAAATTATAATGCCAAAAAAAGACATGAGGCCAATAAATGAAATAATGCCATGTAAAGACCTAATGCCATGTAAATACATAATGCGACATAAAAGCATGTTGCCACCATATAACGTAATGCCAATGAAAGGCATAAGGCCAATAAAAAACATAGGGCCAAATTCAAAAAATCCACACGCGATATCATTAAAGAATAAGGATATTTATCATGAAAATCGTTTGAATAATTCTGCACTCTTTGCAATGTCTTTTATGTCTTTTCTAGTTATATTCATTTTTTTTTTTTGTCTTTTATATAGGACTTTTAGAAAAAAGAGAAGTAGGTTACTTATAAAACATTTTAATATATTAATGCTTATATTATGAATATATACATTATATTTTTTAATTTTTTAATATATTTACTATATGTGAATATATGTAAATGAAATAATTCTTTTTTTATTGATAAATACATATTAGAAGAAATAAAAATTATATTATACGTGTATTATTTTGAAAGGCTCATATAAAAAATCATTACTTATGAAATTATGTTTTTTTTTTTTAATATCATTTAAACAAATAAATTTTATATCACATACAAAATTTTACGTATATGTAATACTAAATTCTGCTAGAAAATTGATCAATTCTATTAGTAGTTGATTTATTATCTGGGTGTTCGGAGTTTTTGCTAGAGTACTGAACAAACCAATTAATAAAGAGCATGTAGAGATGA